>NC_074675.1:35020351-35351141 GCF_029448725.1 Salvelinus fontinalis
ACTTTTTTCCCCTTGGTCTCATTCAGGAACCTTGTCAGTTCCCTCAATGTGTACTTTGACCCCTCTGCTTGACTGGCTGTCAGATCCAGACTCCCAAGAGGAGTCTGAAAAAAGAATACTCATCATCCTCTTCCTCAGACTCACTTTCCTCCTCATCTTAATCTCCCATCCTGACCACCTTTCCTTCCTCTCTAGTCAGGGCATCCCCCCAGCACCAGGCAAAGGTTCATTGGTGCCTTTGACCACACCAGCCTCTCCCCTCCCACCTCCTTTCTTCTCCCCTTTTTCCGATTGCGCTTGACAACCTCCCCCCTAGTCTCTTACACTTCCCCACTATACTCTCCTTATCCTCTAGCATAACCTGACAAGACCCAGCCTCATCTACACCACACTCCATGGCATGACTAGGCCCAGCCTCTTCTACACCACCATACAAAACATGACTAAGCCCAGCCTCAGCAACCCCACCATCTCTAGCCTGACTAGACCCAGCCTCAGCTAACCCACCATCCATAGCATGACTAGACCCAGCCTCAGCTGCACCACCATCCATAGCATGACTAGGCCCAGCCTCAGCTACCTCACCATCTCTAGCCTGACTAGGCCCAGCCTCATCTACACCACCATCCCTGGCATGACTAGGCCCAGCCTCTGCTGTCTGCATCTCATTGCCCCCTGCACGTTGACCTCGATTTCCCCCACTGGCGCTTGTGCCCTCACCTTGTCTACGGCCTTTATGTGGGCACACAAAGCTCTCAAAACACCGTAGCCTCACTTTAAAATGCACATTTAGCTGTTGCTCATTGTATTCAGAAACACTTGCCTCCGGAACGAAACAACGCGCTTAACAGCATCTGCCAGAAAACCTGCCGACAGTACACGAAAACCGCTAGCAAACTTACCAAAACAACTCAGCTCTTTCCTGATTTGATCATCCGTGATAAACACAGGCAAATTTGCAACTACCACCCTTGTCGAAGAGGTCAAAAGAGGCGGAATTGGCACCAACACATCCCTTACAAATATTCCACTAGCAATTAGCCTACCAACCCGATTTGCTATTTTCATTAACACAACCACAGCTTTGTTTCTTCTGGATGCAGAACATATAAATTCATCTCCTACCTGTTCACCGACTGCGGGCAGAACCTCCTCAACTTTAACTCCATTCTCAGGAACACACCTGAATCCATGCGGTATCGACAGCATCTACTCCGCGCTAGGCTGAGAAGCCATCCCGCACACCATACCTTCCAAACCCCAGGAAACTAACTCTGTCTTCTTCCACCCTAACATTGAAAAAATCTGTGGATATGCTAAAACAAATAGTACATTAACCTTCCACCATAGAAAATAAAAATTGAAAGAAAAGACCAAGGAGAGAATCAAGAAAATTAGAGAGAGAGAGAGAAAGAGAGAGAGAGAGAGAGATATGTCACTGCAAGACAGGGGAGGTAGAGACAGAGATGCACTTTCTCCTTTACTGTGATAAATATTCCTCACAAAGAGATTCATTATTCACAGAAATGACTGCATTTATTCAAAATTTTTACTTATTAAACCCAGAGGAAAAACTAAAAATACTTATGGGTGAAGGAGCAATGGCTCCTCTTGCAGCCAAATATGTTTTTGCCTGCCATAGCCTGAGGGACACTGAATAATAACATCTGCATAGTAAGCAGTAACTTACTTATTATTACTATTATTGTTATTACTATTATTGTTATTACTATTATTATCGTTGTTTATCATTCCAAATAGTAGTGGTATGGGTGGTAATGGTAATGATAGCAGTTTAGTGATGGTGGTGGTAGTAGTAGTGGTAATGATGATAGTAGTTGTAGTACTGATGTAATGGTGAAGATGACCATTATTTAGTTATAAGTTAGTTATAGTTTCATTTTCCATATTTAGATTTTTATTACATTACATTCTACTATTGACTGTTACCATTTTATTGTTATTAATTTTGTATTTAATTTTGTATTATTATTTACTACCATTTTATATTATTATTTGTTATTGTTTATAATTTTATTACAATGTATATTGTATACATACTTGCTTTGGCAATATTGACACAATTTTCATGCCAATAAAGCAATTTGAGAGAGAGAGAGAGAGAGAGAGAGAGAGAGAGAGAGAGAGAGAGAGAGAGAGAGAGAGAGAGAGAGAGAGAGAGAGAGAGAGAGAGAGAGCGAGAGAGAGAGAGAGAGAGAGAGAGAGAGAGAGAGAGAGAAAGAGAAAGAGAGAGAGAGAGAGAGAGAGAGAGAGAGAGAAAGAGAGAAAGAGAGAAAGAGAGAAAGAGAGAAAGAGAGAAAGAGAGCACGGACGCATGCACACACACCTATTGTACTAAAAGTTTACTTGTTCAATGAATAGGAATATTTATATATATAACAGATAAATGTTAGCTGTTATCCTATTTATCTCACTTTTAACAACTTATTAGTTGGTAGTTGCTGTATTTCTGACTGCTATTCTTTCTTCTTGAAACATGAAATCACTATCAGTTAGCATGTGGAACATGCAGGGCCTAAACTCATCAACCTTTGGACTGAAGAGTTTAGCACTGGAGTTCAACAAAAATCTTAGATGTTGACGTCATCACTCTGCAGGAGACATGGTGTCAGGCTGACATTGTCACTCACTGTCCCACAGGCTACAGAGAGTTAATTATGCCGTCACAGAAACACAGCTCTGTCAATAGAGGCAGTGACAGCACCACCAACAAAAACGGAAGGGCTCTGTTACAGCTCTGTAGAAGCCTGGGTCTGTACTTTGTCAATGGTAGGTTACGGGTGGACAGTTTGGGGAGATTCACCTACTGCTCACCTCTTGGCCACAGCACAGTAGACTATATGATTACAGACATTGACCCTTTCTCTCTCAGCTCATTCACTGTCAAGCCACTAACACCTCTGTCCGATCACAGCCAAATGATGTTGTTCCTCAAAAGAACAGACATGGAAACAACCACACATTCACAGCCCAGTAAGCCATACAACATCAGAAATGCATAAAGATGGGCCCAAAACAGCACAGAAGAATACCAGAAAGCAACCTGTAACCAAAATATCCTAACACTCTTAGATAACTTTCTGGATAGCACATTCACTCACAGTAGTGAGTCTAGTAGTAAAAACCATCGACTATGTATTCAGGCAAACGGCAAAAGAAGCACAATTGAAATTGATAAAAAACAAAACAAAAAAGACCACAGATGACAACTGGTTTGATGCCAATTGTAAAATTATAAAGAAAAAACTTAGAACACTATCCAAACAAAAGCACAGAGACCCAAATAATGGTGAATTAAGCCTTCATTACTGTGAGACTTTAAAACTCTATAAACGTACACTCAGAACCAAAAAAGCACAGTACAACAGCAAGCAGCTGACACTAATTGAGGAGTCCATAAACACAAACAACTTCTGGCAAAATTGGAAGAAAAAAATAATAATCGAAACGAGAGGAATTAGCGATACAGAATAGTGACATATGGACAACCCATTTTAAAACACTCTACAACACCGTACAAATTGACTCAAATGCATAACAATGCCAAATTCATGAGAAATTGAATGGATTAGAAAAAGCTGTTAAGGACAATCAACATCCATTGGACTGTCCAATTACTGACCAGGAGCTCTATAAGAAACTTCAGCCCTGTCACGATTAAAGGTCCCGTCTTTGATTAAAGACAGACCAAGGCGCAGCGTGTGTAGAGTTCCTCATCTTTATTTCGGTGAAACTTCAAAACAAACAATAAACCAACAACTCTAACGACTTCCAAAAAGCATTTGATTCTATTTGGAATACAGGACTGTTCTACAAAGTTATTGAAAGTGGTGTAGGGGGTAAAACATATGACATAATTAAATCAATGTATACTGGCAATACGTGCAGCATTAAAATTGGCAAGAAAATAACAGAAATCTTTAACCAGGGGCTGGGCCTTCGCTAGGATTACAATCTGAGCCCTGCACTCTTCAATATTTACATCAACAAATTGACCACTAATCTAGAAAAATCCTCAGCCCCTGGTGTTAGTCTCCACAATTCAGAGGTTAAATGCCTACTCTTCGCAGATGACCTATGCCTGCTGTCACCCACAGCACATAGCTTTTAGCAGAGCCTGGACCTGCTAGAGCAGTACTGCCAGACCTGGGCCCTGGCAGTAAAAGACTAAAATAATGATTTTCAGATCTCAGGTCTTCAGATCCAGATCTCAGGGAATTAGACCAAAGTTCTCAATTGGTAAGACATATATAGAGTACTGTACACACTACAATTACTTAGGTGTAACGCCTTTCTTCTTCTTCTGACGAGGAGTAAGAGATATCGGACCAATGTGCAGCGTGGTAAGTGTCCATTTTAATATATAAAACTGAACCCTACAAAAATACAAAATAACAAAGTGAATGAACAAACAAAAATCGAAACAGTCCCGTATGGTGCAAACACAGACACAGGAAACAACCACCCACAAAACACAAAGGAAAACAGGCTACCTAGATATGGCTCCCAATCAGAGACAACGACTGACACCTGCCTCTGATTGAGAACCATACTAGGCCAAACACATAGAAATAGAACAACAACAACAAAACATAGAAAAACAACATAGAATGCCCACCCCAACTCACGCTCCGACCAAACTAAAATAAAGACATAAAAAAGTAACTAAGGTCAGAACGGGACAGTAGTGGAGAAGGTGGAGAGTTTTAAGTTCCTCGGCGTACACATCACGGACAAACAGAAATGGTCCACCCACACAGATAGCGTGGTGAAGAAGGAGCAACAGTGCCTCTTCAACCTCAGGAGGCTGAAGAAATTCGGCTTGTCACCAAAAACACTCACAAACTTTTACAGATGCACAATCGAGAGCATCCTGTCGGGCTGTATCACCGCCTGGTACGGCAACTGCTCCGCCCACAACCATAAGGCTCTCCAGAGGGTAGTGAGGTCTGCACAACGCATCACCGGGGGCAAACTACACCACCCGATGTCACAGGAAGGGCAAAAAGATCATCAAGGACAACAACCACCCGAGCCACTGCCTGTTCACCCCGCTATCATCCAGAAGGCGAGGTCAGTACAGGTGCATCAAAGCTGGGATCGAGAGACTGAATAACAGCTTTTATCTCAAGGCCATCAGACTGTTAAACAGCCATCACTAACATTGAGTGGCTGCTGCCAACATACTGACTCAATCTCTAGCCACTTTAATAATTAAAAACTTGGATGTAATAAATGTATCACTAGTCACTTTAAACTACGCCAATTTATATAATGTTTACATACCCTACATTACTCATCTCAAATGTATATACTGTACTCTATACAATCTACTGCATCTTGCCTATGACGTTCGACCATCACTCATCCATATATATTTTTATGTGCATACTCTTATTCATTCCTTTACACTTGTAGTTGTTGTGAAATTGTTAGATTACTTGTTAGATATTACTGCGTGGTTGGAACTAGAAGCACAAGCATTTCACTACACTAGCATTAACATCTGCTAACCATGTGTATGTGACAAATAACATTTGATTTGATTTGACTGCCAACTGACCTCGCACACTCAGTCATCACGAGCACAAATTAACTCCGAACGTCCTTGTTCTAACCTGTCATTGACCGACTGGTGACGCTTTCCCACAACAAGCAGGTGTAGTTCTCATGGGAACGTCAGCCCTCAACCCCTTGCATGCCACATTCCTTCAAAAGGAGAGCCGTGTGCCCATGGCACAGCACAATGGAATCAGAGAGGACAATCTGCTGTCTGAGGTGCACCAAGTGCGCCGGCTCTTGGAAAGAAAAACAGAACAGGGTGAAACAATTAGCAGCACACTGGAGTTCCTGTCCATGCTTAAACCTTACCAAGACTCCTTCGTGGACATCTATAAACTTTGAAGCATATCTGTCACATTACCAGTAACCTCTGCATCATGTGGGCGCAGTTTTTACTGCACGCTGCGTGTAAAAACCTACCTGAGAAACAGAATGGCAAACCCTCAACTCAGCAACCTTGCCTGCCTGTCCATACACGCTGTCACACCCTGGCCTTAGTTATCTTTGTTTTCTTTATTATTTTAGTTAGGTCAGGGTGTGACATGGGGGATGTATGTGTTTTGTATTGTCTAGGGGTTTTTGTATGTTTATGGGGCAGTGTTCAGTCTAGGTGTATGTATGTCTATGGTTGCCTAGATTGGTTCTCAATTAGAGACAGCCGTCTATCGTTGTCTCTGATTGGGAACCATATTTAGGCAGCCATATTCATTAGGTAGTTCGTGGGTGATTGTCTATGTCTATGTGTAGTGTTTAGTGTCAGCCATAGGCGGAAATCCCAGGGGGGACGGGGGGGACACGACCCCCCCATCTTGGGAAAAATATGATTTGTCCCCCCCAATATATCACTGTAAACATAACTATGTAATTTCAATAATATTAATAATACGCAATGAAAGCACTTGTGCTGATTATAGACACTTAATAGCGCATTTAAATTTCAAAAGATTGCGACCCCCCCCGCCCTTTGCCTCACAATGGTTTGATCCACTGCCAGTTCTTTAGCTGGCAAGGTAATAAAGGGTTTGTATCTACTGTCCGAAAGGGACATGTACGTAACTGACGTGAGGTTAATCCAGTCAATCCATAGCAGGTCCATAGCAATGTTATTTATTTATTTTTATGTTGGCAGGGTTCACACACTAGTTGAATTTGCAGAGCTAGCGCGCAAACTAAAGCAAACATTAACTATCAAGCTAGCTAGTACCTATTCCATTTATGTGGCGTCGTCAAAGATGGAATCTTTGCTATCGTCAGTTTATTCCAAGATCAGCATGCAGCTGTAGTGCTTCGACGTCCCTGTGATAAGGTTAGCAATAAACTGAAGTCCAAACTGAACAGAACAGAACTACACTCTCTTCTACCATTGTCTTAAATATATATAATGGTCTCGTTGCAAAAGATAAATTGTCGCTAGTGAACTTTTTTTATTTTATTTTATTTCACCTTTATTTAACCAGGTAGCAAAGATTATAGCAAACACACAGAAACGGAATTGGTGCTCGCTAGCTTTACAAATTCAGCTATTGTTGGAAGCCAGCCAATATGAAACAAACTATTTAAATTACAAAAGGTTGCAGCATGTGTTGTGTAAATGTGTGTGTGTGCAGCTAGGCCAGCCAGCCAGCCAGGTAGAAAAATGGCAGAAAAAAGTAAGAAGACGGACATCAGAGTATTTGTCAGTACACCAAAACGCATAGTAAGAACTCTAGTATCCTAATATCTCAAAGACTAGTTGATAAAATGTTCATAAGAAAGAAGTGAAATGCTAATGGAAATGTTTCACAATGATGTCATTAGGCAGAGCAGGCAACAGATGGCACACAGACAGCAGAGCTGGGGACAGATATGCAGGGACAGACTGGCAGAGACAGGGAGTCTCAGGTAAGTTTGTTGAGTCTTTGTTTGGCAACATTATGAAAGGTTCTCATTTTTTTTGACTTGTAAAATAGGGACATAATTGGAAAATGCCATGGATACCCCCACTCTCAACTTAAACTGGTGACTAAACTAAGATTTGTTTACGGCAATGGTATTGCTGTTGTGATTAATTGTGTAGTTTTGGGTACCGGTAGTTAGGAGTACGGCAAACACCTTATTTATTTTCTAGGAGACCGGCTGAGTCAGTTAGGAGGGTGAAAGGGAAAGAGCCAGGAAGAGAGACTTCAGAGGACAGTGTCACAGCCACGGCAGGACCAAGTGTCACCCTTGTTGCCAGCAGCACCAGTATAGGGGACAGTGGCACAGCATTGTCCAGTTACCACAGTGATGGCACAAAACCATATCAGCCACACCCACAATTTATAGAACCGCAAACTCTTGCCAACAGAGTGTTGACGTTTCAAGAGAGATGGTTTCGCGATTTCCCCTGGCTACATTATAATCCATCAATAAAAGGAGTGTTGTGTTTTCACTGTAGCCAAGGGTTTTCAAGCCAGCCATCTTTTGGCCAAAGAGCTGATGCTGCCTTCATTAGTGCAGGATTTAGGAACTGGAGAAAAGGCATTGAAAAGTTCACAGCACATCAAAATTGCCAAACCCACCGCCACTTTGTAATTGTAACAGCACACCAGCTAAATCCAATCAGTGTCCAGTTATGTCCAGCGCGTGGGTTAAACAGCTGGATGACGCAAGGCATTGCTTGATGAAAATTGTTAGTTCGGTGCGGCATGTAGTAAGACAGGGACAAGCCTTTAGAGGCCACACGGATGACAGTGGGAATTTATACCAGATTTTGAAACTTAGGGCAGAAGAGGATGATCCCATTTTACTGAAGTGGTTAACAGAGCGTACTACAACGTACACAGGCCCCAAAGCACATAATGAAATTCTGAACATCATGGCCAATAGTCATTCGAGGCATTGCAGCTGAGATTAGGTCTCTTCCGATTGTACAATTTTCATTAATTGTTGATGGTACTCAAGATGTCTCTGGTGCTGAACAGGAGAGTGTCTGTCTGCGTTATGTTGACCATGACCATGTCCCTCACAAGGAGTTTATTGGGCTATACAGGGTGTCAGAGACAACAGGCGAGGGCATTGCGAAAGTGCCAACTGATGTGTTGTTGAGGAAACCCGCAAACATATGCTCGGTTCTTTTGTTCAGTAGTGTGTATAGCAGTGGTTCTCAACCTTTTTGGGGTACTGGAACCCCTGCATATTTTGAGGCAAGGCAGGCAAGGTTTTGAGCAGTCCTCAGGGACCTCCACCCCCTCTATATTATATGTAAACTTACTGGAAACCTTGTGGTACTGACTACATTCATTACACTTTTTTATTTCACGGACCCCTTGCAATTAGTCCATGGAACCCTGTTTGAGAACCCATGGTGTAATTGATATTTGTTCTTTTGTTTAGTAGTTTTCAGGACACTTACAAATGATTTATTTCATGTTATTTTATTTAAAATGGCCTACTTTGTGCGACATACTTGTCCATAGCTGCTGTTTGAAGAGTTGAGACACTGACTGAGTTGAGACACTGACTGAGTTGAGACACTGACTGAGTTGAGACACTGACTGAGTTGAGACACTGACTGAGTTGAGACACTGACTGAGTTGAGACACTGGCTGAGTTGAGACACTGGCTGAGTTGAGACACTGGCTGAGTTGAGACACTGGCTGAGTTGAGACACTGGCTGAGTTGAGACACTGGCTGAGTTGAGACACTGAAGGATATTTTGTTTGATTTATTTGGGTTTTTCATTGAAGTAGTTATTTTGCTTTTAGAACTACTTATTTTAAGCTTTTTGTTCTTGCAAAGATATTGTAGACTCAGGCCAGGTGGACATATTTAATGACTATATAAATGTATCAGAAAAAGTCCAATTAAAAGGTCAATTCAATACGGAGACCAACTTTGTGATGGTTCTCAATAGAGATTCTTTTAGATGTGATCACACCATGTTCATTGTATTTATGAAAACTACACCCATACAGTGTACAGTACCATTGTCACCTACTGACCTTTCTTGATATTGCTGGTTGTAAGTACGAATACCTGCATACATACTGGACTGGTAAGGAGCACTGCTATAACTATTATTAGTAGTAGAATTATAATGATTTAAACATTTGAACAAGTTGGGAAAACCCTTCAGTTAACTACTGTACCTATCAATTATCCAGTTGTAGGAATTATGGTTCCTCAATATACATTTAACAACGTATGCTATGTGTTACAGCACTACTTTTGGTGTCCCCCTCAGGAATTGCTCTTGAGAAAATTTAATGTAATTGTCCCCTCCAAGGTTGATCTCAGATTTTCGCCCCTGGTGTCAGCACACATTATTTATATAGCTTCGCGTTCGTCGTTTTGTTTAGTTTGTATAGTGTTCTTCATTTCGTTTTCATCTTCAATAAAAAGAAGATGTACTGTTATCACGCTGCGCCTTGGTCCTCCTCTCTTCCACAATACGACGATCGTGACACACGCAGAAAGAATCAAGGCCCTGGATGTCCAGACGATTATAGACTAATTTGCACTGAGCCACAACAACAGACGCATCGTCCTTCTATAAAACAACACTTGGTGAGTAACTGAAAGGCCTTTTATTTATTGACAGAGCGCGCCTGTCCGGTGGGGGGAACATGATTCAATCGCACTGATCTGGATCTGTATGGAACAAGAAGACGCATGCATATTGTCAGCCAGTCGGCCTACAATTATTTTTGCAATAGAAATATAATGGCTAAGATTGTGATGATAGCCAGCTCGTTTTACACCATGTGTGCACAGTTGACAGGCCTAGGGTAAATGCACTTCTCGTCGTGGCTGCACTGTGGATATTATTCCTTTCATTTCTGACGTTGTGATAAGACATTTCATCCGTAACATTATAACCAATGCACAGCAGGATGCATGTATATCGTCGGCCTACAAGTTATTTTGTTTGCAATAGAAATATAATCACTAAGACTGTGATGATAGCCAGTTCGTTTTACAAGTTAAAAGTTAACAGGCATAGGCTAAATGCATCGCACTTCTCGTTGTGGCTGCACTTTGGATATTATTAATTTCATTTATGACGTTGTGATAGCCATTTAATCCGAAACATTATTACCAATGCACAGTTGTCTGATTATGCAAATGGTATAAATGCACTTCTTGTTGTTGTCACATTTTGGATGTATTGTGTTGTTATTGCTGATAGACTTCAGCACCGGACAGCCCGGTGCTGAAATCTTTCACCTTTGCACATGAAAGATGTTTTTATCATTGCCTTGTGGTCACTTGTATTAGGCTTATAACTATTTTGTTGAATAATCTTTGGCCAAATTCAATTAAAAACTACATTTAAATCGAATGTGCTGTGTGCCATATCTGCTTTTCTTGAAAAAATGTGAACTTCCTTATAACTCTGAAGTCATGAAAATCGACGGTCAAGCTCCCCCTTAGCACCGGGAGCGAGAAAATCCTGGCGCCGTGAAAGAGAGAGAGAGATGATTGAGACTTTGACTTTTGTATTTCTTTAATGATACATTCCCATTTCATTAAAACAAAAAACAAAAATCCCATGAACTGGAATTGCATACTCACCTTGCCCTCTACCACACGATAGAAAACAACACCACACATCACAATCACCAAAAACTTCACCACTTCTACAACTGTATATCCAACCCATATTCCCCAGCTGTACAGACGGACACCCCAACACACCATATCTCCTGAAACATCTCCACACTTTAAAAAAATCATTTTATAGAACTCAAATAAAGAAATCAGAGAGACCTGCTGTACTCAGCCTCTCCAGCCTCATGAGGAATAGCTGCCGGTCCAACCCTAATCCGCCAGTTGTCCTCAGCAGCGCGCATGCTGGTTCCCTCCAGCCGACATCAGTATGGTACAGCAGTCTCTGCTCCGCCTTTAATCGAAATGCAGGTTCCACCAGGCCCTGTCCTCCTTCGTTTACGGACATATACAACCCTGCCGCCCTCAGGCAGTGATGGCCCGACCAGAAAAAATACACCAGCTTGCGTTACAGGTCTGGGGGGTTGAGGACAGCCAGTTTATGCCACAGGGAAGATGCCAATAGGTTCTTGATTATCAGCACCTTCCCTCTATATGACACTTGGGACAGGAGCCACCTCCACCTGGCCAGTCTTGACACCACTGCCTGTGACAGCCAATGACTAGTGTATATACAGTTGAAGTCAAAGGTTTACATACACCTTAGCCAAATACATAGTTTTTCACAATTCCTGACATTTAATCCTAGTAAAAAATGTCCTCTCTTAGGGCAGTTGGGATCACCATTTTATTTTAAGAATGTGAAATGTCAGAAGAATACTAGAGAGAATGATTTTTTCAGCTTTTATTTCTTTCATCACATTCCCAGTGGGTCAGAAGTTTACATACACTCAATTAGTATTTGGTAGCATTGCCTTTACATTGTTTAACTTGGGTCAAACATTTCGGGTAGCCTTCCACAAGCTTCCCACTGTCACGCCCTGACCATAGTAAGCTGTTTTTCTCTGTGTTGGTTGGGGCGTGAGAGTGACTAGGGTGGGTCATCTAGGTGTCTATGTTGGCCTGATATGGTTCCCAATCAGAGACAGCTGTTTATTGTTGTCTCTGATAGGGGATCATATTTAGGTAGCCATTTCCCCCATTGTTAGTTTTGGGATCTTGTCTATGTTTAGTTGCCTGTCTGCACTAGTTGTATAGCTTCACGTTTCGTTCGTTGTTCTTTATTGTTTTGTTTAGTGAGTTTCTCTTTATTAAAATTATGTGGAACTCTATGGACGCTGTGCCTTGGTCTCATCATTATGACGATCGTGACACCCACAATAAGTTAGGTGAATTTTGGCCCATTCCTCCTGACAGAGCAGGTGTAATCGAGTCAGGTTTGTAGGCCTCCTTGCTCGCACACGCTTTTTCAGTTCTGCTTTCTATAGGATTGAGGTCAGGGCTTTGTGATGGCCACTCCAATACCTTGACTTTGTTGTCCTTAAGTCATTTTGCCACAACTTTGGAAGTATGCTTGGGGTCATTGTCCATTTGGAAGACCCATTTGCGATAAGCTTTAACTTCCTGACTGATGTCTTGAGATGTTGCATCAATATAACCACATAATGTTCCATCCTCATGATATCATCTATTTTGTGAAGTGCACCAGTCCCTCATGCAGCAAAGCACCCCTACAACATGATGCTGCCACCCCGTGCTTCACGGTTGGGATGGTGTTCTACGGCTTGCAAGCATCCCCCTTTTTCCTCCAAACATAACGAGGGTCATTATGGCCAAACAGTTCTATTTTTGTTTCATCAGACCAGAGGACATTTCTCCAAAAAGTACGATCTTTGTCCCCATATGCAGTTGCAAACCGTAGTCTGGCTTTTATGGTAGTTTTGGAGCAGTGGCTTCTTCTTGCTGAGCGGCCTTTCAGGTTATGTCGATATAGGACTCGTTTTACTGTGGATATAGATACTTTTGTACATGTTTCCTCCAGCATCTTCACAAGGTCCTTTGCTGTTGTTCTGGGATTGATTTGCACTTTTCGCACCAAAGTACATTTAGCTCTAGGAGACAGAACGCATCTCCTTCCTGAGCCTTCTTTCCTGGCTGCGTGGTACCATAGTGCTTATATTTGCTTACTATTGTTTGTACAGAGGAACATGGTACCTTCAAACATTTGGAAATTGCTCCCAAGGATGAACCAGACTTGTGGAGATCTACAATTTTTTGGGCTGGTTTCTTTTGATTTCCCCATGATGTTAAGCAAGACACCCTGAGTTTGAAGGTAAGCCTTGAAATACATCCACAAGTACACCTCCAATTGACACAAAATATGTCAATTAGCCTATCAGAAGCTTCTAAAGCCATGACATAATTTTCTGGAATTTTCCAAGCTGTTTAAAGGCACAGTCAACTTAGTGTATGTGAACTTCTGACCCATTGGAATTGTGATACAGCGAATTATAAGTGAAATAATCTGTCTGTAAACAATTGTTGGAAAAATGACTTGTGTCATGCACAAAGTACATGTCCTAACCAAAACTATAGTTTGTTAACAAGAAATGTGTGGAGTGGTTGAAAAACGAGCTTTAATGACTCCAACCTAAGTGATGTAAACTATCGACTTCAACTGTAACTGCCCTGATAGAGGGCATCCTTGTCTATTGCCCCGCCTCACCCAGACTGGTCTACTGAGCCCCCCCCCCCCCCCCCCCCCCCCACCTTTACCATACATGACGCCCCAACATATAACATCTTCACACAGGCCAAAAAAACTTTCCCCAAACCTAAACACAGACATCACATTAAACAGATTCTCATGGTCCACTCTATCAAAAGCCTTCTCTTGATCTAAAGAGAACAGTCCAAAGTTCACATTAGAACCTCTCGACAAGTCCACCATGTCCCTGATTAAGAATATGTCTTGTCATTGTGTACTATAGAGTCCAGATGGGACTTCAGTCTGTTAGCGAGGACCTTGGCAAAAATCTTATAGTCCACACAGATCAATGCCACAGACCTCCAGTTCTTAAGTTCACACAAGTCCCCTTTTTTGAGCAGGAGAGTCAGAGCTGCCCGACGCCAGCTCATCTGCTACTCTCCTACCCTGACGCACTCACGCAACACGCAAAAGAAGTCCAGTACAATTATTCCCCAGAATATTTTATAAAACTCCACTGGGAGTCCATCGACCCCCGGTGCCCGGCCAGGGGACATCTGGGTTATGGCCATGCCAGTTCCTGGGACAACAAGGGAATGGCCATTTCATCCCTCTGTGCCAGAGAGAGCTTAGGGGGTTCTGCAAACAAAACCTGAGCACACATAGGATCACACAGTTATGCCCTATACCACTCAGTATAAAACTCTACAGTCCGCTCCCGCATCTCCCCCACCACAGAGGTCCCCCGCCCATCAGCCAGCCGTAGACAATGCATACCCTTGGCTTCACTGCTCTGTCTTTCCAAACCAAAGAAGAAGGAGCTGGAAGCATCCATCTCCTTGAGCATGGATAACCTAGCTCTTACAAGTCCTCCCTTTGCTTTAACCTAGAAAGACCTGTCCAGGTCCTTATGTAATCCAGCTAAATTAGCCTGGAGACCTACAATGCCTTGTCCCACCATCTCTACCTCCATCTCACTAATGCTAAGCTTGAGTTCCCCCAATACTCTCTTAGCCTCTGAGGATGAGAGAGCTGTATACTGTTGTCAGAAAAGCAGAATTTGGACTTTCCCCACATCCCACCATTGACAGAGAGACTCACCTTTCATAAAAAGTCTGGAAACCTGAGCAAAAGGTGGCATCTTGTAAGAGCTTTACATTAAACTTCAAATAGGATGCCTGCTGAGGCCCTGGTGAAATAGACAGCCGAGCCATGGTTATGTGATGATCCGGAAAAACCCACCGGGAGAATGTTAGCGCCGAATAGCCTATTACTCTAATCGATCAAGTCAGGCTGCACTCACTCACCCCTTCACCCATGTATACTGTCTTGTGTCGGGATGTCTAGTTCTCCAAACATCCACTAGGTCGAACTGATTAATAAAGTCCCTTCACACCCCGAGTGAGGCTGAATGTGGCTCCTCCCCATTCTGTCTTTCGTAAAATCCATTGTACAGTTCCAGTCCTCGCCGACCATCAGCGTCTCCTCAGGCTCTACCTGTGAGAGTTCCTGTCTAAGACACCCAAATAGAAGCCCCCTCTCTCTCCCTGTGTTAGGCGCATACACATTTATAAAGACAAAACCCTTGTTGATAATTTCTGCTTTTACTACAAGCAGTCTACCCCTACACACCTCCTTCAAGGAGCACATTTTTACAGACAGACCGGTACAAAAAGGACACCACACCTTCCAAACCCCGGGAAACTCAAACACTGTCCTCTTCCTCCTTTAACTTTGAAAAAAACTGTGGATACCGCTAAGCTAACAGTGTGTTAACCCTCCACCATAGAAAAGATAAATTGAACAACCAGAGAAGAGAGAGAGATGATTGAGACAGAGCGAGAGAGGGATGATTGAGACAGAGGGAGAGTGAGAGAGGGGGGGGGGGTGGATAGAGACAAGGAGAGAAAGAAAGAGGGATATGATAGAGAGGGAGAAAAAGATGGTTCCCCGACTTCCTAGTTCATTACTATTCCTTGATTAGTTTAATCACGGTATAATTACACATCAAGAATTGATTTGATAATATAACAGTCTTCACATTAATGATAGTCCAACGTTACAACATATTGGAGCCCCTGTGCAAGGAATCTAAGATAGAATGAGGCATTCATTTTTGATTCAGCCTATATACAATTGAAAAGCAGATTGCATTATGCACCTAGATTTTGTTATACACCATGGGAATTGTAGACAGGACTTGTTGACGTGTGTTTTGCCATTTCAACAATACATGGAGGTTTCCTCCGTGTTGTTTCTCTGACATAGTCAGTGTAGGGTTAGATTACATTTCTAGTACCAAGACACGATCCAGCTAATTATCGAAATTTGACAAAAAGACATGTTGGGCCAAACGTGCTATTTCTGTCTCCCGTGTTTCAGAAGCGGGTAGACTCTGTAAATATTAATCTCTCGAGCGAGGACATAGGGCCAGCCGATTGAAATATGAGGAGATATTAGTTTGACCAAGCGATAATTATCTCTGTCTCTCACGTTTTCAGTAGTGTGAGTAGAACATGGTATATTTCTTTGTTTACCGCGCGTTTCGGTAGTACATTGCGAAAAATAACGACGAAAAGGTTTGGATGTAAGACGTTACTAGTAATACCGTTCCCTTGTTTAAGGGGATGCTATGTTATGCTTGAAAGTGTACAGAGTAGGATTAGCTTGCACGAGATGATCAAGCTAAAAAAGGAGAGCAGCCATTTTGTATTTCCCCTTTGTTCACACGGCAACAACGTGCATCTTGGGCGACGGAAGTCGCCCCTCTGTACTTCCGTTTGATTTCAGCTTTCTGTGATCAGTGACCCAGGAGATGAAGAATCAACAGTAATTAAAAAATATATATATATATTTCTATGTGACACCCAACGTGGTCTCACATTTGTGACAAGTGGTTACTCTTCTGATATCCAGCCAATCTCAACTGATTGGATATTGTTGTCTCATTCAATTTAACTAAGAGGTCAAATTGCCAGACGTACCTTTTTCAAATGGACATTTTGAATAATATGCAAATTGATTGGTTTCTACAAATGAGACAATTTAAACTTATCCACATTAACCATGATGCAGCTACACTTTCAGGTTAATTAAAGTTGTATTCCCAAATACCCTATACAGGTTTGATTTATCATTAACATTGATTAATCAGTAAAATTTGCTTTTACAAAGCTCATTCAGGACTAACCAGTACTGAAGGAAGTCCCGCCTCTTCGGCCTTCTGGATAAGTGACCCTGGTAGTGAATGTACCCTAAACATTTGAACTAGTGGTTACACCTATGATAAATCAAGACAATTTCAATTGATTGGATATCATTGTCACATTTAATTTAATAAGTTAAATTGTCGAACATACCTTTTCAGGTTCTTTCAATTAAATGAGACATTTTAAACTTTCTCATATTAACCTAGATTAACCAACTTCTCAGGTTAGTTAAAATTGAATTCCCAGTTGCCTATACAGGTATGATTAATCATTATCGTTGATTAATTAAGTCAATTTGTTTTTGCAAATTCATTCACGTCCAACTCCCACATTACTGATAGAGTACTGATGGTTCATTAATGTCTATAAATAGATTATCGTATTCCAAAACCAAACTTTGGAAAAATAGGAACAATTATTTTCCTCCTCTCAAATGTTAAAATAATGTGCAAGCTATCAGAGGGAGTGGTCCTGACTCCCCCGCTAATTAGTGAACCCTCATCCATAAAAGGATTGATCTCTGACCTCAGCATCCATACCAACCATAACTATGTTATTAGCGAAAAAACAGTAGAAATCGTGACAAATGCTTTCAAAAATCAACCTTCGGGCGCAGGCCTTGTAAAGGTTCTCTCCAGTTTAGCCCTGATGTCTTGCCATCCAAGATTGGCATCGTTCCAATACCACAGTGCACAGCTGAAGCACAGGCGGGACACGGTAGACATAAAGGGACATGTGGAGAGAACCGGGAAACCAATGGCAAAAGCAGAAAAGGGAAAAATTCTGCTAGCTATGGAACTGCGTTTGAAAACGAAACAATTTAATGTAATTGCAAATACTTATGACGGAGGAGCACAAACTCTTCAACAAAATCGTCTTCCACAGGAACAAAATCGCATTCTACAGAAACAACTTGATTTAGCCAAAACTAAATACGTTGATGTCTATGGAGAACTAGATAAATCTGAGTGCACAACTTGATAACATGCATGCAGTTTTGTTGAACGTTACTTAAAGTAACAATGTTCTACTCCAAATGCTGCAGACCAAAGACAATCAGTTAATAAACACAATGACTGTTTATCATTGAAGTTGGATGACAGGTCAGCAGAATTCATTGAAGTCGCTGATCAAATGAATGATGAGATAACTCAGGTGATGAAGATGGAAATAGTGATTTCTAAGCAAGCGGAGGAAATCTCATCACTGAATCTCTCGCTCCGTACTCAAGACCTCTATCTGCAAATAATGACAGATAAGTTTGAGAGCGAAAGGAGCAAGTGCGACACTCATTTGTCCAAAATCGGTACTCTAAGCTCTGAAGTGGACTCTGCAATGTAGCAGAATACCACCCTTGGGTACAATCTGGTGGAAATCCAGAACGGTCACGCGCTACAGCGTGACTACCCAACCAAGCAACCGGAGCCCGGTACTTAAAGGAATGAAGACGATAGAATGTTTCAGACTTTGCCTCCCTCATGTGTCCCCCTCAGTCTTCTCCTCTTGGCCTTTTGGACCCAATTTCCCCACAGGATGATGCCAACCCTCTCCGTCCGCTTGGTGCGGAACGTTTGGTGCCCACGTTGGCTTGCCTATCTTACTACTCAGAGAGCTTGCAAGCACAGCTTTTGAGGCATCAAAAGCTCGCAATGCTAAAAGCCCTGACCACTCGGTTTTGAAGTTTGACCAGGAGCACTCACTCCAGTTAGAGGGTGCATTATCAGGTATTGAAGTGTTGAGAGATGACGCACAACAGCGGTTTCTCCCAAGAAACCACAAATCCAATAATCCCGGCAGTTGAAATAACTGTAAAGTTTGTCGCCATCGAAATGACTACCTCTACAATCGACTTATTCACTACATTCCTGCACCCAACCCACAGAAAGTGTCAGAGCACAAGGGTAACAAAGGGCAATCAAAGGACAATCAAAATGTAGACCAATGTTGTCTAGAAGTTCCACTAGGTGAAGAACTAAAGCGAGAACATTTTGAAAAAAGGGTACAAGGACTAAACTGGGAATTGTCGGACACCAGGTCCGCAGGAATTAACAAACTTAACAAAGGAAATTAAAAATCGAATTTCTCCCGCTCTCACTCGAGACCCTATCCAGGGCCCACTCGATCAAGAAACAAGCCCACAGGTTTTGTCTATAGACTCTGATACAAAGGTTGCGAAGAAAAAGGTCAAAAGTTTCGCTAAAGCCAAGCCAACTCAAAATCCGAAAAGTCAATCATCTTTCACCTTGAACAGCAATGGCACATCACATCGTTGCGAACGACCACTCCACTTGTAGGGAATATGTCCACTAAACACGACTCTAAACGGCCATACATGGAAACAGTACTGGAGGACTGTTTAACTTGTCACGCGCTAATTGATTCGGGCGCAACAATATCGCTCATCTCTCAAACATTGTTTGATGAACTCAAAAGGGTTTTGAAGCCAACTAAATGTTGGTTAAAAGTGAAACGATGCAACACTGCACTTTGAGGTTTCACTCAGACTACCTCACCTCTCACATTGAGAATCATGCTGAAACTACACTTCCAGGACATATCGCTCATTCACCCTGTGTATGTAACCAGTCTCGAATCGGAACCCTGCTACTCAGAGCAGACTTGATGGATCGATTACTCCCGAGACTACGTGCAACACTGTATGAGGCCGCCAGAGCAGAAAACAAATCTAGTTGTAAACTCCTATATGAGAACAGTGAAGAGCAGACAGGCCCCTAGATGGGGTTAATCTTAGAACATATCTAAGAAATTACAGTATTCCAGTGGACTTCCACCTCCAGAAAAAATTGCAAAAATAACCATGCCTTGCCATGTATAGTTTCAACTACAATGCAACTAGTAAAATCCTCTAATCATGTGTTCCAGGAGGATAACATTTCAGAATAAATCGGTAGGATAACTGGTCCCCTTGAGTACCAGTACCAATGCCAGCACAGTTCCAGCAACAATCAGTAAGAGGGTTAGAGACCTCACAAGCCTAATTGCTATTGATAACAGCGATAGAGGAGTTAGTAGTCACTCAGATTGCAACACGTGTAAGGGAATCTCCAGAACACTCTCCTGATGGTTAACACACATGCCACTAATAAATAGAACCCTCCATTCAGGTGGAAAGTTATTAAAAGTCATGAACTGTGATCACACTGGTACAACTGTTTCAGTGTTTATAGAGTACTTCCGTCGTGAGTTTAGCTCATCCATGAATAACATAGCTATGAAATAGACTCCTTCGTAGTAAAACTACTACAGGTCCCCTTAACACGTCTTGAGGTCGACATCAATTCTTACTGACCTCCAGGCATTGATATGGAAATTATCTGATGACGTCAGACTCATTCTGAACAGGTTGCAGCCTCCCCGGATACTTGGTTTCTTTACCTTGGTATGCGCGCTTGTGTAAGCACAAACAAGCACAAAACGGAACATTTAATGAGGAGTTATGCTCGGATCACTTAAGGGTCCAAACAAAATACCAGCCTTAGTAAAGTTGAAAATTTACTCTGAGGCCTTTGACTCTACAGCTACAGTACTCACCAGTTTCTCCACAGAGGTCCATAGGTCATCCCTGTAGACTGCCCGAAACTGGTGCCTTACAGCTGTAAATTTATCATCGAGTTATCAACTTAGAAATGCCCTAGATATGACACTAGATAATGGCATGATAGGGAAATTTTGCCAAGACTTTGGACGTATATAGAAAACAGTCCAATTAGATGATTAAGGTGTGATAACTCTATTTTGTATATCTTTTGTTTATGCTTTCATTCCTTTTAATTTCATTTCCTCTAACACTTAGGAAGTGATAGAGCCATAAACAAGTTCCCCATATAACCATCACTTAGTGCCACAACGCCGCTCATCTGGGAAGAAATGCAACTATGTATTTCATGAGTGTGTGTGCGTTGTTAACATCTGCCTAAGTTACTGCCTAGATCCACCAGCCTGAATGATCAGGCGACGGGTCCGGCACAGCGATCTCAATTCAGACATCCGCTGCCCATCCTTGTGGCGGCCTTCTCCATTTGCAGAAAGCCTACCAGGGTAAACCACCAGGGGGGGGAACTGCTACGCTGATCCACAAACATGTTGCTACTTGCAGGATCAAGTATAAAACCCATTTCCGACAAAATTGACATTAGACCAGAGAGCGTGGAGCGGTAGCTACATGTTGAAATAGTTGGCAATTTAAATAAAGACCAGTTAGGTGCAGCACCAGCTGAATACGTTATAAATGGTTGAGAAATCTACCACTCTATAGACCAAGCAGACAAAGGCATGAGCCGGAGGTTGTAAAATGGTTTAAACTACAACTCTACCAAAGGACAAGACCAGAGAACGTGGGGATCATTCCCATGCTGAAATGGTTAAGAAATCTACAAACTAAAGACCAATAATTCAGTCTCCAGGTGTTTAAGTACTTTAGTCTGGTAAACGCAACCGATCGAACGACCGAATGGTACTCTAAAAGATCCATTCTGGAGAACATTTCCTTATCAAGTGACCAGGGGTACGTCTGATGTATCCATTACAAAAGACACTATCCAGACCCCACTGAGAACTACAACCACGCAAGACTTTGATCACTGGTGGACAAACCAAAGACATTCTGTCGACTGACTATCCAGCAGACGGACCGGCGATCACGGAGGGACAACAAAGGCATACACTCGTAAATATGTCAATTGCAATTTATTTTCGAATGAGCGGCTGTTCATGTGCAAAAGGTTAGCATTTCCATGAGTGTAGTTATCAACTATATATCTGTGTTGTTTCTCTGACATTCCCGCTCTTGAGCTGTCCCCACCCCTTTCCTTTGTCTACCAAGCCATCATATTGGTTTCATCCACTAGGGACTTTTTAGTGTATCATTATCAAGTGAGTAACCAATGTAGAACCTATCGTGTGTGTGTTTATGTCATTCTGTGTGATTATTTAGTTAGTTAGTAAATTTGTATTTTGTATATCACTGATTCATAATTTATGCTAGGGTTCGTACAGATATCCAAGGGTTTGCGACATGCATAATATAACTGATGAGGTAATAATACATTAATAAATTACTGTAATCGATAAGATATGAAAATATCTGAAGAGAGTTAAATTCGGGAAATTGTAACTCTTTAAACAACATTTCCCGTGGTGCCCCGACTTCCTAGTTAATAACTATTCTTTGATTAGTGATAGATCAGTATTGTTGAAACATTGGACTATCTTTGTCTCTCTCCTTCTTTCTCTCACACAAACACACTGTCTAAATTGCTCTCAATTGGAGCATAGGGTAATTTCAGAGTCGATTCAGGCAGTCATCATCATCATCATTACCAGTTTTTTTACGACTGATAATCTTATCTCAACACACCATGTCACACACACACAGAGATTGTGCTCTCTTAACTGTGTCTCTGCCGGGCCAATCAAATGATAATACAATTGTTAGATCGGTCTCAAAAGCCCACTGAGTAAAGCAGAGGGAATTAGATGATACTGCCAGACATAGGCCTTCATGAGACAAACAATTGTTCACACATACATGCAGATAGACATTCACTCCTTCTGTCTCTTCACACTCTTTTTCACACACGCACGCACATTCACATCTGCTGACGTCTAGTTCCTGCTTCTGTCAGCAGTAAGAGGCAATAGAGGAAGTATGCATTCCAAATGGTACCCTATTCTCTATTTAGTGCACTACTTAAGACCAGGGACCATATGGAATCAAATGACATTTGGGACGCAACCTAAGTGATTTTGGGTAACAGTTACTTTGGTTTTTCTTTATTTTTACTATTTTCTACATTGTATAATAATAGTGAAGACATCAAAACTATGAAATGTGGAATAATGTAGTAAACCAAAAAAGTGTTAAACAAATCAAAATATATTTTATATTTGAGATTCTTCAAAGTAGTCACCCTTTGCCTTGATGACAGCTTTGCACACTCTTGGCATTCTCTCAACCAGCTGCAACTGGAATTCTTTTCCAACAGTATTGAAGGAGTTCCAACATATGCTGAGCACTTGTTGGCTGATTTTCCTTCACTCTGCAGTCCAACTCATCCCAAACCATCTCAATTGGGTTGAGGTCTGGTGATTGTGGAGACCAGGTCATCTGATGCAGCACTCCATCACTCTCCTTCTTGGTCAAATAGCCCTTACACAGCCTGGAGGTGTGTTGCGTCATTGTCCTATTGAAAAACAAACGATAGTCCTTTTAAGCGCAAACCAGATGTGATGGTGTATTGCTGCAGAATACTGTGGTAGCCATGCTGGTTAAGTGTGCCTTGAAATCCAAGTTAATCACTGACAGTGTCACCACCAAAGCTCCCCCACACCATCACACCTCCTCCTCCATGCTTCACGTTGGGAACCACACATGCGAAGATCATCCGTACTCTGCGTCTCACAAAGACACGCCGGATGGAACCAAAAATCTCAAATTTGGACTCATCAGACCAAAGGACATGTCGTGTTTCTTGGCCCAAGCAAGTCTTCTTCGTATTGGTGTCCTTTAGTAGTGGTTCCTTTGCAGCAATTCGACCATGAAGGCCTGATTCATGCAGTCTCCTCTGAACAGTTGATGTTGAGATGTGTCTGTTACTTGAACTCTGTGAAGAATTTATTTGGGCTGCAATTTCTGAGGTTGGTAACTCTAATGAATTTATCCTCTGCGGCAGAGGTAACTCTGGGTCTTGCTTTCCTGTGTCCTTGTGAGAGCCAGTTTCATCATAGCGCTTTATGTTTTTTGCGACTGCACTTGAAGAAACTTTCAAAGTTCTTGCAATTTTCTGGATTGACTGACCTTCATGTCTTAAAATAATGATTGACTGTCACTTCTCTTTGCTTATTTGAGCTGTTCTTGCCATAATATGTACTTGGTCTTTTACCAATTAGGGCTATCTTCTATATACCACCCCTACCTTATCACAGCACAACTGATTGACTCAAATGCATTAAGATAGAACGAAATGACACAAATGCATTCCAGGTGACTGCCTCAGGAAGCTGGTTGAGAGAATGCCAAGAGCGTGCAAATCTGTCATCAAGGCAAAGAGTGGCTATTTGAAGAATCCCAAATAGAAAATATATTTTTATTTGTTTAACACTTTTTTGGTTACTACATGATTCCATATGTGTTATGTCTTCACTATTATTCTACAACATAGACAATAGTAACAATAAAGAAAACCCCTTTAATGAGTAGGTGTGTCCAAACTCTCTCCATATCTCTCTCTAGGCCTCTGTAATATGCATAACTGAATGTGTTTGTGTTTGTGTGTGTGTGTGTGTGTGTGTGTGTGTGTGTGTGTGTGTGTGTGTGTGTGTGTGTGTGTGTGTGTGTGCGTGTGTGTGTGTGTGTGTGTGTGTGTGTGTGTGTGTGTGTGTGTGTGTGTGTGTGGAATCAGATGTCCAAACCCTTAAAGCAGTTCAGGCTTTAAATCCCAATGGTTAAGTTAATTAAGGTTTGGGGGTTGGGTTAAACAATAACAACTCCACGGTTAAGTTAAGCATTCATTCCGAATGGTTAAGGATAGGGTACACAAACCATAACAGTGCCTGGCACTGGGCTTGAACGCACAACCCTTGGGGCCAGAGCTCATGGTTTACTCCCATCCACAACACCCTAGCCAACCCAGAGCCTACTTGATGGTAATATCGCTCACCGTTGCCCCTAGTGACTGGTTTTAACATTATCTTCTGACATCCTGCTTACCTGGATGGAGGTCTAATTCGCAGTGGATCTTGAGCGACTTGGCCGATTCTAATACCCAGAGTGCTTTGCAGGAAAGATGAATGAAGGAGTCCGCTTCAAAAGGACTGGGCGAAGTCATCAATGAACAGCTAGACACACACACACACACACACACACACCCTCATCTATGTTCCTATCGCGCGCTGTGATTCACACATTCATAAAAACGTGTGTGTGTGTCTGCGTGTTTTGTGCTTTCCCAGTATGTTGTATGCTACTACAATCAAGCTTATAGCCACTGCAGAGGCACTGCACAAACACCGAAAAGGCGTGATTCAGGTAGAGAGAGAGCGAATGAGAACTCACCATGGGAATGGAGCGGAGGAGGGGAGTGGAGGATAGGGGGATGACAGAGAGCGTGAGCCGGGGAATTTCCTGCACAAAAGGTGTGATTGTGTAATTGTGTCCCATGAGATAGAGAGAGAGAGCGAGAGAGAAATATGAGTGCACATACTGTAGTTATAGCCTCCCTCACACCTTGACAAGTAACTCAACTTACTACTCACATTTACTATTCACAAGGGCAATTAACTTAAATCTTCTGAAACTGAAGTTCCACACTTGATCTGAATGATCTCAATTGGGCTAGGATGAAAGGAAACGAGATGCAGGCGTCGACCTTGTGTTTGTGTGTGTGAGTGTGTGCGTGCGTACGCGCGTTCACGTGCGTGGGCACCGAACACAGAGATCCTCTTCTACCTATCTGAACATGGATTCGTGTTGTTTATGGAAACTGGAGAAACCGGATTTCATTATCAATATTCAGTCCATGATTCACAGAACCCATCGACACAGCGTGACCTTAGTGAGCTTCTGACGTCACCAAGGGAGAATCGTCGTCAACGTGTCCATGCAGAGAGTGGTGCGCATAGTAGGCTATGCACGGCTGGAGGAGAGCGGCAAGTGGCAGAGGTGGTTACACTGCTTACAGCGTTGAGCAATGCTAACGGAAGGATAGCGTCAGAAGACTGCACCGCGCTCCTCAAGTACTACTCTACAGAAAGGAAATCTAGATTTTGATTTCTTATATCCAGTGGCGTAAAAGAGGAAAAAGGACATAAAGAACTAGTAATTGTATTTCTTTTTTTCTTCTTCTCTGTCTCTCTGTCTTTGTGGCGTTGTCTCTCCTCTCCCCTTCCCCATCTCTCTTCTCCATCATATCTCTCTCTCTCTCTCTCTCTCTCTCTCTCTCTTTCTCTCTTTCTCTCCCTTGCTCAACAGTCACGGACTGCGCTGGGGGGAAAGGCAATGCAGTTGAATGAAACTGGGGTATTGTTCGTGGTGGGAGATGCGCATATGGAATGATGCTATGTCTTTAGCGTACAGATGCATATGTTGTTTATTAATAAATAGTTTGTTGACAATAAAAAAACAATGACAGAAAACAAAAGATTTATAAATAGAAACCATCAAATGGAAATTGCATTGCGGGTTTGGTGACCTTCTCAGTCCTTTGCAGTGTGTCGGTGTGTACTGTATGTGTGTGCGTGTGCATGTGCGTGTGTATCCCTATGTGCGCGTGCGTGTGCTTAGTAGACAGGGAGGGAGTGAGGGAAAGGAGGGAGGGTCAGAGAGGAGAGGATACATTTGTGAATGGAGCTTGCTGGCTGTGCGCGCGCTGGCAGAGTTAAAATTAGCTCTGTGTTTTTTTTTGTCTGCGCAGCGTGTCAGTCAGGCTAGAATCAAAACGATCTCGCAGATTTTAAACGTTTTTTTCTAAAAATAGAATAAATCACTGCAAGGTGATAGCTCCAAGCCTAATACGAAGGCTCACTTTCTGTCCCATTTTTCTGGTAAGAATATCATATATGGATGTATTTTTTTCTATTCCTTTTGGACATGTTTTATATGTCGCTGCAGCTGCAATGGGGATTATATTTAGCTAATACTGTTTCTTTGGGTTACTAGTGTTTTTGTACGTTATTTCTGTTCCATTCAAGGAGGAACAAAAGGAAAACAATTTCATGGTAAATCAATGCGGTATGTAGAAAAGCCATATAAGGATGCATGTTTAAACTACCAGGCAACATATTTTGTTGTGCAATGTATGTGTAAGTGTCTCCAGCATCTATGTACTGAATAACGTATATCTATGCATTAAATATGATCTGTATGTTTGCAACATGAAGGTGGTATTACAAGGAAACATGCATTTAGTGTTGTGTTGTAATGTGTGTTACATGTGTTACAGTAGGCTATATACACTCACTTGCCAGTTTATTAGGTATACCCATCTAGTACCGGGCCGGCCCCCCCTTTGCCTCCAGAACAGCCTGTATTCTTGGGGCATTCTACAATGTGTTGGAATGTTGGTCCATGCTGATGCGATGGCATCACGCAGTTGATTCAGATTGGACACCGGTACATTCATGCTGCAAACAGCCCATTCCAGCTCATCCAATATATGTTCCATTAGGTTGAGGTCTGGGGACTGCACGAGCCACTCAAGTAAACTGAACTTGGCATTGTTTTTCCACTCCTCAATTGTCCAGTATTGTTGATTGCCCACTGGAGCTGCTTCTTCTTGGTTTTGGCCGA
Source organism: Salvelinus fontinalis (assembly GCF_029448725.1). Taxonomy (NCBI): domain Eukaryota; kingdom Metazoa; phylum Chordata; class Actinopteri; order Salmoniformes; family Salmonidae; genus Salvelinus; species Salvelinus fontinalis. Next base: position 35,047,566 of record NC_074675.1, read on the forward strand.
TAGGAGTGGAACCCGGTGTGGTCGTCTGCTGCAATAGCCCATCCGTGACAAGGTTCGACGAGTTGCCGTTCTGCACTTCACTGTTGTACTGTGCCATTATTTGTCTGTTTGTGGTCTGCCTGTTAGCGTGCAAGATTCTTGCCATTCTCCTTCGACCTCTGTCATCAGCCCATAGGACTTTTTTGTTTGTTGCACCATTCTCTGTAAAAAGCCAAGGAGGGTGGCCATTATGAGACACTGCATCCGGAGCGCCTGGCACCGACGATCATACCGTGCTCAAAGTCTCATAGGTCACTTGTTTTGCCCATTCTAACGTTCAATCGAACAGTAACTGAATGCCTCGATGCCTGTCTGCCTGCTTTATTTAACAAGCCACGGCCACTTTACTCACTGTCTGCAGGAGCGATCCATTTTCGTGAACAGGGTGGTGTACCTACTAAACTGTCCAGTGAGTGTATATAGACTGTGTGTAGCACATTTCGCTATGTATATAAACATATAGGATCTGTATATAGGGTATATTATGGTGGTTTTACAAAGAAGCATGCATATTGTGCTTTGTTGTAATGTCTGTTTATGTGTCACTAGCAGTAGGCTATATAGACAGTATAAATTGGCTGTAGGCTATGTAGAGCATATCATATTAATCTATACATGTTGTGTTGTGTAATGTGTTATTAGCAGTAGGCTATACAGTGCCTTCAGAAAGTATTCATACCCCTTGACTTATTCCACATTGTGTTGGGTTACAGCCTGAATTCAAAATGAATTAAATTGACAGTACCCCATAATGACAAAGTGAAAACATGTTTTTAGAAATGTTTCGTTTTAGATGCATGTCAGCAAAGACACTACACAACACAACACAATGCATTCATTGCACTATAAAGGCGACAAGCAGTGCCCACAAACTGTTAGGGTCTACATAAAGCTGTCCCGAGGGCAGAGCTTTCTATTCAGCACCATGGAGTGAATCCTTACCACCGCTACACCTGGCTATCAGCGGAGTCTGGCAGCGAAACAATTAATTCAGCCTCGTTTACTGCTTTAAAAAAAAAACAGCTGGTATGGCTGACTTCCTTAAACAAATGTGGTTTCTACTGACAATTGAGATGTACAAACTATGGCATGAGGGAACGATGAGCGGATAAGAAGCGTTCCATAATTTCGATTAAGACATTAACGAGCGAGCTACAGTAAGATGGACCTAGTCAATATAACTATGTGTTCAGCACTTTTTAAATATACAGCGACAGAATGCAGAACATGGGCTGCTCTTACAGTATTTTCCCTGTACACCAAGTCAGAACCGTAGGATAAATAAAGGGGGCATATAAACAGACAATGAAACCTCTTACAATATCAGATGATGACATTTCTCAAAAACAGGTTATAGGCTACATGTGCAGCACCACCGAGTCAGAACAGTAACATTAGGCGAAAATAAGAGGTGAAAATAGACCAACATATAAGGGTGAGGAACATGGGCTACTAACAGTTTACTACACAACATATACTTAGTATTACATTTTAGCTACAGTATACATATCTCCCTTGCATATTACATAATTTATGCAGCAGCATGCAAGACATTTTTGGACTCACCTTGGCTTGTGATGTGCTCACTGAATGTGGCGCGGCTGTCTATTGTGGGCAGATTTTGGCATCAAATTTTGGCATCAAAGTCTGGCACTCTCTGGATTTATGGTGGGAACTCGAAGAGAAAAAAAACACACAGCCACTCCATTGAATAGCAGGCTACTGGTTTCTTTGCAATACTTGCCGTTAGCCACTTCCAAAGGACTCATTATTGAATTTGCAAATGTCCAACTTCTTGTGAAATCTTTGTGTCCAATGGCCAATGAGCACCAATACGGTTTATCTATAATTTCTCTTCATTATTTCACTTCATATGACAAGGATTAAAAAGGATTTGCCAGTAGATTGTCAACTTGATTCGCCCGACTAGCATCACTACTCTGGACGGTTCTGACTTAGAATATGTGGACAACTATAAATACCTAGGTGACTGGCTAGACTGTAAACTCTCTTTCCAAACTCATATTAAGCATCTAAAATCCAAAGTTAAATCTAGAATTGGCTTCCTATTTGGTAACAAAGCATCCTTCACTCATGCTGCCAAACATACCCTCGTAAAACGGACTATCCTACCGATCCTTGACTTCGGCAAAGTCATTTACAAATTAGCCTCCAACTCTCTACTCAGCAAATTGGATGCAGTCTATCACAGTGCCATCCGTTTTGTCACCAAAGCCCCATATACTACCCACCACTGCGACCTGTATGCTCTCTTTGGTTGGTCCTCACTACATATTCGTCGCCAAACCCACTGGCTCCAGGTCATCTATAAGTCTTTGCTAGGTATAGCTCCGCCTTATCTCAGCTCACTGGTCACCATAGCAACACCCACCCGTAGCACGCGCTCCAGCAGGTATATTTCATTGGTCATCCATAGAGCCAACACCTAATTTAGCCGCCTTTCATTCTAGTTCTCTGCTGCCAATGACTGGAACGAATTGCAAAAATCACTGAAGTTAGAGACTTATATCTTCCTCACTAACTTTAAGCATCAGCTGTCAGAGCAGCTTACCGATCGCTGCAGCTGTACCCAGCCCATCTGTAAATAGACCATCCAACCAACTACCTACCTCATCCCCATATTTGTTTGAGTTTTTCTGCTCTTTTCCACACCAGTATTTCTACTTGCACATCCTCACCTGCACATATATCACTCCAGTGTAAATTGCTAGATTGTAATTACTTTGCCAATATTGGCCTATTTATTGCCTTACCTCCTTACTTCATTTGCACATACTGTATACCGATTTTTCTATTGTGTTATTGACTGTACGTTTGTTTATCCCATGTGTAACTCTGTGTTGTTTTTTTGCCTCACTGCTTTGCTTTATCTCGGCCAGGTCACAGTTGTAAATGAGAACTTGTTCTCTACTGGCCTACTTGGTTAAATAAAGAAGAAAAAAAAAAAAAGATTTTTTTTTAAAATTATGATTCTGACTGCTAGTAAGATGTTGCCATGATCAGTCCAATCAAATCTACTGTACATGTAACGTGATTTGACATCATCTTATCTGTGGCTAATGACCTTGAGCCTTTTTGGAAGGGCACTTGTAATATAACTCTATGGCAGGGCCCAAATGGCTGATATTTGGATGTCTACCCTTACTAAGGACTTAAACTTGGCAACGACGTAGTGTCCCCATGAGTGACAGAACACTTAGCAAATCATTGCGCAATGCTTCTATATTTTGCTGGCTCGCCCCACCACCACAGAAAGCACTGAGCTAGGCTGAAAGACCTGTAATTTGGAGCTGCCTTACTCAATAAAACAAAAAAGAGACCATGTATGTATGCAGCTTTATTAACGCAATGATATATATATATTTTTTACATTGTTTGCAAACTGATAAGTGACACGTATTAATGCCAAAATAACACACAGAACAAGCAATTTTATTTTAACTAAAAATGTGGGGCTATGCCCAACCTGCCCTGAATGATGGGCCGCTGCTGTACATACGTACTCACACGCCTGAGTCAATGCTTTGTACAACCACCTTTGGCATCGATTAAAAAAAAAAGTGTATCTTTTTTATTTCACCTTTATTTAACCAGGTATGCTAGTTGAGAACAAGTTCTGATTTACAACTGCGACCTGGCCAAGATAAACAAAACAGTGCGACACAAACAACAACACAGAGTTACACATGGAATAAACAAACATACAGTCAATAACACAATAGGAACAAAGTATATACACAGTGTGTGCAAATGAGGTCGTATAAGGGAGGTAAGGCAATAAATAGGCCATAGTGGCGAAATAATTACAATATAGAAATTAAACACTGGAGTGATAGATGTGCAGAAGATGATTGTGCAAGTAGAGATACTGGGGTGCAAAGGAGCAAAATAAATAAATAACAGTATGGGGATGAGGTAATTGGATGGGCTATTCACAGATGGGCTACGCACAGGTGCAGTGATCTGTGAACTGCTCTGACAGCTGGTGCATAAAGTTAGTGAGGGAGATAGAAGTCTCCAGCTTCAGTGATTTTTGCAGTTTGTTCCAGTCATTGGCAGCAGAGAACTGGAAGGAAAGGCGGCCAAAGGAGGAATTGGCTTTAAAGCTGGCCATTGAAATATACCTGCTGGAGCGCGTGCTACGGGTGGGTGCTGCTATGGTGACCAGTGAGCTGAGATAAGGTGGGTTTTACCTAGAAAAGACTCATAGATGACCTGAAGCCAGTGGGTTTGGCAACGAATATAAGGCGAGGGCCAACCAACGAGAGCATGCAGGTCGCAGTGGTGGGTAGTATTTGGGGCTTTGGTGAAATAACAGATGGCACTGTGATAGACTGTATACAACTTCCTGAGTAGAGTGTTGGAGGCAAATTTGTAAATGACATCGCCGAAGTCAAGGATCAGTAGGATAGTCAGTTTTACGAGGGTATGTTTGGCAGCATGAGTGAAGGATGCTTTGTTGTGAAATAGGAAGCCGATTCTAGATTTAATTTTGGATTGGAGATGATTAATGTGAGTATAGAAGGAGAGTTTCCAGTCTAACCAGACACCTAGGTATTTGTAGTTGTCCACATATTCTAAGTCAGAACCGTCCAGAGTAGTGATGGTGGGCGGGCGGGCAGCGATCGGTTGAAGAGCATGCATTTCATTTTACTTGCATTTAAGAGCAGTTGGAGGCCACGGAAGGAGAATTGTATGGCATTGAAGCTCGTCTGGAGGTTAGTTAACACAATATCCAAAGAAGGGCCAGAAGTATACAGAATGGTGTTGTCTGCATAGAGGTGGATCAGAGAATCACCAGCAGCAAGAGCGACATCATTAATGTATACAGAGAAGAGAGTTGGCCCGAGAATTGAACCCTGTGGCACCCCCATAGAGAGTGCCAGAGGTCCGGACAACAGGCCCTCCGATTTGACTCACTGAACTCTGTCTGAGAAGTAGTTGGTGAACCAGGCGAGGCAGTCATTTGAGAAACCAAGGCTGTTGAGTCTGCCGATGAGAATGTGGTGATTGACAGAGTCGAAAGCCTTGGCCAGGTCGATGAATACAGCTGCACAGTATTGTCTCTTATCAATGTCAGTTATGATATCGTTTAGGACCTTGAGTGTGGCTGAGGTGCACCCATGACTAGCTCAGAAACCAGATTGCATAGCGGTGATGGTACGGTGGGCTTCGAAGTGGTCGGTGATCTGTTTGTTAACTTGGCTTTCGAATACCTTAGAAAGGCAGGGTAGGATAGATATAGGTCTGTAGCAGTTTGGGTCTAGAGTGTCTCCCCCTTTGAAGAGGGGGATGACCGCGGCAGCTTTCCAATCTTTGGAGATCTCAGACGATATGAAAGAGAGGTTGAACAGGCAAGTAATAGGGGTTGCAACAATTTCGGTTGATCGTTTTAGAAAGAGAGGGTCCAGATTGTCTAGCCTGGCTGATGTGTAGGGGTCCAGATGTTGCAGCTCTTTCAGAACATCAGCTATCTGGATTTGGGTGAAGGAGAAATGGGGGAGGCTTCGGCAAGTTGCTGTGCGGGTTGCAGGGCTGTTGACCGGGGTAGGGGTAACCAGGTGGAAAGCATGGCCAGCCGTAGAGAAATGCTTCTTGAAATTCTTAATTATTGTGGATTTATCGGCGTTGACAGTGTTTCCTAGCCTCAGTGCAGTGGGCAGCTGGGAGGAGGTGATCTTATTCTCCATGGACTTTACAGTGTCCCAGAACTTTTTGGAGTTTGTGTTCCAGGATGCAAATTTCTGTTTGACAAAGCTAGCCTTTGCTTTCCTAACTGCCTGTGTATATTGGTTCCTAACTTCCCTGAAAAGTTGAATATTGCGGGGGCTATTTGATGCTAACGCAGTATGCCACAGAATGTTTTTGTGCTGGTCAAGGGCAGTCAGGTCTGGAGTGAAGCAAGGGCTATATCTGTTCATGGTTCTACATTTCTTGAATGGGGTATTCTTATTTAAGATACTTACGAAATGAGGTCAATATCCTTCCAGGATACCCGGACCAGGTCGAATAGAAAGACCTGCTCGCTGAAGTGTTTTAGGGAGCGTTTGACAGTGATGTGGGGTGTTTGTTTGACTGCAGACCCATTACGAACGCAGGCAATGAGACAGTGATCGCTGAGATCCTGGTTGAAGACAGCAGAGGTGTATTTGGAGGGCAGGTTGGTTAGGATGATATCTATGAGGGTGCCCGTGTTTACGGATTTGGGGTTGTACCTGGTAGGTTCATCGATCATTTGTGTGAGATTGAGGGCAACAAGCTTAGATTGTAGGATGGCCAGGGTGTTAAGCATGTCCCAGTTTAGTGACGATGAGAGAGATATTGTCTCTAGAAACATAATTGAAACCAGGTGAGGTCACCGAATGTGTGGGAGGTGGAACTAAAGGGTTAGCTAAGGAATATTGAGCAGGGCTAGAGGCTCTACAGTGAAATAAGACAATAATCACTCACCAAAAAAGCAATGGACAAGGCATATTGACATTAGGGAGAGGCATGCGTAGCCGAGTGATCATAGGGATCCAGTGAGTAGCTAGGCGGGCTGGAGACACGGCGATTCAGACAGCTAGCGGGCTGGAGCTAGCAAGCTAGCAGAGGGGCCTTAGAAGGTCGTTGCAACGGAAGAAGTCTGTTGTAGCCCCCTCGTGCAGTTACATCGGCAGACCAGTTATGATGGATCAGCAGGGCTCCGTGTTGTAAAAGGGTCCAGGCCAATTGGCAAAAAAGGTATAGTGGCCCAAGAAATTGGCCAATGGGCCTCTTCAGCTAACAGTCCGATATGCTCCAGACAGCTAGCGGGCCGCGGCTAGCAGGCTAGCAGATGGGCATTAAGGGGACGTCGCGACGGAGGAGCCTGTTGAAATACCCCCTCGGGCAGATTATGTTGGTAGTCCAGTTGTGATGGATCGGCGGGGCTCCTTATCGGCAGTAAAAAGGGTCCAGGCCAATTGGCAAAATAGGTATTGTAGCCCAAGAAGTGGCTGATGGACCTCTTCAGCTGGCCGGGAGACGGGCCTAGCATAGGCTAGCTCCAGGCTAATTGGTGCTTGCTTCAGGACAGAGCCGTTAGCCAGGAGTGGCCACTCGGATAGCAGCTAGCTAGCTGCGATGATCCAGGTGAAAAGGTTCAGAGCTTGCGGTAGGAGTACGGAGATATGGAGAAAAATAAGTCCGATATGCTCTGGTTTGAATCGCGTTATGCAGATTGGCAAGAGTTGTCCGGGCTAAAGGTTAGCTGATGGCCGCCACCAGTGGCTAGCTGACTACTAGCTAGTAGCTAGTTAGCTGGCTAGCTTCTGTTGGGGGTTCTGGTTCTAAAGTAAAGAAAATAGCAGATCCAAACCACATTGGGTGAGGCGGCTTGCAGAAGAGTGTGTTGAAGTTGAGGTTAAGAAAAATATCAAAAATATATGTAAAGAAAAATATAAAAAAGATATATACGACAAGACGAAGACAAAGACGTCTGACTGCTACACCATCTTGGGAAAAAAAGATGATTACTGCTGTGAGTCTTTCTAGGTACGTTTCTAAGAGCTTTCCACACCTGGATTGGGCAACATTTGCTTATTATTATTTTCAAAATTCTTCAAGTTCTGTCAAATTTGTTGTTGATCATTGCTAGACAACCATTTTCAGGTCTTGCCATACATTTTCAAGAAAATGTAAGTAAAAAATGTAACTCGGATACCCAGGAACATTCACTGTCTTTTTGGTAAGCAACTCCAGTGTACATTTAGCCTTGTGTTTTAGGTTATTGACCTGCTAAAAGCTGTAATCCTCTCACAGTGTCTGGTGGAAAGCAGACTGAACCAGGTTTTCCTCTGGGATTTTGCCTGTGCTTAGCTCCATTCCATAAATTTTTTTTATCTTGAAAAACTCCCCAGTCCTTAACGATTACAAGCATATCCATAACATGATTCAGCTACCACTATGCTTGAAAATATGAAGAGTGGTACTCAGTAATATGTTGAATTGGATTTGTCCCAAACATAACACTTTGTATTGAGGACAAAAAGTTGACTGCTTTGCCACTTTAGTGCCTTGTTGCAAACAGGATGTGTGTTTTGAAATATTTTGGGTGAATAAATTGGGTGAATTTTGACAGAGCTGGTGTAACTGAGTCAGGTTTGTAGACCTCCTTGCTCGCACATGCTTTTTCAGTTCTGCCACAAATTTTCTATAGGATTGAGGTCAGGGCTTTGTGATGGCCACTCCAATACCTTGACTTTGTTGTCCTTAAGCCATTTTCCCACAACTTTAGAAGTATGATTGGGGTCATTGTCCATTTGGAAGACCCATTTGTGACCAAGCTTTAACTTCCTGACTGATGTCTTGAGATGTTGCATCAATATATCCACATAATTTCCCTACCTCATGATGCCATCTATTTTGTGAAGTGCACCAGCCCCTCCGGCAGCAAAGCACCCCCACAACATGATGCTGCCACCCCCATGCTTCACGGTTGGGATGGTGTTCTTCGGCTTGCAAGCATCCCCCATTTTCCTCTAAACATAACGATGGTCATTATGGTCAAACCGTTCTATTTTTGTTTCATTAGAACAGAGGACATTTCTCCAAAAAGTACGATCTTCGTCCCCATGTGCAGTTGCAAACCGTAGTCTGGCTTTTTTTATGGCGGTTTTGGAGCAGTGGCTTCTTCCTTGCTGAGCAGCCTTTCAGGTTATGTCGATATAGGACTCGTTTTACTGTGGATATAGATACTTTTGTACCTGTTTCCTCCAGCATGTTCACAAGGTCCTTTGCTGTTGTTCTGGGATTGATTTGCACTTTTCACACCAAAGTACATTCATCTCTACGAGACAGAACGTGTCTCCTTCCTGAGCGGTATGACGGCTGCGTGGTCCCATGGTGTTTATACTTGCGTACTATTGTTTGTACAGATGAATGTGGTACCTCCAGGCATTTCGAAATTGCTCCCAAGGATGAATCAGACTTGTGGAGGTCAATAATTTTTTGTCTGAGGTCTTGGCTGGTTTCTTTTGATTTTCCCATGATGTCATGCAAAGAGGCACTGAATTTGAAGTTAGGCCTTGAAATACATCCACAGGTACACCTCCAATTGACTCAAATTATGTCAATTAGCCTATCAGAAGCTTATAAAGCCATGACATAATTTTCTGGAATTTGGAAAGGCACACACCTGTCTCTATAAGGTCCCACAGTTGACAGTGCATGTCAGAGCAAAAACCAAGCCAAGAGGTCGAAGGAATTGTCCGAAGAGCTCCTAGACAGGATTGTGCCGAGGCACAGATCTGGGGAAGGGTACCAAAAAATCTCTGCAGCATTGAAGGTCCCTAAGAACACAGTGGCTTCGATCATTCTTAAATGAAAGAAGTTTGGAACCACCAAGACTCTTCCTAGAGCTGGCCGCCCAGCCAAACTGAGCAATCGGTTCACCTTCCCACAGGACAACAAACTTAAGCACACAACATCTGCTCATTCCATGACATAGACTGAACAGGTGAAAGCTTTGATCCCTTTTTAATCACCTTTTAAATCCACTTCAAATCAGTGTAGATGAAGGGGAGGAGACAGGTTAAAGAATACTTTTTAAGCCTTGAGACAATTGAGACATGGATTGTGTCTGTGTGGCAAGACAAAAAGATTGAAGTGGTATAGTAGTAGGAACACTGTTTGTGCGGTGGGGAGGGGGGGGGGGATTCACTATTAGGAAGGTGTTCCTAATATTTGTTTTACTCAGTATATATTTTATTTGAGTCAGGCGCTTTTGTTTCCAATGTTGATTGGATGGATGGATGATCTCTTTGTTTTTATTTGAGAAGTGACTTTATTCCTCTGTAGTAATGGACACCTCTGACTCACTCACTCTCTCCCTCTCCTCCTCAACCTGAATCCCTTAATCCTCTTCCCCTCTCTCCCACCTGGACTCCTCTCTCCCTCTCTTCTCCCTCTGTAGAATAATGTACTACAGTAACCATTATGCTCTGTATTCTCTATCTGGTTGTATCTTATTAAAGACGTTCCTGAATCTTACACTATGGTGTCCCGTCTCCTTATTAATACAGCCTGCTCTCTCCCTTCTTCTTCTTCACCTCCCTTCCTCCCTTCATCCAGTTATGATCCTCTCCCTAGCTGCAGCCATGAGCAGTGGTGGCCTTCCCCAGAACACTACTTCCTCTGCAACCTTTGACCCCTCATCCCTGGACCCCTGGCTTGACCCTTACCCTGACCTCCCTGGGGTCAACTCCTCCTCCGCAGTCCCCGTCCGCACCTCCACATCTGACCTTGACCTACGACCTCTGACCTCACCCCAGGTTAGTCATGATGTCATCAGGTTTTGTGAACATAAACGTACTGGTTGATGTTATAGCTTTTAGAAAATGTTGCTGACTATGTTAAGTAACTTTGGGTATTTTGAAAACGTATTACTATTATTGTTGTCATAAACAGGATGTCAGCCCATGGGACGTGGCATTATGTGTCACAGGAACCCTCATCTCCTGTGAGAATGCTCTGGTCATTGCTGTCCTGTTCTACACGCCGACCCTTCGAGCTCCTATGTTCATCCTGATTGGTTCGCTGGCGTTCGCCGACCTCCTGGCGGGTCTCGGACTCATCCTAAACTTTGTCTTCATCTATCTGGTCAAGGGAGATGTCGTGACCTTGGTTTCCACGGGGATACTTATCGTGGCGTTCTCTGCGTCCATTTTGAATATCCTGGCCATCACTGTGGACAGGTATGGTGACATTGTATTTCTCTTTATGTTGTATTTCTGATTACTATAATTGCAGCGATGCAACTATGTACTGGAATTCTGAGTGTATCAGTTCTCACTAAGATGAAAACATGGACCGGACTAAATTAATCAGTTATCAGTATGAGTTAAACATGTTTTGGAATAGTCAGTGTGCCAGTGAAAACATGGACTGGACTGACAGTAATGTTCACTCCATTACAGGTACCTGTCGCTGTACAACGCGTTGACCTATCACACCGAACGGACTGTCCTCTTCACGTACCTGGTAATAGGGCTCATCTGGTTGGTGGGTCTGATCCTTGGAGTCCTCCCTGCCCTCGGGTGGAACTGTCTAGACGACGAAACGACTTGTAGCGTATGCCGACCAGTCACGAAATCCAACGCCGTTGCACTCGCAGTCTTCTTCCTATTGGTCTTTGCAGTCATGATGCAACTCTACCTACAGATCTGTAGGATTGCGTTCCGACATGCTCAGCAAATCGCAGTCCAACATCAATTCATCGCTATTTCCACGACCAAAGGAGTCCAGACACTCTCTGTGATTCTCTGCGCTTTCGCTATGTGTTGGTTGCCGTTCGCAATGTATTCTATAGTGGCGGACTCGAGTTATCCTATAATATATACATACGCCACTGTGCTGCCGGCGGCGTGTAATTCTGTTATAAATCCAATTATATACGCTTTCAGGAACCCAGATATACAGAAGGGGTTGTGGTTGGCGTGCTGTGGGTGTGTCCCGTCAAATTTGAGTCTCAGACCAAGGGCGAGGACCTCCAGTGATGTATAGGGAACCTGAACATACAGAAAGCTTGATTAACTGGCTCAGAGCGTGTGGAGGACGTTGCCAGGCCAGGCCAACGGGGAGATGGGAATGTCGAGCCCTGGAGAAGGGTTTCTGGCTGCGACCCCTCCAATCTCTCCCTCCCACCATACATCCAGTGATGTAGAGGTAGGGGTGTTTGGGTCGTCAGAGGAAGGGGATCCCCTCTCCTCCCCCCTTTCTTTAGGGGTGTGTTGACGTCAAGGCAAGATGGCACCCCTCCACAAACCTCTGACGATGTATAGGTTTGGGGTGTGGTGAGGTCAAGGTTCAAAGGTGACTAACAAGGCAAGGTCGACCCCCTTTTAGGACCTCCAACCTCCAACAATGTATAGGTTTGGGGTACGGTGACGTCAGAACAGGGTGGCGAGGAGAAATGTGACCCAATCCACACCTCACCTGCCTAGGGCTGAGACCAGTGTTGGGTGGCGGGTGTGGCTCCCCCTAGTCATACGTTGAGGAGGCATGGACTGGACTGAGAAGGTCTGGGATGCATTACCCTGGGCCTAGCCCTACCCAAGCCCACTGGATAGAGATGGTAGTAGTGGACTGTGACTGTGTGTGGGGCTAAGGTGAAACACTTATAGGCCTCTACAATGCTTCTAGCTCAGAAGGTGAGCATGAGTAGTAGAGAGCCTAGTAGGAGTTGGTTGGAAGGTGATAAGGAGTCTTCATAAACACATGATGAGCTAACTCACTTATGAGCAAACTAGCCGACCATTGTAATGTGTGTTAGATTAGGGTACTACAACCTTGAGGTTTTCAGGGTTTTCATCCATTTTTGGACTTACAAATACTGACATATACCCATTGGTTATTGAAAAATATAACTTATAAATGCCTCATGAGCATGTATCAACTGTCATACATTGTCATTGTTTTATTTAAGGATTCTAGCTTTAAACTATCCTGCTTAAACTGTCATGCCCCAAGGATCGTGTTGCAAATGATGACTATAACCGGCATTAGAACACCAAGAACAATTGTTAGAGCCAAGTCACAAGGCTACACAAACAAACAAACAAACAAACAAACAAACAAAGTCAATATGAAGCCTGATTCATGTTTAACCTTAAAGAAAAAACATACATTTTTAGAAAAGCCCAAACTTTTAAAACATTCCCTTGTTTCCCACAAAACAAACCATTAAACAAACCTACATTCAGGAGGTATAAAAATAGAATAACAGTACTAGAATTCCTAGAAATCTAAATTTTCGATGGTTATCATCATGGCGAGAAATGCATCTAAAACATTCTAAACCTGTTTCAGCACCATGGCCTTCGCCTAGCAAATCAAGCCACTATCCCCAAGCACCGAGAACTCATTTCAGCACCATGGATAGCGACCGGGGAGCCAACGCTCATAGTCCCTAATAGCCACTGATGTAAGGTCAGTTTTGTGTTTTCCCATATATTGGTTAAAGTTAGAATTCAGGAAGTGTAATCTGATCCTCGATCCCTGTCTAAGCCAAGGGAAATTCTACCCTCCGGAGCCATCTATTCAGACCGTTGTTTTCACACAGCTCATATGTTGTAGGGTTTAATAATGCATTATAAAACAGCCCTGGCGTTGAGAGAAAGAGGGAGCACAGGCCCATGATTTTTAGATTAACAGGATCTTCCCAGGCAGACAGAGAGAGAGATGACAATATGTGTGTGTCACTGCCGACAGCTCGTGTTCGCAGAAGCTTTGGTCGTGTTCCGTAATGACGTGATGGGTTCTACCATTCTAAATGTTGCGAAGGGTTCTAAATGATAGGAGATGTAGATGACCGTTGGAGGTATCTGTTTATCTGTCCTATCTATCAGTTAGCTTATTAGAATAGTGTGACATGCAATCATAACAATTCATATACATCTGAATTAAATGTATTATTTGATATCATTAATGGAGTTCAATTTGAATTTAAACTAGGCCTATTGAAAACTTAGTCTATGTAGGTTTAAAAGCCTTGATTCAGCCAGACAAGTTAAACAATAATGATTGATCAACATCCATCTGTCAACCGACAATGTAAACAGTATATTGATTATCCATCATGTCAGATGAACAGACGTCGATCCAAATCCGATAGGGTGTCTATCAATAAGATGGCGATGCATGGACGACACAGCACTAGACAATAACAGAACACCAGAACGTTTCCTGAAACACAAAACCAACATTCCGTTACATAGGCTCTAGGTTCCATATTCATTATGTTATTGGCCTATATACCCCTCATTTCCCCTCTCCATATCTAAGTCTCTACGCAAGTTTCAAATCACATGCTCCCGCTCGGCTCTGCATCTCTGGATGTCTGCAATAGAGGGAAGCTGACGTGTCATAGCCAGCCCCGGGAAGGCTCAATGGCTCAGCGGGTTAATAATGACCAAGATACACTATACAAGCTGTAACTCGCCTAGCCACGCTAGCTTCACCCTGATGTGGGCGCTAACAAGCTAGCAAGCATGCTCGGTAGTGCTAGGTATCAACAGCCATTGTCACCCAATCCGTTAGGGGCTTGAAGTTACAGTGAGCTGGAAGCGGGGTCACTCACGTCGCAATGTGGCGGAGGATTTGTATAAAGTTTCGCTTTCCCCATCTTTAGTCCCGCCCTGTGCTCAACAGTACACCGTTCACTCTTCTTCTCTTCACTCTCCTTGCATTGAAAATGAATGGGAAGCCATTGTTACACCGCACGGTGCTGTCTCTAGTGTATCCAGGCCATAAGGGTTTGATAGGTGAGCCGCCAGGCGTGACGTGGTAGGGTAATGTGACCCGTGTTCACACATCCATAGTTTCACACACAGATTATACTGAGGTTAGTTTCTCATGAAAGGGTAGCTTGCAGTTGTAGGCTAACCCGCTGATATACATAGGACCTTAGTGATGGTGATAGGGGTGTGGTAAGATTGTAGGTTAGTAATATTATGTCATAATACCTTGAAATGGCTTCCTTTCATTGTCTCCTTTCCTACACAACCTCGGATAGGTGGTTAGTAAGGAGAGGAGACGAGAAGAGGACGCAAATTAAGACTATTAAGATGTAGCCCAAACTGTAAAGAAACCAGATGTCCTTTTCCTTCCATGACTTCTGATACTGGAGCTTATGTGAAAAGCCTTGCTACATTAAGGTGAAGAGACGAGGAGAGGAAGCAAATTAACACTATTAGGATGTAGCCCCTAAATCCAAATTAAACAGAAATCGAGATGACACTTTCTTAAAAATCTTTCTGATGAGCAAACATGTTTGTTTGTCATCTCACAACTACAATTTTGCAACTGTATCCACTGTACTGTAAAAACAACAACAATTGTAAAAGACTGCTGTGGCCTGTGAGATGTGCCAGCCATCGGGTCTATCTATAGGTCAATGGAGAGCTGGCTGTCTTATGAGGGTAAGAGTTTCGCCTATAGAGCATGATGTTTAAAAATGACTAAATGAAGGCAAATTGTACAAAAATATTTGTATATTGTCAATGAGTCACCATCACTATTCGAGGGGAATTACACAATTCAACACTTTCACTGAAAAGAAAACGTATCAAAAACAAATAGCAAAAAATATAACAAACAACTCTCAAAATGGCACACATACAGGACAAGAGAACTTCTTTCTAAAATGATCATGGGATTTTTCTACATTGTAAAGTGGTGTTTTTTATATTGTTTTTCTATTCAGCGGGATTGACGACCAAAAACAATCACATGCTTTCGAGGTTAGCCTGTGTCCCAAATGGCACCCGATTCCTTATATAGTGCACTTTTGACCAGAGCTGTATGGGCCCTCCAAAGGTAGTGCACTGCTAGCTACAATCGAGAGAGCTGGACCTAATGGCAGAGGGAATCCATTCAAATTAAATTCTCACTACCTTAAACTTTCAACAATCAAAAATAGAAATAAATATTGGTTAGCATATATCAACAAAAAAACAATTTTTGACCACCATATGACTGATTATAAATCGAGATATGTATTACCTGTTTGTGTCAGCCCTTAAATGCACAAGACAACAGATGTATATTGGGGTCTGCTGTGTACTCCTCTCTCGTTGGGGTGTACTAACTACGAACTAAACAGAACCAAACGGAAGCAGAAGCAAACGGGGAGGGGCCAACTTGAATTTGTTTTTGTCGCAAGACATTTTACGTTTGAAGTAAAACATTTCCGTTGCAAAGCATTTTGCCCCCGTTTCTGACTAATGAATACACCCCAGGTCACTCTCTGATGGAAACGTGCGTAACCACTGGTGAACACGCAAAACTCTGTGTTCTTATGTGAGGTGCGTTCTCCGATGTAATTGAATCCCATCTGTGAATATACCACTCTGTCATGCCCGTAGAACAGGGGTGGGACTACCTAGCACCGTGTGTGTGTGTGTGTCTGTCACCCCCTGGTTTATATTGCCAATACTGTATTGTAATGTGATGTCACAAAAAACAGACACTGTAAACAGGAGATGGTCAGGCTCCTGGAGGCTTTCCTGGAGGGCTGCAGCAAACCTGTGGCCTGTTCATTTGGGCACGCAACGGAAGACATTATAAAACCCCTTGCAAAAGAAAATGAACGTGTTTCTTGTTGGAAAAGTCCAGGTAGTTCCATCTAGCTTCAGTCCATTTTCTTCCATTTGGTGTCTAAATTAGTGTCTTGATTTACACATGGGAAACCATGTGTGAGCACTTTATAGCCAACCAGTGACGCTAATTTGTTAATTGGTCAATTGGTCAATTAACTGAGGGATGAAAACTACAGCAGACACTGTGGCCCTCCAGGATAAAAGCTTCTCTCTCTTATGCATAAACACATCAAGATGGGCCATACATACTGCTGTAGGCATATCTTTACAATCAAATCAAATTGTATTAGTCACATGCGCCGAATACAACAGGTGTAGTAGACCTTACTGTGAAATGCTTACTTACGAGCCCCTAAGCAACAATGCAGTTCAAAAATACAGATAAAAATAAGAAGTAAAAGTAAAAATTAAATAAAGAGGAGCAGTAAATTAAGAATAGCGAGACTATATACAGGGGGGTATCGGTACAGAGTCAATGTGCGGGGGCACCGGTAGTTAATAAAGGTAGAGTTATTAAAATGACTATGCATAGATAATAACAGAGAACAGCAACGGTGTAAAAGAGAGGGGGGGGATGCAAATAGTCTGGGTAGCCATTTGATTAGATGTTCAGGAGTCTTGGGGGTAGAAGCTGTTTAGAAGCCTCTTGGACCTAGACTTGGCGCTCCGGTACCGCTTGCCGTGCGGTAGCAGAGAGAACAGTCTATGACTAGGGTGGCTGGAGTCTTTGACAATTTTTAGGGCCTTCCTCTGACACCGCCTGGTATAGAGGTCCTGGATGGCAGGATGCTTGGCCCCATGGATGTACTGGGCCGTTTGCACTACCCTCTGTAGTGCCTTTCGGTCAGAGGCCGAGCAGTTGCCATATCAGGCAGTGATACAACCATTCAGGATACTCTCGATGGTGCAGCTGTAGAACCTGTTGAGGATCTGAGGACTCCATGCCAAATTTTTTCAGTCTCCTGAGGGGGAATAGGTTTTGTCGTGCCCTCTTCACAACTGTCTTGGTGTTATTGGACCATGTTAGTTTGTTGTTGATGTGGACACCAAGGAACTTGAAGCTCTCAAACTGCTCCACTGCAGCCCCGTCGATGAGAATGGGACTGTGCTCGGTCCTCTTTTTCCTGTAGTCCACAATCATCTCCTTTTTCTTGATCACGTTGAGGGAGAGGTTCTTGTCCTGGCACCACATAGCCAGGTCTCTGACCTCCTCCCTATAGACTGTCTCGTCGTTGTCGGTGATCAGGCCAACCATTGTTGTGTCATCGGCAAACTTAATGATGGTGTTGGAGTTGTGCCTGGCCATGCAGACATGAGTGAAATAGATTATATTAATTATATTTCTATAGGCTCAACACAATCTCTTCAGGAGGGAAAAGGAGTGTGGTTATTTTTCTTATGCAATGCTGTACAGAAACTTATATTTTTATATTCGTCGTCAGGGCATGAGTTTAAACAAACATGGTTGTTACAGTGTGTGCGACTTGCGTGTGTTCGTATTATCAATGGTCAAAATAATTTTCTTGAAACAATGTGTGTTGAATTATGCTAAAAAGTGCCATATTTCTTACCTATTACTGGTGTCTTATTTTGGTTGATGTATTACATGTATTGATCATGTATGTGTTTGTCTCATGTATTTCAAGGTAAATGCATTCACGAGCTATGAAAAAAAACGACAGCCTATCACGAGCTATGAAATAACATGATAGCCTATCACCAGCCATGAAAAAAACATTACAACCTATCACGTTTGATCTTGTGTAGAGATGATATATAAAGAACAAGAGCACTAAAACCAAACTGATCCCCCCCCCAACAAAAACATAAACCATAGGAGGGAAGACACAAAACTGATCTAGGATCAGCTTACCCCACCCCAATCCCTACCTAACCATAGGAGAAGAGAGCACTGAAAAATTACCTTGAAAATATGAGCTAAATATGAGTTAAGAAAAACTGCAATCGAGGACCTTTGTGGCAGCAAAAATTGACAAGAGTATATTTATCTGTGCTCTGTGAATAACAATGTGGAATATAGGAGGAACCTAAACTCATAGGCAATATTCACCAGAGTAGAGCAGACACATTAACGTGCCATTCTGAGAGCACATTGCCAAAAAAGACACATCAATATCACTCTAAATAGGCCTAATTAAGATTCAATACAATCTTTATTGACCCATTATACAGAGAACAGAAAAAGCAAGATGGACTTACATAAAAAAGAAGAAGAAAACAGGGCGGGGAGGCAGCAATGAACGTCACACTGTCTATCTGGTTACAGGTGACGTCATTGCTGAGAAGAGAAGAGCGGAAAAGGTCATTTCAAAGACACTTTCTGCCTGCTTCCCAAATTGAACCCTAATCCCTATATAGTGCACTACATTTGATCAGGACCCACATAGGGCTCTAGTCAAAAGTAGTGCACTACATAGGAAATAGGGTGCCAACGTAGTGCACTTTATAGGGAATAGGGGCCAAAGTATAGGGAATAAGGTGCCATGTCAGACTGTGCTACTCTCTCTGTAACATTTCACAAATCCTACCCAGAAATAAATCTGTCTCCAAACTATAAATAGCAAGCTGAAAGCGATGTTTACCCCCTGAGCAACTTGAAAATCCTCTCATTGCTCCATTAGACAAGAAGCGTCTCTCTCTCTGTCTCTGTCTCTCCTCCCTCCCCCCTCTCTCTCCCCCTCTCCCCTCCTGCCTTTCTCCTCCTCCTCTCTCCTTCCTTCTTTCTCTCTGACAGATCTGAGAATAATGTAAAGCTGGATTCTGTTTTGAATGCTTTTGCTGCTTTACAAAAGAACCCCACTAAACCTAAGCCACCTGCACTTATGAGAAAATGTGTGTGTGTGTGTGAAGCGCTTTCAGCACTTGGAGAAGCGTTATAAATCCCATTCATGAAAACGTTAGAACATTTTAAAATGTAATGTTGGGCTATTTTCTCTCCCTGTCACCCCTTTCACTAAGATATTGTCTATAGCAGTACCTGAGAGCTAAACTTCACTGGGACCATATATGGCCTTCACAGATTAAACAGTGTTGGTGCATTATCGTTGCATTATCATTGTTTCTAGGGGTGAATCCTAACTTCCACAAGTTTTCACTTAGTCATGCATTGATGTCAACCGGTGACTAAGTGAAAATGCAACTTATGTAAGTGGAAGTTAGGATTTGTCCCTCATAGACTAAGGAAGTCAGGCCCTGAGCAAAGGATGTGATTGGTTGATGATACTGTGATGTAACAGAGCTAACATCTTGTTGTTGTTCTTACTGGCTATGTCCCAAATGACTCCCTATCTCCAATAGAGAGCACTAGTAAAATGGCGTCTTTTTGTAGGCACTAACTCCGCGAGGGACAAAGCCTATGGGTAAATTAATGGAGTTAAATGCTGAAAATGTGGTCTGTGGTAAACACAGGCTTTGATCTTATATACCTTTGGTCTATGAGATGATCATTTTCATCAGCTAACGTCACTTTTTGTGAATTTTGAAGCATTTATGTAACAAAAAAAGCACATAAAGCACATAAAGGCTTCAAAATTCATAAAGGTCAGAAGTTAACTGACTGATATTGTCTCATAGAATGAAACGTATAAAATCTCCTAAGCCTGTGTTAACCTTCGACCTTATTTTCGGCGATTATCCAATACCGCTATTCTTTTCCCATTTATTTTCCCTTTAGCAATGGCTGAACTAAACAGAGGCAACTCATTTCTGGGTTTTAGGACTACAAGCTGGCGAGCTCTATAAAGTGCACTACTTTTTAACAAAAGTATTAGACTATGTGGGGAATAGGGTGTCATTTGTGACACAGGCCGAATCATGTTTTTATTTTCTTCTTTGTATTGTGAAATATCAATGTGATGACAAAGTACAATGCACTTCATAGTTGTCTTCCAAATGGAACCCTATTCCCTATATACTGCACTGCTTTTGACCAGAGCCTTATGGGCCCTGGTCAAAAGTAGTGCACTACATAGGTAATAAGGTGCCATTTGGGATGCACATTATGAGCGAAACAAGTTACACATTGCACTATAAGTGTTGAATGTATAATAATACTAATATTGCCGACAAATTATTTATTTTTCCTATTGCAAATAAATTCAAGAAATCAAAAAGAAAAAAAACAAGTGAGAGTAATTTGCCAAATAAACTGATAAACAAAAAATAAACAATTTTTTATTTATTTATGTGTGCTTGTTGCGTTGCTCTCTTGCGCTCGACCCAACAAACAGTGAAACGTGCGTGTGTGTGCAGATAGTGTAGAATATCTTGTTTGTGTATGTGTGAGATAGAGTATGTGTGTGATATGTGCCTACGTGTCTCTGAGCATGTCCTACGAGTGATGATGATATACATGTGCCTTCAGAAAGTTTTCACACCCCTTGAGTTTTTCCACATTTTGTTGTGTTACAGCCTGAATTTAAAATGGATTAAATTGAGATTTTGTGTTACTGGCCTACACACAATTTCCCATAATGTCAAAGTGGAATAATGTTTTAGAAATGTTTAGAAATTAATTACAAATGAAAAGCTGAAATGTCTTCAGTCAATAAGTATTCAACCCCTTTGTTATGGCAAGCCTAAATACGTTCAGGAGTAAAAATTTGCTTAACAAGTCACATAATTACATTTACATTTACATTTTAGTCATTTAGCAGACGCTCTTATCCAGAGCGACTTACAGTAGAGTGCATACATTTTATTACATTTTTTTTTTTTTTTACATACTGAGACAAGGATATCCCTACCGGCCAAACCCTCCCTAACCCGGACGACGCTATGCCAATTGTGCGTCGCCCCACGGACCTCCCGGTTGCGGCCGGCTGCGACAGAGCCTGGGCGCGAACCCAGCCCAGCCTGGGCGCGAACCCAGAGACTCTGGTGGCGCAGCTAGCACTGCGATGCAGTGCCCTTGACCACTGCGCCACCCGGGAGACAAACATAAGGTTGCAAACATAGGTTGCATGGACTCACTCTGTGTGCAATGATAGTGTTTAACATGATTTTTGAATGACTAGCTCATCTCTATACCCCACACATACAATTAATTGTCTGTAAGGTCCCTCAGTCGAGCAGTGAATTTCAAACACAGATTCAACCACAAAGACCAGGGAGTTTTCCAATTCCTCGCAAAGAAGGGCACAGATTGGTTAAAAAAAAGCACACACTGAATATCCCTTTGAGCATGGTGAAGTTATTAATTACACTTTGGATGGTGTATCAATACAGCCAGTCACTACAAACATACGGGCTTCCTTCCTAACTCAGTTGCCGGAGAGGAAGGAAACCGCTGAAGGATTTCATCATAAAGCCAATGGTGACTTTAAAACAGTTACAGAGTTTAATGGCTGTGATAGGAGAGGACGGATCAACAACATTGTAGTTACTAAACAATAATAACCTACATGACAGAGTGAAAAGAAGGAAGCCTGTACAAAATATTCCAAAACATGCATCCTGTTTCCTAAGGCACTAAAGTAAAACTTCTAAAAATGTGTTAAAGAAAGGAACTCTCTGTCCTTGGTAGGGCTGTGGCGGTCATGCCATTTTGTCAGCCGGTGATTGTCAAGCAAATAACTGCCGGTCGCACGGTAATTGACCGTTTATTAACATAAACACATTTAGCATTTCCTGGCTTGCACGTATAGCCTACAAGCCACTGATGCAGCCTTTTGGAACATCTACATATTAAAAAGTCTAATAAATCCATCCAATATAGACTACACCATCACAATGAACCCATTATTTATGAACATGAAATGAAGAAAAATTTGTTTATTTAAGAAGAACAGAATAGCATACTCTGGGTTGTCCTTATGTTAGGCACTGATCTGGCTATGCCATATGGCTGTGGGCTACACTTGGCTCACTTAGCAGACAAGATTTGCTTAGAATTCAGTGCCACTATTTTTAAAATAATTTTATAGTATGAAGAATGCAATTGAACATAGCTGAATAAAATAGAAAGGATATTTTCTCCAAATGATTTGAGGGAAAGTCAGAGTAATTAGATGGACAATAGAGTGCGGAGTACCAGGCAGTCAGCACGTTTGGCAGACTACTAATGACCATGAGCAGCATCAGAGCTTGGAGAAGCCTAATTACCGTGACTAAACGGTCACATGGAATTTGACTGCCATCATGACTCGTGACCACCGGTGTCACGGTAATATGGTCACCATAACAGCCCTAATCCTGAATACAAAGAGTTATGTTTGGGGCAAATCCAACACGACACATCACCGAGTACCGTTCTTCATATTTTCAAGCATGGCGCATCATCTTATGGGTATCCTTGTCCTCGGCAAGGACTAGGGAGTTTTTTTTGTATGAAAAGAAACGGAATAGAGCTAAGGACAACAAAATCCTGTGTGTGTGTGTGTGTGTGTGTGTGTGTGTGTGTGTGTGTGTGTGTGTGTGCGTGTGCGTGTGTGTGCGTGTATTGATTAAAAGGTCTAGTGATAAAATGTAGCAAAACTCTCACTGGTTACATCCCAAACGGCATACTGTTCCCTAGTATATAGGGGACCTGGGAAATGTCCCCACGAGGGAAAATGTTCCTTGTTTTACTATCCTTGTGGGGAATTTGGGGATTTCCAGTACCCACGCCACAGGAAAAGTAAAATAAGCACACACACACACACACGTTTGGTTTACTATCCTTTTGGGGACCAAACAGTTAACCCTAACCCTATTCCC
Source organism: Salvelinus fontinalis (assembly GCF_029448725.1). Classification (NCBI taxonomy): domain Eukaryota; kingdom Metazoa; phylum Chordata; class Actinopteri; order Salmoniformes; family Salmonidae; genus Salvelinus; species Salvelinus fontinalis. The sequence continues at coordinate 35,070,461 of NC_074675.1, forward strand.
ATTCAAAATCCTGTTTTTCCTAACCCTTAACCCTTAACCCTAACCATAACCCCTAACACTAACCCTAACTGTAACGCTAACACAAAACCTAACAACCTATGCCTAAAATGGCCTTTTTCCTTGTGGGGACTGGCGAAATGACTTGTGGTCCCCACAAAGATAGTTAAACCAAATAAAAACACACACACACTAATCTGTGATAGCTAACTACAGTGGTGCAGCTCTGTCTCACCACAAATGATGACACAGAAGGTTGGGGGAGAGGACCGAGAGAGCACTGTCGGCGCGAACACCTAAACCAACACACATATACGCACACACACACACACCTCTACCTAGGCTAGGAGCGAGGCGGAGAGAGAGGAGGACATGGGGAGAGAATTCCTATGCTAGCCAGACTCCTTCACTCACATTGGCAGAGGTCTCCTACAGAGAGTAACAGTACCCCCCTGTGACCAGATGAAGGAAGTGCAGGTACAGGCAGGAAGACACTACAGAGCTGGGAAATACTCAAGCAGGCAGGTCCATCCACCCACAGACATAGGCTAAATCCCAAATCCCCCCCTTTCCCTCGCCCCTCCATTTGCACGTTTACTTGCGCCTCCGCCATATTCACAAGTGTCCCAAAACTGAAGGAGTGAAAATGATCCAGGGTGTAGGGGCTAATTAGCAACAAGCTCTCACGGTCTCACTGCAGAATAAGACGATTCATCCTTGTTCTCCAAACATAACATTCAAAAGTTGTGTCAAACCTAGAATTTCCAGCGGCGTGTATTCATGGATGCCAAGGGAAGCCAGGCTTCCCCCAAATGTGTAATAAAAAAATAAAATAAAAAAAGTAATATTTTATATTTCGTCTCTGTATGTTTCATAATTGTCCTTCAATTCACAAGAGGCTGAATGTATCTCACAGGAGAAAGCATCTGAGCGAGCGAAACAGCGCCACCTCTCTACGTGTAGGCTACGTGTAGGCCATCTGACGCTGTCTGGTCCAAACGAGTTTGACATTGTTGCCGCCCGTAGCACTCAAGGCAAGGGAAGCCAGCGAGCATCTGGCCTATCTTGACAAAAAAAGTATAAAATATTAACCAATCAGCGTTGAGCTAACTGAGTGAGCTCAACTGTGAATGGTCCTGGCACACCCTAAAAAAAGTGTAAAGGGAAGCCAGCTTGGATTTGGCGTCACTCCTATCAATTTCGATTGAGAGCACACATCATTGACAGAAAAACTAGAATTGCTGCATCTCGTCGTGTTGTCCTCAGGTGGATAGCTAGCTAGCTAGCAAAAAATGTCCCTTTCCTAAATTAGCCATGGATAGAGATATCAAATCAAGTCAAATGTATTTATAAAGCCCTTCTTACATCAGCTGATATCTCAAAGTGCTGTACAGAAACCCAGCCTAAAACCCCAAACGGCAAGCAATGCAGGTGTAGTAGGACGGTGGCTAGGAAAAATATGATATGGATTTGGACTTGTGGTTTTACTTAATTCTCCGGTACTGGCCAATGTTTATGACAGCGATTCTGATCCGACCATTAATTCATACATTGTTGTGCCCCTAGCCTGACAGGATGGAAGTTAAATATTTAGCTAGATGTAGAAGGCTAATGTTAACTAGCTAACGTTGCCCATGAATGAAAGTTAGGCTAGCGAGCAACCATTTTAGCCAGGTAGCCTAGGACAACAAAAAATAAAAGCGTGTACTGTTTGACAGAGTGATAGACCGTTTCATCAACATGAAAGAGAGGAGGATGGCATTGGCATTTCTCTACAAGTAGGGTGAGTCAACATGTTTTTTTTAATTGCACAAATGCGCGCACACACACACAGAAATCAGAACCATGGACAGCCACATCCTATTTAGCTGACGTTGATTGGACTAAATTGTTTTTGGTATCTTTTAGTTGTCACTGTTTTAGACTAAGCAGAGGTGATTTGATGATAATGAAATGTTGAAGTTGAACTGGTGCTGGAATAGTGGAGGCAGTTCCTGTTTTCGGTAACTCTCTGTGGTTCTAAACCAATATTTACGCAAGACTAGTTCTGGGTTAACCGAGATTATTCACCTCCTACGTCTACCTCTCTTTCTCCCTCTCTTCTATTTACATGCATCTACCTCTCCCTCCCGATCGCTCTCACTACCCCTCTGTGGTCATATAAGGGAAGTGCATGTACAGGCAGGGAGACGCCAGAGCTGGGAAATACTGGCTGGGAAGTACGCACATCCACCGCCCACGTAATCCGCAAATCCATTCACCTCCACACACTAGCTCTACCTTTGTCCATCTCTCTATGTCCCTCCCTCTTTTTCTCTCTCTCTCTCTCTCTCTCTCGCTCTCTGACAAACCCACAACACATTGGTATTAATTTCACAGCAACTCAGTAAACTCTCTTTTTCTCTCTTGCAGTCGTCGCACCCACACTACTAACACTTTCTTTCTTCTCACACTTTCACAGCAGATACCCCGTTCTCTTTCCCTCCTCTCTCCCTGTTCCCCTTTCTCTCACTCCACTTGCTCGAGTGAGTCAGAGAACTAACTCCTCCATCTGTAGCAGGGTGCTGTGTGTGTTTGAGTATGTGTGCATGTGTGTGGAGCGACTCTATATGCTAGATAGCACAGGAGGTGATTATATCACTACCTCTGTACCACGGAGTCACGGGCCACAAACACACACACACACCTTTTGACTCTTCTGCGATCAACTCAATAACCCTGGAAATGAATAATCCGTGACCCCCCTCCTAACCCCTAATCTTAGAATGGACCTGGGTACATCCAGGAATTTAATCTGGAAAGAACCATCGTGACACAGACGGGGTTAATATAATGATGCAGAGACTATTATGACATGACACTAGAGTTAATACAGTGACGCCCGAAGTGGGCCCATAGGAGTCCGGTCAAATGTAGTGCACTATGTAGGGAATAGGGTGCCATTTCTGACACACGCAGTGACATATTTCTCCCTTTTCATGACAAACATTAAGAGGAGACTATAAAATAGAGTGACTCGCTGTTAAAGACGATGTGGACATTTTGGATGATGAAGCCACTGAACCCTGTTTGAATGATGGAAGGTATGGTGGAAAACTGCAAGATTATGTTTTAATACTGTTTACGCATCAAATAAAAAGTTTCTCTCTCATCTGTGCCTGTGGGACTGAGTTGGGCCTCTGGTGCTTGGCACTGGCAATTGATTTATGATGGCTTGGTGATAAAACCTACAGCCTGCATTCCATTGAACGATTTGTGTCTGTGAAATGCTGGCCTGTCTGCCAGGGCCAGGTGAACCATCCCTCCAGTTTATCTCCCACTTGCAGATGAACACCGGACTTCAGAAATTGTGATGAGGACCCAGTGTCCCATGTTGAATTAGTATCTGTGTGTTAAGGAGTGTGAAATTGAGAAGATAACCCTGTATAAACAAGCAGTAAATGACCTAGAGACAGAAACCTGGCGCAATGTAAAAATCTTGCTGTCTGTTGCTTGACAGCACAAAAAAGGTGGGTTGTTGTTTTAGTGACAGTGTCATATTTCTCCCTCTTTGTGATGATGATGTGGCCGTGTTTGATGATGAAGCCACTGAATCCTGTTGTAATGTTGGAAAGACATGCCTGTCAAAAAACATCTATAAATAGGCAGGTTTCCATTGAACCAGGTTTATCTGACAAAAGCTATGTCGCAAAAAAACATTGCTACATGTGTAAAGGAAACGTCAGCTGTAAGAGAAATATTCTAAAAGATCAACAAAAATGGTATCTGTTTGACAGAGGTGAATTTATTATTGCGACAAATGATGGAAATAGTGTTTTAAGATTTTTTTTAAATTACGATTTCACATAATTTTGAAGGTAAGCGGAGCATGTGATGTCATCACGTAACTATAAAGCTCCACTCCACATTTCATTCTAAACGCCTACTGGTGGCTAAATCATCAATAATGTTCCTGACCAAGTCAAGAATGCCTGCCTTGCTTTTCTGGATGCAAGTTTCCCCATCCAATTATTTCAGTTCTACAGGAGTGCAAAAAGTTAAGTCTCACTATGGCATCGAAAATTGGCTATACCATAAAAATTCACGAAAACAAAAATGTGCTTTTGGTCTTAATTTAAGGTTAGGCATAAACATTTGCAGTGTGGTTAAGGTTAGGTTTACAGTCCAATTTTAAGAAGAGAAATTGTAGAAATAGGCAGGTTTATTACTTTGTGGCTGTGGTAGCTAGTGACGACCAGTACCGTGTGGATAGCCTATTTTGGCACATGATAATTATTAAAGTATGGCAAATAGGCCCATCAGTCTGTTCTTGCATTCTATCCATGCTGGCTTTTGCGGGCTACCTGAGACATGAAACAAGTGGGCGGGCATACAGGCTGTCGTCAATTTATTAAATGCACAATTTATCGAAATGGATAATGGAAACACTTCAACACTAGGTTTTTACGAAAATAACATTTTTGTTGGTGTTACTTCATTACATCCAGCCGTTTTTAAATCGACACAAAAAAGTTAAATGGAAACGCACCGTAGCAGGCAATTGTCTATTTTCTATCTATTTCTCCTGTATGCAAATGTTTAAATGGTCGACAAAAACTCACGGGACAAGTTAATAGAAACATAACTAATGAGTAGACTAAGTTTCAGGAGAGCTCCTTTTCTATTCAAGAAAGTAGTTACCCACTGGGCACACACTGGTTGAATCTGTTGTTTTCAAGTCATTTCAATGAAATAGACGCTGAATTGATGTCTGTGCCCAGTGGGTAAATACAGTCCAAGGCAGTCAAGGCTTGACTTTCGATGGTATTTCACCCATTCTGATGAAGAAGCAGCTTCATTCTTGTGTTTTATTTCTCATGTGTTTAGTTTTTTAAATCTAACTCTGCATCGCTGGGAAAGATTTGTTGCATGTGAAATTAATAAAATGTGATGCAAAAAATATCCTTTTATTGATTGAAATATATATATATATATATATATATATATACACACACGCAAAGTTGCAGTCGGACGTTAAGATACACTTAGTTTGGAGTCATTGAAACTCGTTTTTCAACCATTCCAAAAATCTCTTGTAAACAGACCATAGTTTTGGCAAGTCGGTTAGGACATCTACTTTGTGCATGACAAGTAATTTTTCGAACAATTGTTTACAGATTATTTAACTTCTTCACTGTATCACAATTCCAGTGGGTCCGAAGTTTACATACACACTAGGTTGACTGTGCCTTTAAACAGCTTGGAAAATTCCAGAAAAATTATGTCATGGCTTTAGAAGCTTCTGATAGTCTAATTAACATATTTTGAGTCAATTAGAGGTGTACCTGTGGATGTACTGTATTTCAAGGCCTACCTTCAAACTCAGTGCCTCTTTGCTTGACATCGTGGGAAAATCAAAAGAAACCAGCCAAGACAAAAAATTGTAGACCTCCACAAGTCTGGTTCATCCTTGGGAGCAATTTCAAAATGCCTGAAGGTACCACGTTCATCTGTACAAACAATAGTACGCAAGTATAAACACCATGGGACCACGCAGCCGTCATACCGCTCAGGAAGGAGACGCGTTCTGTCTCCTAGAGATTAACGTTTTTTGGTGTGAAAAGTGCAAATCAATCCCAGAACAACAGCAAAGGACCTTTTGAAGATGCTGGAGGAAACAGGTACAAAAGTATCTATATCCACAATAAAACGAGTCCTATATCAACATAGCCTGAAAGGCTGCTCAGCAAGGAAGAAGCCACTGCTCCAAAACCACGATAAAAAAGCCAGACTACGGTTTGTAACTGCACATGGGGACAAAGATCGTAACCTTTTGAGAAATGTCCTCGGGTCTGATGAAACAAAAATACAACTGTTTGGCCATAATGACCATTGTTATGTTTGGAGGAAAAAGGGGGAGGAATGGAAGCTGAAGAACACCATCCCTACCGTGAAGCATAGGGGTGGCAGCATCATGTTGTGGGGGTGCTTTGCTGCATGAGGGGCTGGTGCACTTCACAAAATAGATGGCATCATGAGGTAGGAAAATTATGTGGATATATTGAAGCATCACTTCAAGACATCAGTCAGGAAGTTAAAGCTTGATCGCAAATGGGTCTTCCAAATGGACAATGACCCCAAGCATACTTCCAAAGTTGTGTAAAAATGTCTTAAGGACAACAAAGTCAAGGTATTGGAGTGGCCATCAAAAAGCCCTGACCTCAATCCATTAGAAAATTTGTGGGCAGAACTGAGAAAGCGTGTGTGAGCAAGGAGGCCTACAAACCTGACTCAGTTACACCAGCTCTGCCAGGAGGAATGGGCCAAAATTCACCCAACTAATTGTGGGAAGCTTGTGGAAGGCTATCCAAAACATTTGACCCAAGTTAAACAATTTAAAGGCAATGCTACCAAATACTAATTGAGTGTATGTAAACTTCTGACCCACTGGTAATGTGATGAAAGAAATAAAAGCTTAAATAAATCATTCTCTACTATTATTCTGACATTTCACATTCTTAAAATAAAGTGGTGATCCTACCTGACCTAAGACAGGGAATTTTTACTAGGATTAAATGTCAGGAATTGTGGAAAAACTGAGTTTAAATGTATTTGTCTTAGGTGTATGAAAAAAACGTATAAATACAGTTGAAGTCGGTTAGTTTACATACACCTTAGCCAAATACATTTTCCCTCCAAACAGTTATATTTTTGTTTCATCAGACCAGAGGACATTTCTCCAAAAAGTACAAAAACAAACGCAGTCTGGCTTTTTTATGGCGGTTTTGGAGCAATGGCTTCTTCCTTGCTGAGCGGCCTTTCAGGTTATGTCGATATTGGACTTGTTTTACTGTGGATATAGATACTTTTGTACCCATTTCCTCCAGGATCTTCACAAGGTCCTTTGCTGTTGTTCTGGGATTGATTTGCACTTTTTGCACCAAAGTACGTTCATCTTCCTGAGCGGTATGACGTCTGTGTGGTCCGATGGTGTTTATACTTGCGTACTATTGTTTGTACAGATCAATGTGGTACCTTCAGGCATTTGGAAATTGCTCCCAAGTATGAATCAGACTTGTGGCGGTCTACAATTTTTTGTCTTGGTTGATTTCTTTTGATTTTCCCATGATGTCAAACAAAGAGGCACCGAGTTTGAAGGTAGGCCTTGAAATCCATCCACAGGTACACCTCCAATTGACTCAAATTATGTCAATTAGCCTATCAGAAGCTTCTAAAGCTTTTCTGGAAATGTCCAAGCTGTTTAAAGGCACAGTCAACTTAGTGTATGTAAACTTCTGACCCATTGGTATTGTGATACAGTAAATTAATCTGTCTGTAAACAATTGTTGGAAAAATTACTTGTGTCATGCACAAAGTAGATGTCCTAACCGACTTGCCAAAACTATAGCTTGTTCACAAGAAATTTGTGGAGTGGTTGAAAAACGAGTTTTAATGACTCCAACATAAGTGTATGTAAACTTCCGACTTCAACTGTGTATGTATACATACATATATTAATTTCTTCTTTGTCAGAATGCAGGAAGACTTCTTCCCCCACCACATCCCTCCTCAAATAATTCAATAAGTAGGCTAGACAGTCAGAATTTTCTTCACATTTATTATTAGCTATTAATACATGCATACTTTGCCTACAGTTTGTTTCGTGTAATACAGAAATTCTCTCTCAAGATACCCAAATTCTTTACAAGCAGTTTCTTACCAAAATTCTATACAATTTCATTTAAAACACAGAATGTCAGTTATATACAGCTTTAGAGACACTGAGTTAAATTGACTTGGTTTGAGTTATATTGACTTCGGCTACTAATGACACCTTATTCTCCATATATGCTAGTGCACTAGTTGTAGTACAAAGTAGTATTCAATCAAAAATAGTGCACTCCATGGACAATATGGTATAATTTGAGACTGGGCCTTAGCAGTTGTATATTTACCATGTTGGCACTAATAGTTCCAAGACATTCTAGTTTAGAATGCAAATTATAACTTTGTTGTCATGAAACTACAATATTTGCTGCAATTTTTTTGTAATCACATTCCAGTTGTTCTTATGTACTGTTTATTGAGGATAGAAGTTGTCCATAGTTTAAGATCTAGGATCAGCATAGCCTCCCCAACCCTTACCATTAGGGGCAAACCACAAAACTGACATTACATCAGTGTTTATGATTCAACTTACTCATACTGTATTTATGTTCAGTTGGGATATATTTTAAAGGTGCTATGTCCCTTTTCATTTGCTTCTTATCCCGTGTCACGTTGAAACAACGCAAAAGAAAGTATTTTCAATGTGTGTCTTTTCTCAATGTCTTTCTTTCTTCATTTTAAAACCTGTACTTATTAAAAGCCTTATGATCAGGGATCATCCCTGATTATAGTTTGGTTGCAAACTCATTTTGCCCTAGGGGCCACATGAAATCATTTCGGGGGGCACATTTGTCTCGTGGGCCAGGAGTTTGATACCCCTGCACTAAAACCACTGAGCAAATACAGAATTAACAGACAAATAAAGTCTGCAAAGTCTAGTGGTTTGAATTGTTGTTTAAACGTTAAGACGACGTGAGTAACGTTAGATGAGTTAGCTAGGCAGCTGTACAATGCTACTTCATATAGCAAACAAAAAGCTGAGGCTTGAGTATAGATATAATGAACCTTGTCTAATATTGAGACTGATTATTACACACAATTCATTACCCACAATTCCACATGCCTTGAAAAAATGTGCACTTGAAAATACGTCAACTCACTGCATCATACTGAACTAGTATGTCCGTTCACTCCCATACAGAGTAATTGTTGCTGATACAAACCTATATAGTTTTATTACTATCTTAAAACATTAATTTTAAAACTTGTGTTAAAGTGTAAAGCCATATTTAAAAGCACTGCACACTGGTATTTTATTTTATGAGCTGGGTTTTGTTTTATGAGTTTGTTGTTGTTTACAAGTGGAGAGGAGGTGGGTGGTGTTGAGTTGTTAAGAGGGATCCTATGCAGTTCCACACACTATGGTATCCCAGGGTGCATCACACCCACACCCCTCATGTGTTGCAGTGACAATCCACCGGAACATTGTCTGTCTTCTAGAATTAGCGTTATCGAGGGCAACTATCTGAACTTTCTGATGCTTAGTGTTAGTTGCTATGGGTACATATTTGCATATTTATGTGCCATATAAAATAAATAACTGAATGAATAACTAAATTAAACATGAATGTGTCACTGACATTTTATCTCCCTTCCTCACTTGTTCTCCTATGTATTTACAATGAATCCCTTCCCTCCATTTCGGACCATTTCATTTAGTTTATTTAAGCAAAGGGAAGTTGAGTTCTAGCTTTGTGTAGTGTTGTACTGTACAGTTGTGGCCAAAATTTTTGAGAATGACACAGATATTAATTTTCACGAAGTCTGCTGCCTCATTGTCCAGATATTTTTGTCAGATGTTACTATTGAATACTGAAGTATAATTACAAGCATTTCATAAGTGTCAAAGGCTTTTATTGACAATTACATGAAGTTGATGCAAAGAGTCAACATTTGCAGTGTTGACCCTTCTTTTTCAAGACCTCTGCAATCCGTCTTGGCATGCTGTCAATTAACTTCCGGGCCACATCCTGACTGATGGCAGCACATTCTTGCATAATCAATTCTTGGAGTTAGTCAGAATTTGAGTGTTTTTATTTGTCCACCCGCCTCTTGAGGATTGACCACAAGTTCTCAAGGGGATTAAGGTCTGGGGAGTTTCCTGGCCATGGACCCAAAATATCGATGTTTTGTTCACCGAGCCACTTAGTTATCACTTTTGCCTTATGGCAAGGTGCTCCATCATGCTGGAAAAGGCATTGTTCGTCACCAAACTGTTCCTGGATGGTTGGGAGAAGTTGCTCTCGGAGGATGTGTTGGTACCATTCTTTATTCATGGCTGTGTTCTTAGGCAAAATTGTGAGTGAGCCCACTCTCTTGGCTGAGAAGAAACCCCACACATGAATAGTTTCAGGATGCTTTACTGTTGGCATGACACAGGACTGATGGTAGCGCTCACCTTGTCTTCTCCGGAAAAGCTTTTTTCAGGATGACCCAAACAATCGGAAAGGGGATTCATCAGAGAAAATGACTTTACCCCAGTCCTCAGCAGTCCAATCCCTGTACCTTTTGCAGGATATCAGTCTGTCCCTGATATTTTTCCTGGAGAGAAGTGGCTTCTTTGCTGCCCTTCTTGACACCAGGCCATCCTCCAAAAGTCTTTGCCTCACTGTGCGTGCAGATGCACTCACACCTGCCTGCTGCCATTCCTGAGCAAGCGCTGTACTGGTGGTGCCCCGATCCCGCAGCTGAATCAACTTTAGGAGACGGTCCTGGCGCTTGCTGGACTTTCTTGGGCGCCCTGAAGCCTTCTTCACAACAATTGAACCGCTCTCCTTGAAGTTCTTGATGATCCGATAAATGGTTGATTTAGGTGCAATCTTACTGGCAGCAATATCCTTGCCTGTGAAGCCCTTTTTGTGCAAAGCAATGATGACGGCACATGTTTCCTTGCAGGTAACCATGGTTGACAGAGGAAGAACAATGATTCCAAGCACCACCCTCCTTTTTAAGCTTCCAGTCTGTTATTCGAACTCAATCAGCATAACAGAGTGATCTTCAGCCTTGTCCTCATCAACACTCACACCTGTGTTAACGAGAGAGTCACTGACATGATGTCAGCTGGTCCTTTTGTGGCAGGGCTGAAATGCAGTAGAAATGTTTTTTTTGGGGATTCAGTTCATTTGCATGGCAAAGAGGGACTTTGCAATTCATCTGATCACTCTTCATAACATTCTGGAGTATATGCAAATTGCCATCATACAAACTGAGGCAAGCAGACTGAAAATTAATATTTGTGTCATTCTCAAAACTTTTGGCCACGACTGCACACTGGTATGTACTGCAGTCCTCTACTATAGCATTGCTTGATTGATTGTGTTATAGTGCTTGAGTAGAAGCCATGCAGTGTGTTTAGCAATACTACTCAAGCAAACAACAATGTGCTAGAGTGGGTGAGTTAGGTAGGTTGGGGGTTGGTCTATCCCTTTAAAGTCTGTGTGTGTGTGGTGGGCAACAGAAATTGAATTCAATCATTTTGAATAAAGTTTTGAACACCCTTTCCTCACAAGCGAGGTGCTTGTGAGGAAAGGGTGTTCAAAACTTTATTCAAAATGATTGAATTCAATTTCTGTTGCCCACCACACACACACAGACTTTAAAGGGATAGACCAACCCCCAACCCACTTGACCCCTAATACTTGTCCCCTTTAACCTATTAACCCCTGACCCATTTCAGTCGGACCACTCTCCGTTGTCCTCCCCGCCGGAGTCGGAATCTGATTCACTGTACTCGACGGCGATGCGACGTGATAGGATGGTGGCCACGTCGTTTCCAACTGGCTCTCTCTTCGCTTCCTGCTCTCTCTGTTCCTGGACCTTCCTCAACTGGATACCTGGAGAGATGGAAGGAGGGAAGGTTTGAAGGAGGGATGGAGGGAGTGAGGGGTTAGATAGATACATACATATGAAGCTCTGTGTGTGTGTGTGTGTGTAACAGCATTGCTTCCGTTCCTGTCCCTCACTGGGCTTGAACCAGAGATCCTCTGAACACATCGACAGCGTGTCCCCCACAGAAGCAGCCTTACCTGTTGCAAAATTCCTGTAACTTTCAGAAAGTTGCTAGGTTCCCCCCCCCCTCACAATTCTGTGAATCTTTCAACCAGAATTTCTGGAAAACCCGGGAATTTTGCAACCCTACAGTCCACCAAAGCAATGCCTCTAAGGGGAATTATCTCCTTCTAGGTCTCATCACAAAAGGGAAGATACAAACACACAGCTAACTAGTGTTGTCACGATACCAGAATTTTGACTTCGATACCGATAATACCGATAACCGGTTTAGTATCACGATACTCAATACCATCATGATACTCGATACAGATAAACAGAAACTCAGCTACTGCTCTGTTCAATCGTTAGTAATCTTTTGAGTTCAATATCATTACATTATACAGTTATGTCAATATTTCAGACAGCCATGTACACATTAATTCACCAATTATACAATTCTGCAATCAATCTTACTACATAACAGTCATTTATTTATTTGAATGGTAAATCTCTATTGATAAACTGGGTAAATCAAGGGGCTGCAGATGACAAAATCTGTTTCCCATTCATTTGGGACTTATTTTATTGTACTGATCAACAACGTTTTCATAGAGGAAGCAATTTCTTATTTCATAAAAGTGTGCGGTGTCTCTTTAAGACCCAGTGTTGAGCTTATTTACGAGGCGCATGCAATCAAGTCAGTTGGAGGGAGAGAAATGATGCGAGGGAGGCGATGTGAATGAATAAAAGTTTTGGTGACAATCAGCTTTGAAATCAGTATAATTTACATTATGGTTTACATATTATGACAAACAAAGCTCGCAAGGAATGTTAGCCTACAATGCTGGAAGCTACCGGTATCTTCTTGCATTGTAAAGTGTTCTAGCCTTTATAGACATTGTTTTGCGAACAGTAATAAACATTTTCAGCATTTCTACATGCCGTGATGCATTATCCAAGTGTGATAACCTTCTGTGCAGCATAAGTGGGGAGCCAACATGATGCAGCCCAGACTCCCAGTGAGTGCAGTGGTTCCTCAGGACAGGCTAGAGCTAGCATGGAGTAAGTGGAGCAGGCACGATGCAGGCACAGTGCTCTGCCGCTATAAAGGACATCGGCTGCGCTGATAGACAGACTTGATCCTCTAAATAAGTATACAACGTGACACATTTGACATAAGTACCGAAAGTAACAGAAATTCTAGTACTGAACCGGTTTTCATGTTCTAGTATCAACAAAGTACCGAAGTTTCAGTATATCGTGCAACACTACCGAAAACTAGCTAGCCATTTCACATACGCTAAATGTACTCATTCACAAGTGGATACATATGTGTCCATCCACACACACACGCACACACATACCCTCTATCGGTCTCACCTCTGCGTATGGCTGCCAGCAGTTCACTGCGAGCATTGCTGATCGGAAGCACACCTAAGCACGCACGCACACACACACACACACACACACACACACACACACACACACACACACACACGAAAACAAACTTAAACAAGAAAAAAAAACACACATACATAAACACATCCCCACACACACACCCCCCCCCACCCCCCCAAACTTTCTCACCTCTACGTATGGCAGCCAACAGGTCGCTGCGAGCGTCGCTTATCGGAATCATCGGCATCTGGCCCTTCCTGGTGGCAGGAGCTTCTCCAACAATGGCGTGAGCCAGAGACAGGATATGGGAGGGGGGTAGACCAGGTGGGGGAGGAGGAGGGGCAGCGGGAGGGGCACCGGAGGGGGTGTGAGAGGGGGAGGGGACATAGTTGGCAGGGGGGGCGGGGGGAGTAGGGGAGGGACTGTAAGGGTGGGACATGACCGCCACGGCCCCGGGGGGAAGAATGGGGGAGGAGGAGGTGGAGTCGAAGGCAGTCTGTGCGGACGGGATGAGGGGGGGCGGGGGGGGGGGGGGGGGCAGGGGGGGTGAAGTACTCGGGGATGGCTGATGGCTGGCCGCTAAGGTAGGAGGAGGAGAAAGACAGAAAGAGAGAGAGATAAAAAGAACACAATCAGACACGAATTGGCAACAGTGGGCAAATCTGTTGGCTCGATCAAACCTCTTAAGACTAAAATCAAATTAAATGTTATGTCAAATGTCAGTGTCAAAGATATTCTTCTAGAATTACAAAGGCTTCGAGAATTAGAATTCCTAGAATCGACATTCACAGTCAATTTAGTGTTCGGTGATTCTATTTCTATGTGGTGTTCTTACCCATATGCCCTGTAGTCCTTGACAGACAGCTGCCGTGGCCCATTGAGTGCTCCCCCCTCAGAGGAGGCGGGGGGTGCGTGGGGGTGCTGAGTGCGCCCCAGAGAGGTGATATGTCGTCCCCCAGCGACTACACCAGAGGGGAGGTTAGGTCGAGGGTACCCACCCCTGTCTAAGGACTGGCTCTGTGGTGTCTGGGTGAGGTGGGGGACACTGTCGATGGGGTGGGGGGCGGAGGGGGGCTGGGAGGGGTGGTTAGGGCTGGACGGGTAGGAGAGCTCACCAATGTCTGATGCCACAGACCTAGGAGAGGAGAGGGAGGGTGAGGGGTCATTTATTTTACCCAGCAGAGGGCAGAAGAGAGCTAGGCTGTGCTTTAGCACACTGAAGACTGGCCAGTCACTGAACAATTCATGACATGTGTACATTACATTCGGAAATATTCAGACCCATGACATTTTCCACATCTTGTTACGTTACAGCCTTATTCAAAAATGTTTAAAATAGTTTCCCCCCCATTAAATCTACACACAATACCCCATAATAACGAAGTAAAAACAGGTTCAGATATTTCTGCTAATTTATTAAAAAAAATTAAGTGAAATATCACATTTACATGAGTACTCAGACCCTATACTAAGTAATTTGTGAAAGCATCCTTGGCAGCGATTACAGACTTCAATCTTCTTGGGTATGACGATACAAGCTTGGCACACCTGTATTTGGGGAGCTTCTCCCATTCTTCTCTGCAGATCCTCTCCAGCTTGGTCAGGTTGGATGGGGAGCGTCGCTGCACAGCTATTTTCAGGTCTCTCCAGAGATGTTCATCCGGGTTCAAGTCTGGGCTCTGGCTGGGCCTCTAAAGGACATTCAGAGATTTGTCCCGAAGCCACTCCTGCGGTGTCTTAACTGTGTGCTTAGGGTCGTTGTCCTGTTCGAAGATGAACCTTCGCCCCCAGTCAGAGGTCCTGAGTGCTGTGGAGCAGGTTTTCATCAAGAATCTCTTTGTACTTTGCTCCATTCATCTTTGCCTCAATCCTGACTAGCCTCCCAGTCCCTGCTGCTGAAAAATATCCCCACATCATGATACTGCCACCACCTTGCTTCACTGTAGGGATGGTGCCAGGTTTCCTCCAGACGTGATGCTTGGCATTCAGGCCAAAGAGTTCAATGTTGGTTTCATCAGACCAGAAAATCTAGTTTCTCATGGTCTGAGAGTCCTTTAGGTGCCTTTTGGCAAACTCTAAGCGGGCTGTCATGTGCCTTTTACTGAGGAGTGGCTTCCGTCTGGCCACTCTACCATAAAGGCCTGATTTGGTGATGTGCTGAAGAGATGGTTGTCCTTCTGGAAGGTTCTCCCATCTCCACAGAGGAGCTCTACCAGTGACCATCAGGTTCTTGGTCACCTCCCTGACCAAGGCCCTTCTCACCCAATTGCTCAGTTTGGCCGGGCGGCCAGCTCTAGCAAGAGTCTTGGTGGTTTCCACTTATGGAGGCCACTGTGTTCTTGAGGACCTTGAATGCTGCAGACCTTTTTGATATCCTTCCCCAGATCTGTATCTCGACACAATCCTGTCTCCAAGCTCTACGGACAATTCCTTCGACCTCATGACTTTGTTTTTGCTCTGACATGCACTGCAACTGTGCGACCTTAAATAGGCAGGTTTGTGCCTTTCCAAATAATGTCCAATCAAATGAATTTACCACTGGTGGACTCCAAGTTGTAGAAACATCTCAAGGATGATCAATGGAAACAGGATGCACCTGAGCTCAACGTCAGGTCTGAATACTTATCTAAAGAGGCCAGTTTTATTGCTTCTTTAATCAGAACAGTTTTCAGTTGTGCTAACATAATTACAAAAGGGTTTCCTAAAGATCAATGAGCAATGAGCCTTTTAAAATGATAAACTTGGATTAGCTAACACAACGTGCCACTGGAACACAGGAGTGATGGTTGCTGATAATGGGACTCTGTACGCCTATGTAGCTAGTCCATACAAAAACTGCCAGTTCCAGCTACAATAGTCATTTACAACATTAACAATGTCTACACTGTATTTCTGATCAATTTGATGTTATTTTAAAGTACAATTTGCTTTTCTCTCAAAAACAAGGACAAACTGTCTGTCTGACCCCAAACTGTCTGTCCCTTATTTAGACTAATTGAGTATCTGGAGCATCAGCATAGATCTGGTACAACACTGTGTACTACTCCCTTCACAGAACAGCCCAAACTGGCTCTAACCAGAATAGAAAGAGGAGTGGGAGGCCCCGGTGCACAACTGAGCAAGAAGACAAGTACATTAGAGTGTCTACTTGAGAAACAGACGTGTCACAAGTCCTCAACTGGCGGCTTCATTAAATAGGACCTGCAAAACACGTCAACAGTGAAGAGGCGACTCCGGGATGCTGGCCTTCTAGGCAGAGTTGCAAAGAAAGAGCCATGTTGACTGTCCAATAAAAATAAAATATTAAGATGGGCAAAAGAACACAGACAATGGACAGAGGAATTCTGCCTAAAAGGCCAGCATCCCGGAGTCGCCTCTTCAAGCAACAAAATCCCCAAGAATCACTGTGAAAGAATTGCAGGTCTTGGTGGCGTCTTGGGGTCACCAGGTTTCAAAAAGCACCATCAGACGCCACCTCCACAACCACAGGCTCTTTGGAAGGGTTGCCAGAAGAAATCCCTTTCTGACCTCCAGATACAGAAGCAAGCGCTTGGAGTTTGCCAAACGTCATTTAAATTATGACTGGAAGAAGGCGCTCTCGTCAGATGAGACCAAAATTGAACGTTTTGGTCAGATACAGCATTGTCATGTTTGGCGTCGAAACAGAGATGCATACAAGGAGAGGCACCTCATACCCACGGTGAAATATGGTGGTGGGTCAGTGATGTTTTGGGGCTGTTTTAATTCCAGAGGTCCAGGGGCACTGGTTAAGATTGATGGCATAATGAATTATCGGGCAACAACTATCAGGCAATTTTGGCTGACAATCTGGTTGCCTCTGCCAGAAGGCTGGGACTTGGGCGTAGGTGGACTTTCCAACAAGACAATGACCCAAAACATAACTCAATCTATACAGAAATGTTTCAGTGACAACAAAATCCATGGGCATCTCAGTCGCCGGATCTCAATCCAATAGAAAACCTGTAGACTGAGTTGAAGAGGGCAGTTGATAAGCGCAAACCGGAGAATGTGAAAGATCTTGAAAGGATCTGTATAGAGGAATGGTCCAAAATCACTCCAAATGTGTTCCTTAACCTTGTCAAACATCACAGGAAAAGACTCCACGCTGTTATCCTTGCCAGAGGTGGTTGCACTAAGTACTAAATGATGAGTGCCAATAATTATGAAAACCTTGATTTTGGTGAAATGTATTTTGTATTAAATAATTGTATGATTTTGGTTGGTTCCATTGAAACATGAATAAAGTACATTATTTCTCACATGTTGGTATTTTGAGTTTCTCTCTATAATTATATTGTTTATATTATTTAAAGTATTGTTTGTGCATTGCCAGTCAGGGGTGCCAGTAATTTTGAAGCCCACAGTATATACAGTACCAGTAAAAAGTTTGGACAACTAGGGTTGGTATACAGAAGATAGCCCTATATTCTACAAGACCAAGTCCATATTATGGCAAGAACAGCTCAAAAAAGCAAAAGAGAAATGCGGAAAAAAATCAAGAACTTTGAACGTTTTTCAAGTGCACTCGCAAAAACCATCAAGCGCTATGATGAAACTTGCTCTCATGAGGACCGCCACAGGAAAGGAAGACCCAGAGTTACCTCTGCTGCTGAGGATAAGTTCATTAGAGTTTACGAGCCTCAGAAATTGCAGCCCAAATAAATGCTTCAGAGTTCAAGTAACGGAAACATCTCAACGTCACCTGTTCAGAAAAGACTGCATGAATCAGGCCTTCATGGAAGAATTGCTACAAAGAAACCACAACTAAAGGAAACCAATAAGAAAAATAGACTTCCTTGGGCCAAGAAACACAAGCAATGGACATTAGACCAATGGCAATCTGTCCTTTGGTCTGATGAGACCAAATTTTCGATTTTTGGTTCCAATCGCCATGTGTTTGTGAGTGACTGGATGATCTCTGCATGTGTGGTTACCACCGTGAAGCATGGAGGAGGAGGAGGTGTGATGGCGTGGGGATCCTTTGATGGTGACATTGTCAGTGATTTATTTAGAATTCAAGGCACACTTAACCAGCATGGCTACCACAATATTCTGCAGCGATACGCCATCCCATCTGGTTTGCGCTTAGTGGGACTATCATTTGTTTTTCAACAGGACAATGACCCAACACACCTCCAGGCTGTGTAAGGGCAATTTGGCTAAGACGTAGAGGGATGGAGTGCTGCATAAGATGACCTGGGCTCCACAATCACCCACCTTCAACCCACTTGAGATGGTTTGGGATGAGTTGGACCGCAGAGTGAAGGAAAAGCAGCCAACAAGTGCTCAGCATAATTAGGAACTCCTTAAAGACTGTTGGACAAGCATTCCTTATGAGGCTGGTTGAGAGAATTTAGGGTAATGTAGGGAATGTAAACATTATATGCCACTTAATATAATGTTTACATACCCTACATTATTCATCTGATATATATACTGTACTCTATACAATCTACTGCATCTTGCCTATGCCGTTCTGTACCATCACTCATTCATATATTTTTATGTACATATTCTTTATCCCTTTACACTTGTATGTATAAGGTAGTTGTTGTGAAATTGTTAGGTTCGATTACTCGTTGGTTATTACTGCATTGTCGGAACTAGAAGCACAAGCATTTGGCTACACTCACATTAACATCTGCTAACCATGTGTATGTGACAAATACAATTTGATTTGATTTGAGAATGCCAAGAGTATGCAAAGCTGTCATCGAGGCAAAGGGTTGCTATTTGAAGAATCTCAAATCTAAAATCAATTTTGATTTGTTTAACACTTTTTTGGTTTCAACATGATTCCATGTGTGTTATATAATAGTTGATGTTTTCACCACTATTCTACAATGTAGAAAAAAATAAAGAAAATGGTGGTGAATGAATAGGTGTGTCCAAACTTTTGACTGGTACAATACAGTTGAAGTCGAAAGTTTACATAAACTGAGTTTAAATGTATTTGGCTAAGGTGTATCACAATTCCTGACATTTAATCCTAGTAACAATTCCCTGTTTTAGGTCAATTAGAATCACCACTTTATTTTAAGAATGTGAAATGTCAGAATAATAGTAGAGAAAATGATTTATTTCATATTTTATTTCTTTCATCATATTCCCAGTGGGTCAGAAGTTTGGTAGCATGGCCTTTAAAATGTTTAGCTTGGGTCAAACGTTTTGAGTAGCCTTCCACAAGCTTCCCACAATAAGTTGGGTGAATTTTGGCCCATTCCTCCTGACAGAGCTGGTGTAACCCAGTCAGGTTTGTAGTAGGCCTCCTTGCTCACACACGCTTTTTCAGTTCTGCCAACAAATTTTCTATGGGATTGAGGTCAGGGCTTTGTGATGGCCACTCCAATACCTTGGACTTTGTTGTCCTTAAGCCATTTTGCCACAACTTTGGAAGTATGCTTGGGGCCATTGTCCATTTGGAAGACCCAAGCTTTAACTTCCTGACTGATGTCTTGAGATGATGCTTCAATATATCCACATTATTTTCCATCCTCATGATGCCATCTATTTTGTGAAGTGCACCAGTCCCTCCTGCAGCAAAGCACCCCCACAACATGATGCTGCCATCCCCCGTGCTTCAGGGTTGGGATGGTGTCTTCAGCTTGCAAGCATCCCCCTTTTACCTCCAAACATAACAATGGTCATTATGGCCAAACAGTTGTATTTTTGTTTCATCAGACCAGAGGACATTTCTCAAAAAGTTACGACCTTTGTCCCCATGTGCAGTTGCAAACCGTAGTCTGGCTTTTTTATGGCAGGTTTGGAGCAGTGGCTTGCTGAGCGGCATTTCAGGTTACGTCGGTATAGGACTCGTTTTACTGTGGATATAGATTATTTTGTACCCGTTTCCTCCAGCATCTTCATAAGGTCCTTTGCTGTTGTTCTGGGATTGATTTGCACTTTTAGCACCAAAGTACGTTCATCTCTAGGAGACAAAACGCGTCTCCTTCCTGTACTATTGTTTGTACAGATGAATGTGGTACCTTCAGGCGTTTGGAAATTGCTCCCAAGGATGAACCCGAGTTGTGGAGGTCTACAATTTATTTTTTGGAGGTCTTGGCTGATTTCTTTTGATTTTCCCATGATGTCAAACAAAGAGGCACTGAGTTTGAAGGTAGGCCTTGAAATACATCCACAGGTACACCTCCAATTGACTCAAATGATGTCAATTAGCCTTTCAGAAGCTTCTAAAGCCATGACATCATTTTCTGGAAATTTTCCAAGTTGTTTAAAGGCACAGTCAACTTAGTGTATGTAAACTTCTAACCCACTGGAATTGTGATACAGCGAATTATAATTGAAATAATCTGTCTGTAAACAATTGTTGGAAAAATTACTTGTGTCATGCACAAACCGACTTGCCAAAACTATAGTTTGTTAACAAGAAATTTGTGGAGTGGTTGAAAAACGAGTTTTAATTACTCCAATATAAGTGTATGTAAACTTCCGACTTCAACTGTAAATTGACTATATATATTATTATATTATATATATATGTTTTGTCATATATAAATGTGCAAACATTTCCAAAAACCTGTGCTTGATTTATCATAATGTGGTATTGTGTGTAGATGGACAAGAAAAGAACATTATGTTATCCATTTTATAATAAGGCTGTAACGTAACAAAATGTGGGGGAAAAAACAATTAATTGATTCTGGGCTCACCTGTTATCGGGTGATAGCGACCCCTCGGAGGACATTCCGTGATAGGGTGAGGGGGTTAGTCTGGTATCGGGGCGGAACTCCTTGTCATAAGCCATCATATTCCACTCCTGTCTGCGATTACGGGCCTTACGAACCTTCTTCACCTCCCTCCCCGGGTCCTCTACCTGTTTGTGTTGCTCCTGATAGAGTGACGGAGGGGAGTGGAGGAAGGAGAGACAAACAAACAAATACAAAGGGCTACATTTATTATGGATAGTATTCTCTTCACACAGGGGCAAACAGAGAGAGCAAGAGCCATTCCACCATTTTCGCACACCGTCGACCAGCAGAATTCACCCAGTCCCACTATAAGCCAAACTTTTAAGCAATGTTAAGCAATATAAAACATAATCAACACAACATAAAACAGTCCCAAACATAGACAGATAGTTATTAGGGACCAGTTTGGTGGAGGGACAGAGATGGGAGGAGGACACGCAGACGGAGGGGTCTGGGAGCTGGGAGGAGACCGGAACGTAGAGGTGGCGTCTTACGGAGCTGGCCGGAGACATGCACAGGGGACATAAGGGAACAGGGATGTAGAAGACATTGAACACGCTGGGACACTGGACAAGGGACAGTGAGACATAGCAGTGGACAGGGGGAAACCAGGGGGACACCCAGAGGACCCAGGAGGAAACAAGGACGGGGGACACGGGAACATAGCTGTGGATGTGGCGGTCTTACGGAGCTGGGTAGTGGGCTGCGAGGTGGAGCCTGTCTGCTGTGGGGTCTACCCTGGTCAGAGTGGGTCGGACAGCTGGTCTGGATGGAGAGACGTGGAGATAGAGAGCTCTAACACATTAGATATACTACGGTTATACAAAATGGGAGAGACAGAGTAGGGGAAGAGAGAGGGGGAGAGGAGGAAAGTCTACTGGTGAAAGTCTGGAGGTTTACAGGGGCGATAGTGGCACGGGGGAGTAGAAGCAGAGTGAGGGAGAAGATGGGACAGAAGACAGGAGGGGGACAGAAAGGCGGGATATACAGTGCATTTGGAAATTGTTCAGACCACTTGACTTTTTCCACATTTTGTTACGTTACAGTCTTATTCTAAAATGTATTAAATAGATTTTTTCCCTCATCAATCGACATACAATACCCCATAAAGACATCACAAAAATAGGTTTTCAGACATTTTAGCACATTTATTAAGAATATAAAACTGAAATATAACATTTACATAAGTATTCAGACCCTTCACTCAGTACTTTGGCAGCAATTACAACCTAGAGACTCTTGGGTATGACGCTACAAGATTGGCACACCTGTACTTGGGAAGCTTCTCCCATTCTTCTCTGCAGATCCTCTCAAGCTCTGTCAGGTTGGATGGGGAGCGTCTTTGCACAGTTATTTTCAGGTCTCCCCAGAGATGTTTGATACGGGTTCAAGTCAGAGACTTATCCCGAAGCCACTCCTACATTGTCTTGGCTGTGTGCTTAGCGTTGTTGTCCCGTTGGAAGGTGAACCTTTGCCCCCAGTCAGGGGTCCTGAGCACTCTGGGGGAAATTTTCATCAAGGATCTCGCATTACTCTGCTCCATTCATCTTTCCCTCAATCCTGACTAGTTTCCCAGTCCCTACCGCTGAAAAACATCCCCACAGCATGATGCTGCCACCACCATGCTTCACGGTAGGGATTGTGCCAGGTTTCCTCCAGATGTGCCGCTTGGCATTCAGGCCAACAAGTTCAATCTTGGTTTCATCAGACCAAAGAAACTTGTTTCTTTCTCATGGTGCCTTTTGGTAAAACTCCAAGCGTACTGTCATGTACCTTTTACTGAGGAGTGGCTTCCGTCTAGCCACTCTACCATAACGGCCTGATTGGTGGAGTGCTGCAGAGATGGTTGTCCTTCTGGAAGGTAATCCCATCTCCACAGAGGAACTTTGGAGCTGTGTCAGATTGACCATCTGGTTCTTGGTCACCTCCAGCCAGCTCTTAGGAATAGTCTTGGTGGTTCCAAAATTCTTCCATTTAAGAATGATGGAGGCCAATGTGTTCTTGGGGACCTTCAATGCTGGATAATTTTTTGGGTACCCTTCCCCAGATCTGTGCCTCGACACAATCCTGTCTCGGAGCTCTACGGACAATTCCTTTGAACTCACGGCTTGGTTTTAGCTCTGACATGTACTGTCAACTGTGGGACCTTATATAGACAGGCGCTTGCCTTTCAAAATCATGTCCAATCAATTTAATTTACCACAGGTGGACTCCAATCACGTTGTAGAAACTTCTCAAGGATGATCAATGGAAACAGGATGCCCCTGAACTCAATTTCGAGCCTCATAGCAAAGGGTCTGAATTCTTACGTAAATAAGGTATTCCTGTTTTTTGTTGTTAATACATTTGCAAACATTTCTAAAAAACTTTTTTCACTTTGCCATTATGGGGTATTGCGTGTAGATTGATGAGGAAAATAAACAATTTAATCAATTTTATTATAAAGCTGTTGTGTGTGTGTATATATATATATTTATTAGAGGTCGGCCGATTAATCGGAATGGCCGATTAATTAGGGCCGATTTCAAGTTTTCATAACAATAGGTAATCGGCATTTTTGGACACCGATTATGGCCGATTACATTGCACTCCACAAGGAGACTGCGTGGCAGGCTGACTACCTGGTATGCGAGTGCAGCAAGGAGCCTAGGTAAGGTGCTAGCTAGCATTAAACTTATCTTATAAAAAACAATCAATCTTAACATAATCACTAGTTAACTACACATGGTTGAGGATATTACTAATTTATCTAGCGTGTCCTGCGTTGCATATAATCGATGCAGTGCCTGTTAATTTATGCTTAAATCACAGCCTACTTCGCCAAATGGGTGATTTAACAAGCGCATTCGCGAAAAAAGCACTGTCGTTGCACCAATGTGTACCTAACCATAAACATCAATGCCTTTCTTAAAATCAATACACAACTATATATTTTTAAACCTGCATATTTAGTTAATATTGCCTGCTTACATTAATTTATTTTAACTAGGGAAATTGTGTCACTTCTCTTGCGTTCTGTGCAACAGAGTCAGGGTATATGCAGCAGTTTGGGCCACCTGGCTCGTTGCGAACTGTGTGAAGACGATTTCTTCCTAACCAAGACAGCCAACTTCGCCAAACGGGGGATGATTTAACAAAAGCGCATTTGCGAAAAAAGCACAATCTTTACACGAATGTACCTAACCATAAACATCAATGCCTTAAAATCAATACACAGAAGTATATATTTTTAAACCTGCATATTTAGTTAAAAGAAATTCATGTTAGCAATATTAACTACTGTGTCACTTCTGTGTCAAACTGTGTCACTTCTCTTGCGTTCATTGCACGCAGAGTCAGGCTATATGCAACAGTTTGGGCCGCCTGGCTCGTTGCGAACTAATTTGCCAGAATTTTACATAATTATGACGTAACATTGAAGGTTGTGCAATGTAACAGCAATATTTAGACTTATGGATGCCACCCGTTAGATAAATTACGGAACGGTTCCGTTTTTCACTGAAAGAATAAATGTTTTGTTTTCAAAATTATAGTTTATGGATTTGACCATATTAATGACATAAGGATCGTATTTCTGTGTGTTATTATAATTAAGTCTATGATTTGATAGAGCAGTCTGACTGAGCGGTGGTAGGCAGCAGCAAGCTCGTAAGCATTCATTCAAACAGCACTTTCCTGCGTTTTGCCAGCAGCTCTACGCAATGCTTCAAGCCTATCAACTCCCGAGATTAGGCTGGCAATACTAAAGTACCTATTAGAACATCCAATAGTCAAAGGTATATGAAATACATATGGTATAGAGAGAAATAGTCCTATAATAACTACAACCTAAAACTTCTTACCTGGGAATATTGAAGACTCATGTTAAAAGGAACCACCAGCTTTCATATGTTCTCATGTTCTGAGCAAGGAACTTAAACGTTAGTTTTTTTACATGGCACATATTGCACATTTACTTTCTTCTCCAACACTTTGTTTTTGCATTATTTAAACCAAATTGAACATGTTTCATTATTTATTTCAGACTAAATTGATTTTATTGATGTATTATATTAAGTTAAAATAAACGTGTTCATTGAGTATTGTTGTAATTGTCATTATTCCAAATATATATATATATATAAATATATATAAAAATCGGCCGATCAATCGGTATTGGTCCTCCAATAATCGGTATCGGCATTGAAAAAAATCATAATCGGTCAACCTCTAATATATATATATATATAGACCATGACAGTTTACAATCTAAGGTCACACCAAGTAATTTAGTCTCCTCAACTTGTTCAACAGCAACACCATTCATCACCCGATTCAGCTGAGGACAAGAGCTTAGGGAATGATTTGTACCAAATACAATGCTCTTTTAGAGATGTTTAGGACCAGTTTATTACTGGCCACCTCTTTCAAAACTGATTGATGAGGATTTTTTGTTGTTGTAATGCATTTTACAATAAGGCTGTAACATAACAAAATGTGGAAAAGGTCAAGCGGCCTGAATACTTTCCGAATGCACTTTAGATGTCCGAGAGAGGAGTTATAACTGAAGTTGTCTTTAGACAGCAAGAGGGGTTGTGTTTCTCAGGGAATGGGAAGTAGAGAGGGTGTGGTTGAGTTCAACACACACAGTCCGGATTATAACGCAGCAAAGCAAATGGAAATGTGAGATAAAGACAGAATGATGAACAGAAGCATGTGGACATGCAAAGAACATAGCAGTGAAGCAGACATTCTCTCTTTCCCCATCCAAACATACAGTATAGTAAAGTTCAGCACATCCTCACACACACTGGAGTGACTCTAGTGACAGAAGTTGACTTGACATGTTTGAACACAATCCCTGTCGGCAACTACCAGAGGCACAGAGCGAAAGAGAGGGAAAGAGGCAGTGACAGAGAGAATAAAGAGGCCGAGCACACACGCACCTGCATACTTGCACACACACATATATACACACACCCACCTTCTGTCGTCTCTTCTCCTTCCTCTTGTCCTCCGTGGCCTGCAGCATCTTTTCTTTCCACAGCATAAAGAAGTAGGAGGGGTCTGTGTAGAACTTCAACGCATCCTTCTTATCATCCCTGGAGAGAGGGATGGAGAGAGAGAGAGAGAGAGAGAGAGAGAAGGGAGGAAGAGAGAGATCGAAATGGGTCAGGTGCATTGCATCTTTTGCATTAGTCATTCGCAGTGTTGGGTCAGTGACGTGCCTTTCTCAGCATCAGACTGGGATTTCACAGCAATGGTGAGGATGATCTTACCTGTATGCTTTCAGAGAGGTGGTGGTTTAACTGGCCTACAGGCTGAGTATACTGAAGTACTGACCTATAGAGGCGGAGTATGTTGATAGGTGGAGGTTTGTCACAGCGATGGTAGTCACTACCACAGGGTTGGGGACAGAGGTCTAACTAACCAATAGGAGATAAGTCAAAATGAGGGGCGGTGTACAAAACAAAATAATCATCCATTGGATAATCTCTAATCAATCGGAGTATCAAAGCCAATGATGCTAGGCCAACCCATCGGTTTCTGGGACCAATTCAAACGGTCGGAATGGGTTTGCATTCTACAAGACGTCGGGGAGGAAAGCAAATCCAGACTCATTGTGGAGAAGAAATGCTGGTGGGTGTGGTGTTTGGCCAGATCGATGTGGATGGGTAGTCAGGCTAGAAGATAAGTATACTAAAAAAGGTACTAACCTATAGGTACTGAGTATGTTGAGAGGTGGAGGTTTGTCACAGCGATGGTACATCTCTACCACAGGGTTGGGTACTGAGGTCCGTGAGACCACCTGTTGGTCCTGGATGGTACTGCTCTTAAACGCTTTACGCATGTTGATGTCCTGCAGAGAGACTGGAGAAGACAGACAGACACACACAAAACCATCAGCACGTTAATGGTGTATATGAATGTATTATATTTTCGTGTCAAATCGCCAATTGGCATCCCATCCCTTTAAGGGATTAATTGACACAAACATTACAATAATTCACTATGGTAATTAAATGATCATTCTCCTCTCCGGTGTTCTCTGCATTGTGCACCGCATAAAGAGGGAAAAAAAGGTAGGGTTAAAAATCAATACATAATAGTAAATTACATCCCTAGAGCAGTAAAATAACATACATACAGAACCAGTCAAAAGTTTGGACACGCCTACTCATTCAAGGGTTTTCTTTATTTTTACTATTTTCTACATTGTAGAATAATAGTGAAGACATCAAAACTATAAAATAACACATATGGAATCATGTAGTAAGCAAGAAAAAGTGATAAACAGATTCTTCAAAGTAGCCAGCCTTAGCCTCGATGGCAGCTTTGCACACCTCTTGGCATTCTCTCAACCAGCTTCACCTGGAATGCTACTCCAACAGTCTTGAATGAGTTCCCACATATGCTAAGCACTTGTTGGATGCTTTTCCTTCACACTGCGATCCAACTCAACCCAAACCATCTCAATTGGGTTGAGGTCGGGTGATTGTGGAGACCAGGTAATCTGATGCAGCACTCCATCACTATCCTTCTTGGCCAAATAGCCCTTAGACAGCCTGGAGGTGTGTTGGGTCATTGTCCTGTTGAAAAACAAATGATAGTCCCACTAAGCGCAAACCAGATGGGATGGCATATCTCTGCAGAATGATGTGGCAGCCATGCTGATTAAGTATGTCTTGAATTATTAAAAAAAATCACGGACAGTGTCACCAGCAAAGCACACCCACACCATCACCTCCTTCATGCTTCACGGTGTGAACCACACATGCGGAGATCATCCGTTCACCTACTCGGAGTCTCAAAGACACGGAGGTTGGAACAAAAAACTAAAATGTGGACTAATCAGACCACAGGACAAATTTCCACTGGTCTAATGTCCATTGCGCATTATTCTTGGCCCAAGCAAGTCTCTTCTTCTTATTGGTGTCCTTTAGTAGTGGTTTCTTTGCAGCAATTCGACCATGAAGACCTGATTCACGCAGTCTCCTCTGAACAGTTGATGTTGAGATATGTCTGTTACTTGAACTCTGTGAAGCATTTATTTGGTCTACAATTTCTGAGGCTGGTAAACTCTCAGGGATGCAAACTGGCGAGGGCCCAAAAAGGTGACACTTACTGTATATTCTCTGCATGATCAGTCTGTGTAAAATAAAAAGTGGTTAATGTGAACGTAACTCACAGCTAAACAATTTAAAGAAAGCAATTCAATGTTATTTGTTGCCTAGACTTGCAAATGACACTCAGGTCTTGAGAAAAAAAACAATACACTAATATTGCTGTTAGCCATGACAGCCTTTATAATAGAATGCTTGTGATCACACACATAAATATTGCACTTGGGGAGAAAAAAAAATCTTAAAGTAGAAATAGAATGAAACAAACAGGCATTCTATTTTTGCTATATTATAGTGGCCACTATAGACATCGATCAAGTTCACAAAAAATGATAATCCCACTCGCTCACACACACACACACACACGTTACTGTCAAGTTCAACACAACAGAAACAATATATTTGGGCTACACAGCACATTAAACAATTTCTACAAAATGTGCCATCAAAAGTGAGATAGCGGGAAAGTGTGTGATGTTCCTTTCACCTCTATTGGCATCCAGCTTAAGCCAGGCCAAGCTCCAGCTACACTTGATCACTCAATCCACTTGTTTAACTTCTCTAGGATAGGGGGCAGCATTTTCACTTTGGATGAATAGCGTGCTCAGAGTGAACTGCCTCCTACACTGTCAAAGATGCTAATATATGCAGATTATTATTACTATTGGATATAAAACACTCTGAAGTTTCTAAAACTGTTTGAATGATGTCTGTGAGCATAACAGAACTCATATGGCAGGAAAAAACCTGAGAAAAAATCCAAACAGGAAGAGAGAATTCTGAGGCTGGTTGATATTCAACTCATCGCCTATTGAAATCCCAGTGGGATATGTATCTGTTTGCACTTCCTACGCCTTCCACTAGATGTCAACAGTCTATAGAACGTTGAATGAAGCTTCTACTGTGATGTGGGGCCGGATGGGAGCTGTTTGAGTCAGTGGTCTGGCAGAGAGCCAGTTCCTGGTCATGCGCATTCCACATGATATCGACTTGCGTTCCACTACTTCTATAGACACAAAGGAATTCTCCGGTTGGAACGTTATTGAATATTTATGATAACAACATCCTAAAGATTGATTCTCTACTTAGTTTGACAAGTTTATTCGACCTGTAATATAACTTTTTGAAGTTTTCGTCCGATGTTCACCTGGATCTGAGCGAGCGTTTGGATATGTGTACTATACGCGCTAACAAAAGTAGCTACTTGGACATAAATAATGGACATTATCGAACAAAACGACGATTTATTGTGGAACTAGGATTCCTGGGAGTGCATTCTGATGAAGATCATCAAAGGTAAGGGAATATTTATGATGTAATTTCTGTTGACTTCAACATGGCGGAGAAATGTTGTTTCTATCTGAGCGCCGTCTCAGATTATTGCATGGTTTGCTTTTTCCGTAAAGGTTTTTGGAAATCTGACACAGCGGTTGCATTAAGAACAAGTGTATCTTTAATTCTAAGCAAAACATGTATCTTTCATCAAAGTTTATGATGAGTATTTCTGTTATTTGATGTGGCTCTCTGCAATTTCTCCGGATATTTTGGAGGCATTTCTGAACATGGCGCCAATGTTAACTGAGATTTTTGGATATAAATATGCACAATATCGAACAAAACATACATGTATTGTGTAACATGATGTCCTATGAGTGTCATCTGATGAAGAGGTTAGTCATCAAAGGTTAGTGATTCATTTTATCTCTATTTCTGCTTTTTGTGACTCCTATCTTTGGCTGGGAAAATGGCAGTTTTTCTGTGTACTGACCTAACATAATCGTTTGGTGTGCTTTCGCCGTAAATCCTTTCTGAAATCAGACATGTTGGCTGGATCCACAACAAGTGTAGCTTTAATTTGGTGTCTTTCATGTGTGATTTCACAAAAGTTAGATTTTTATAGTAATTTATTTGAATTTGGCGCTCTGTATTTTTACTGGCTTTTGGCCAAGTGGGACGTTAGCGTCCCACATATCCCAGAGAAGTTAAACAATTTAAAAGGCAATGCTACCAAATACTAATTGAATCCATGTAAACGTCTGACCCACTGGGAATGTGATGAAAGAAATAAAAGCTGAAATAAATCACTACTATTATTCTGACATTTCACATCCTTAAAATAGTGGTGATCCTATTTGACCTAAAACAGGGATTATTTTACTAGGATTAAATGTCAGGAATTGTGAAAAACTGAGTTAAATGTATTTGGTTAAGGTGTATGTAAACTTCCGACTTCAACTGTACACACACACACATACACACGCAAGAAAAAGTATGTGAACCCTTTGGAATTACCTGGATTTTTGCATAAATTGGTCATCAAATTTGATAATCAAAGTCACAACAATAGACAAACAGTGTGCTTAAACTAATAACACAAATTGTATTTTTCTTGTCTATACTGAATACATCATTTAAACATTCACAGTGTAGGTTGGGAAAAGTATGTGAACCCCTAGGCTAATGACTTCTCCAAAGGCTAATTGGAGTCAGGAGTCAGCTTACCTGGAGTCCAATCAATGAGACGAGATTGGAGATGTTGGTTAGAGCTGCCCTATAAAAAAAATACTCACACAATTTGAGTTTTCTATTCACAAGAAGCATTGCCTGATGTGAACCATGCCTTGAACAAAGGAGATCTTAGAAGACCTAAGAATTGCTGACTTGCATAAAGCTGGAAAGGATTACAAAAGTATCTCTAAAAGCCTTAATATTCATCAGTCTAAGGTAAGAAATGTCTATAAATGGAGAAAGTTCAGCACTGTTGCTACTCTCCCTAGGAGTGGCCGTCCTGCAAAGATGACTGCAAGAGCACAGCGCAGAATGCTCAATGAGCTTAAGAAGAATCCTAGAGTGTCAGCTAAAGACTTACAGAAATCTCTGGAACATGCTAACATCTCTGTTGACGAGTCCACAATACGTACAACGCTAAACAAGAATGGTGTTCATGGGCCACTGCTGTCCAAAAAAACCATTGCTGCACGTCTGAAGTTTGCAAAAGTGCACCTGGATGTTCAACATAGCTACTGGCAAAATTTGTGGACAGATTAAAGCAAAGTTATGTTGTTTGGAAGGAACACACAACACTATGTGTGGAGAAAATAAATGGCACACTTGCATCAAAACCTCATAACTGTAAAGTATGGTGGAGGGAGCATCAGGGTTTGGTGCTGCTTTGCTGACACCAGGGCCTGGACAGCTTTCTATCATCGATGGATAAATTAATTCCCAAGTTTATCAAGACATTTTGCAGGAGAATGTTAGGCCAATTGA
Source organism: Salvelinus fontinalis (assembly GCF_029448725.1). Taxonomy (NCBI): domain Eukaryota; kingdom Metazoa; phylum Chordata; class Actinopteri; order Salmoniformes; family Salmonidae; genus Salvelinus; species Salvelinus fontinalis. The sequence continues at coordinate 35,101,596 of NC_074675.1, forward strand.
AGATCAACAGAAGTTGGTTGATACAATAGGACAACGACCCAAAACACAGAAGTAAATCAACAAAGAATGGCTTCAACAGAAGAAAATACGCCCTCTGGAGTGGCCCAGATTCCTGACCTCAACCCAATTTAAAATGCTGTGGCATGACCTCGAGAGCGGTTTACACCAGACATCCCCAGAATATTGCTGAACTAAAACAGTTTTGTAAAGAGGAATAGTCCAGAATTCCTCCTGACCTTTGTGCAGGTCTAATCCGCAACTACAGAAAACATTTGGTTGAGGTTATTGCGGCCAAAGGAGGGTCCAATTTTTTCCACCCTGCACTGTGAATGTTTACATGATGTGTTCAATAATCAATCAAAGTTTGTCACGTGCGCCGAATACAACAGGTGTAGACCTTACAGTGAAATGCTTACTTACAGGCTCTAACCAATAGTGCAAAAAAAGGTATTAGGTGAACAATAGGTAAGTAAAAAAATAAAAACAACAGTAAAAAGGCAGTGAAAAATAACAGTAGCGAGGCTATATACAGTAGCAAGGCTACATACAGACACGGGTTAGTCGGGCTGATTGAGGTAGTATGTACATGTAGATATGGTTAAAGTGACTATGCATATATGATGAACAGAGTAGCAGTAGCGTAAAAGAGGGGTTGGCGGCGGGACATAATGCAGATAGCCCGGTTAGCCAATGTGCGGGAGCACTGGTTGGTCGGGCCATTTGAGGTAGTATGTACATGAATGCATAGTTAAAGTGACTATGCATATATGATAAACAGAGAGTAGCAGCAGCGTAAAAGGGGGGTTGGGGGGGCACACAATGCAAAGAGTCTGGGTAGCCATTTGATTACCTATTCAGGAGTCTTATGGCAAGAGGGTAAAAACTGTTGATGTTTTTTTTGTCCTAGACTTGGCACTCCGGTACAGCTTGCCATGCGGTAGTAGAGAGAATAGTCTATGACTGGGGTGGCTGGGGTCTTTGACAATTTTGACAGTCAGTATGCTCTCGATGTTGCAACTGTAGAACCTGTTGAGGATCTCAGGACCCATGCCAAATCTATTCAGTTTCGTGAGGGGGAATAGGCTTTGTCATGCCCTCTTCACCAACTGTCTTGGTGTGGTTGGATCATTCTAGTTTGTTGGTGATGTGGACACCAAGGAACTTGACGTTCTCAACCTGCTCCACTACAGTCCCGTCGATGAGAATGGGGGCGTGCTCGGTTTTCCTTTTCCTGTAGTCCACAATCATCTCCTTAGTCATGGTTAAGTTGAGGGATAGGTTGTTATTCTGGCACCACCCGGCCAGGTCTCGGACCTCCTCCCTATAGGCTGTCTCGTTGTTGATCAGGCCTACCACTGTTGTGTCGTCTGCAAACTTAATGGTGTTGGAGTCGTGCCTGGAACAGGGAGTACAGGATGGGACTGGGCACCCACCCCTGGGGGCTCCAGTGTTGAGGATCAGCGTGGCAGATGTGTTGCTACCTACCCTCACCACCTGGGGGCGGCCCGTCAGGAAGTCCAGGATCCAGTTGCCGAGGGAGGTGTTTAGTTTCAGGATCCTTAGCTTAGTGATGAGCTTTGAGGGTACTATGGTGTTGAACGCTGAGCTGTAGTCAATGAATAGCATTCTCACATAGGTGTTCCTTTTGTCCAGGTGGGAAAGGGCAGTGTGGAGTGCAATAGAGATTGCATCATCTGTGGATCTGTTTGAGTGGTATGCAAAATGGAGTGGGTCTAGGGTTTCTGGGATAATGGTGTTGATGTGAGCCATTACCAGCCTTTCAAAGCACTTCATGGCTACAGACATGAGTGCTATAGGTCAGTAGTCATTTAGGCAGGTTACCTTAGTGTTCTTGTGCACAGGGACTATGGTGGTCTGCTTAAAACATGTTGGTATTACAGACACAGTCAGGAACATGTTGAAAATGTCAGTGAAAACACTTGCCAGTTGGTCAGCGCATGCTCTGCGCACACATCCTGGTAATCCGTCTGGCCCTACGGCCTTGTAAATGTTGACTTGTTTAAAGGTCCTACATCGGCTACTGAGAAGCGTGATCACACAGTCGTCCGGAACAGCTGATGCTCTCATGCATGCCTCAGTGTTGCTTGCCTCGAAGCGAGCATAGAAGTGATTTAGATCGTCTGGTATGCTCCTGTCACTGGGCAGCTTGCGGCTGTGCTTCCCTTTGTAGTCTGTAATAGTTTGCAAGCCCTGCCACATATGACGAACGTCGGAGCCGGTATAGTATGATTCAATCTTAGCCTTGTATTGCTGCTTTGCCTGTTTGATGGTTCGTCGCAGGGCATAGCAGGATTTCTTATAAGCTTCCAGGTTAGAGTCCCGCACCTTGAAAGCGGTAGCTCTACCCTTTAGCTCAGCGCGAATGTTGCCTGTAATCCATGGCTTCAGTGGGGACGACGTCCTCGATGGACTTATTGATAAAGCCAGTGACTGATGTGGTGTACTCCTCAATGCCATCGGAAGAATCCCGGAACATGTTCCAGTCTGTGATAGCAAAACAGTCCTGTAGTTTAGCATCTGCTTCATCTGACCACTTTTTTTATAGGCTGTTTGTAAGCAGGAATCAGGAGGATAGAGTTGTGGTCGGATTTACCAAATGGAGGGAGAGGGAGAGCTTTGTACGCGTCTCTGTGTGTGGAGTACAGGTGATGTATAATTTTTTTCCCTCTGGTTGCACATTTAACATGTTGATAGAAATTTGGTAGAATCAATTTAAGTTTCCCTGCATTAAAGTCTGCGGCCACTAGGAGCACCGCCTCTGGGTGAGTGGTTTCCTGTTTGTTTATTTCCTCATACAGCTTACTGAGTGCGGTCTTAGTGCCAGCATCTGTCTGTGGTGGTAAATAAACAGCCATGAAAAGTATAGCCGAAAATTATCTAAGCAAGTAGTGTGGCCTGTAATTTAACACAGTATATTCTACTTCAGGTGAGCAAAATCTAGAGACTTCCTTAGATTTCATGCACCAGCTGCTTACAAATATGCACAGACAGCGCCCCCTCGTCTTACCGGAGTGTGCTGTTCTATCTTGCCGGTGCAGCGTATATCCTGCTAGCTGAACATCCATGTCATCATTCAGCCACAATTCCGTGAAACATTGGATATTACAGTTTTTGATGTCCCGTTGGTAGGATATTCGTGATCGTACCTCGTCTAATTTATTGTCCAATGATTGCACGTTGGCGAGTAATATTGACGGTAACGGCAGATTTCCCACTCGCCTTCTGCGGATCCTCATGAGGCATGTGTCCTCTGTACCTGCGTCTCTTCCTCTTGCAAATAACTGGGATGTTAGCCTTGTCGGGTGTTAGGAGAATGTCCTGTGCATCCTGCTTGTTGAAGAAAAAAATATTTTCCTAATCCGAGGTGAGTGATCGCTGTCCTGATATCCAGAAGCTCTTTTTTGCCATAAGATACAGTTGCAGAAACATTATGTACAAAATTTGTTACAAATAATGCGCAAAAAAAACACATAATAGCACAATTGATTGGGCGGCCGTAAAAAAAACTGCTGCCATTTCTTCCAGCGCCATTATATTTTCACATGAAAATGTATAATTGTTTGTGCGTTATTAGTATAAGCAGACTGTTTGTCTATTGTTGTGACCTAGATGAAGATCAGATCAAAAATATAGGACCAATTTATGCAGAAATCCATTTTTTTCCAAAGGGTTCACATACATACTTTTTCTTGCCACTGTGTGTGTGTATGAATAAAATGTCTTACAGAGCCTTTCCATAAGTCCACTCAAGTTTCTTCAACTGTCTTCTGACTGTGATTAGAGCAATGTTGATGTTGTGCGGTGATGACAGCAGATTCCAGATGGCCTTTGCCGATCGCTTATCATCTTCAACCATCAGATGGCTTGAATAGTATCGCTGGAAATTAAATACCATGGTAAATGCTGTGTTTTTGGTTGATGGCCAATATTACAAACAGTTAAATGCATTTGGGAATTAAATTGCTTTATTGTTTAATTATTTAAGACTCCTTTCTCTTCTCTGTGCTGGAGTTCTTTTAAGAATAAAGTAGGCTAATGAAGGCAACAAATTGTTGCCTACTGGAACACCCAAAGTCATCCAATTGTTATAATAGGATTTGAAGAAATAGCCTACCCGCCGGGTGTGGTCAACTATTTCAGCACCATTTCGCACTGCTCTGAGACAAGCATGGGGACTGGTCTTCATAAATCAATGATATTTTCACTGAATCTCCGTTTGGGTATTGGTTAGACTACAATTAGGGTGTGGAAATGTTAGGATTATTTTGCTATTCACTCGCAGTCACTTAGTAGCCTACTCCCGACCGGTCATGTTGAACAGTGCCAACTTTTGAAAGCCAGTCCAAAACTGACGACACGAACAACTGGATTCATTATCCCCTTCATGCCCTGCCTCCAGTCCACTTACCGATATCTGAACAAGAGAGCCTCATCAAAATTGCAAAAAGCAGTTCTGTGAAAATTTAATCAGAAGCCACTGCCAGATTTCTGGATAGGGCTGTGCTTAGAGTTTCTTGCCTTGGCAAATCGCGCCGATAAGACACTGATGCTCTTTGCAACCACATACCTATGTGAGAGTGGATTCTCACCTTCACTAGCATGAAAACTAAATACAGGCACAGACTGTGTGGAAAACGATTTAAGACAGACTCACCAATACAATCCTTTCAAGCACACCATTCGCATTAACCTGTGGTGAGTTATTCACAATTTTCGATGAACAAATACGTTTTATTATGGAAGATGGCTAAATAAAGAGCAAAATTACTGATTATTATTAGATTATTATTTGTGCCCTGGTCCTATAAGAGCTCTGTCACTTCCCACAAGCCGGATTGTGACAAACTCACACTCATTCTTATGTTTAAGAAATGTATCGTACAGTGTGTGTGTGGGGCTGGCTTACAATGATGGCAAAAACAACATTTAACCTGTTAGGCGGGCTGTCCCGACGTCGGTACACTTATGACAACATCCAGCTCTATTGCAGGGCACGAAATTCAAAATCTATTTTTTTTTTAACCTGTTGAGGCTGGGGGCGCTGTTGTCACTATTTATGGTAATCGTGTAATTTTTGAAACGGCTTCCTACAAAATTCTTGATCGTACAATATGCATATTATTATTATTATTGGATAGAAAACAGTCTATAGTTTCTATAGGAGTTGAAATTTTGTCTCTAAGTGGAACAGAACCCATTCTACAGCAATTTCCCTGACATGGAGTCAGATTTCAGAAATTTTGGCCACTGTTCTGGAGTCAGTTTTAAAGCCAATGTTATTCCTATGAGTATACGGACACTGCTTACGTCTTCCCCTGGATGCCTTTACGTGATGACGATTTGAATGGGGTCGATTGCGCGTTCACAGGCACTATAAATTAAAAAACCCTGTAGCTAGTCACTCTTTTGGAGCTGCGTCATGCGCCTGGAGGACACCGACCCGCATCTGTTCCAAGCATTAGTGTTGGGAGTAATCTTTCTCCGGTCATGTTAAGACTCGTTATAGGAGTTAAAAACATCATAAGGTAGTTAATTTAAAGCATTTTTATAGCAATTTATATCCGTTTAGTGCGATTTTGGGACATTTATTTCTGAAACGCTGTGAATCGCTGGGCACGCTTCCAGTTCATGCTGAACGCAGTTGGCATTTCCACATGGCAAGAGGACAGCTTTCCACCAAAAGACGATTAGACCCAAGAAAGGATCCTTTGCCCAAGATACTGATGGAAGAACAGCTCAAAGTAGGACATTTTAATTATGATAAATCGTGTTTCTGTCGAAAAATGTTAGTGGCTTAGGACGCCATGTTTTTTGACGTAGCTTCGCTTGGCGCAAACTGTATTGAAAAGTAAGGATAATTTAAAAAATGTAATTCCGCGATTGTATTAAGAATTAAATTGTCTATCAATCGCTGTCCACCCTATATTTTTTAGTCACGTTTATGAGTATTTATGTATACGAGTAGATCACTGTCTAATATGGCGCACGGACATTTTCTCACCAGCTGGGCTACTTTCCCCATTGTCTAACCATGATTTTGGTGGCTAAATATGCACATTTTCGAACAAACTGTATATGCATGTTGTAATGTGATGTTACAGGGGTGTCATCTGAAGAATTCTGAGAAGGTTAGTGAAAAAAATAATATATTTTGGCGATGTTTACGTTATCGCTCACTTTGGCTAGAATTAATGCTGGGGTAATGTTTGCACATGTGCTATGCTAATATAACGATTTATTGTGTTTTCGCTGTAAGACACTTCGAAAATCTGAAATATTGTCTGTATTCACAGGATCTGTGTCTTTCGATTAGTGTATGCTGTGTATTTTTACGAAATGTTTGATGATTAGTAAGTAGGTAAACACGTTGCTCTATGTAGTTATTCTAGTCCATTTGTGACGGTGGGTGCAATTGTAACCTATGCCATCTACCTGAAATATGCACATTTTTCTAACAAAACCTATCCCATACCATAAATATGTTATCAGACTGTCATCTGATGAGTTTTTTTCTTGGTTAGGGGCTATAAATATCTTAGTTTAGCCGAATTAGTGATAGCTACTATTGTTGGTGGACAAAGAAAAATGGTGGATTATGCTAATGTGTTTTTAGCTAATAGATTTACATCTTTACATATTGTGTCTTCCCTGTAAAACATTTAAAAAATCGGACATGTTGGCTGGATTCACAAGATCTGTGTCTTTCATTAGCTGTATTGGACTTTAATGTGTGAAAGTTAAAGTACAGCCAATATTAAAAACAGTCAAATGCTTCTCAAAGATGCCCTCTGGTGGTCAAACTAGCACTAACTAGCATTAATGGCAACAATGGCGTGCCATAGAATTCTGGGGCAGCGCGCAAGCTGTGCTGGATAGCCCCCTTTTCTTTTTTTATATCCTAAAATAACATACCAAATCTATACCAAAGCAAGGATATGCATATTCTTGGTAGCATTTGAAAAGAAACACTTTGAAGTTCGTAGAAATGTGAATTGAATGTAGGAGAATAACACAATAGATCTGGTAGAAGAAAATGCAAACAAAAAACATTTTCTACCACCATCTTTGAAATGCAAGAGAAAGGTCCCAGTTTTAGCCATCACTCTGGTTGTAGCACCTACATTTTGCGACAGATACAGGGTATCCCGTTCAGCCCAGCTCATTGGCTATCTAGCTAGCCTTGTTTGACCCCGATTGGTGGTTATTTGACAAAGATACAGTCGATCAAATGAAGACCGGCCGCGTCATCGGCGTGCCATGAAGGCGTCGCTCTCTGACCAAATTTGGTGTCTTATAGGTTATACCACACCCCTAATGATATAGTGAAGTTTGGTTATGTTCTAGGATCTCTGAGGAATACATACAAACGTGATTTGCCTGGTTGAAAAAACGTTTAGGGTTAGATTTTCACAGATTCCTTTCTTTGCAAATTGAACCTGTGGGAATACAAAATCGATCGTGCATGCTATATGGACGTTTTTAGGATGTGAAAAATGATTTTATCCAACAAAACAACACTTCATGTTATCTCTTGGACCTATGATAAATCAGAGCAAGATTTCAGAATGTAAGTACACATTTCACCTTCAGAGGTGAATTTATCAAACTTATCGCAGTGAGGAGCTCTCCTCAAACAATAGCATGGGATTATTTCACAGTAAATTGGACAATGCCGTTATATTCAATTCCTGTTAAGCTTTCAGCCAATATAAGACACTTATATGTACCGACATTTGTTGTTTCTCTAAAATCTGCGATGGTGACACAAGGCGCTGCATGATTTACAACTGTCCCGTTGAAGAGACACACCGCTCTTGACAAACCATTTCTGCATGGACCTTGCTTTGTGCATGGGGGCATTGTCATGCTGAAACTGGAAAGGGCCTCCCCAAACTGTTGCCACAAAGTTGGAAGCACAGAATTGTCTATAATGTCATTGATTTCTGTAGCGGTAAGATTTCCCTTCAGTAGAACTAAGGGGCTTAGCCTGAACCATGGAACAGCCAAATACATTATTCCTCCTCCACCAAACTTTACAGTTGGAACTATGCATTCGGGCAGGTAGCGTTCTCCTGGCATCTGCCAAACCCAGATTCGTCCGTCGGACTGCCAGATGGTGAAGCGTGATTCATCACTCCAGAGAATGCATTTCCATTGCTCCAGAGTCCAATGGCGGCGAGCTTTACACCACTCCATTGCGCATGGTGATCTTAGGCTTGTGTGCGACTGCTCGGCCATGGAAATCCATTTCATGAAGCTCCGGACAAACAGTTATTGTGCGGATGTTGCTTCCAGAGGCAGTTTGGAACTCGGTAATGAGCCGAGGACAGACGATTTTTACGCGCTCTGTGCTTCAGCACTTGGTAGTCCTGTTCTGTGAGCTTGTGGCCTACCACTTTGAGGCTCAGCAGTTGTTGCTCCTAGATGTATACACCTGTCAGCAACAGGTGTGGCTGAAATGGGAGAATCCACTCATTTGAATTGGTGTCTACATACTTTTGTATAGTGTGTGTAGCGGTGTAATAATGCTATATGGATGTACCGTTTTATCTTTTTTTAATGTTTGATGTAAGTGCCTTAATGTGTTTGGACCCCTGCCTTGGTAGCAGCTAATGTGAATCCCTAATAAATACCTCCCTCCCATGTTACCACATGTATCATTGCAGACATCTATCCCTTTGTCTTTACATCTGTCAGCGGGACTCAGACACACACGATACACACAGAAACCACACACACACACACGAAAGCACAGCACGAGGCTCATCGATTAGTAATCCGCTATTATAGATATTCTCAGGCTATTCTGGAGGAGGAAAGCCACTGACACACACACCAAAATATTCAAGCAGACAAACCACAAAGCCAGAGTCAAAAACCAAATATCCACAGGAACAACAACCACAACCCAAATCATGCACCCATGTACGCATAAACGAACGTACACACGTGCGCACACACACACTTCAAAAAGCACTCACCCCTATCCGTTGAGTCGGACACCTCTACAGGCTAGCAAAAGGTCAGCAGACACACAAACGCACGTGGCTGGTTCGTTTGAAGGTCATACAGTCGAGAGTTTATAATGCACGCACACAACACACACAAAAGAGTGCTTAGCCATCGCATTGACAATACAACTCCCTGTGTGTTGCCAATACAGTGCTTCTCTATGTGGCTGAAGAGACAATGCATTCCTATGGGGACTGAAAGAGAGAGATACTACTCCAACAGCACACAGTGTGTAAGGTATGGATGGAATGGCTGAGTAGGAGACAGGAGAGAAGAGCATAGCAGATTAAAAAACTAGAAGAGAGAAGCGGAGAAGAAATACAATACGAAAGGGAGGAAGGACAAAAGAGGGGGAGCCAGAGAGAAGAGGGGAAAACGGGGAATAGAAAGGTGGAGGACACGTGTAGGAGAAAAGAGGAGTGGAGGATATGATAGAGGCAAGGTTATTATTAGTCGTGTAAAACAGTGCTTCTTTCTCAGGTGGTCAGCTCATCCCTCCTGAATCCAGTGTGTGTGTCTGTGTTTGTGTTCATCCCTCCTGAATCTCTGTAAGAAAAGCTGGGTCACTTCACTACTCCACTGCAGCTAAGGCACAGTACGGCTCACACCACTGTAGCAGGCCACATGAAAAAAATACTATAGTATACTGTAGTATTACTATATTTATATACTATAATATTCAATATAGTGTTTTGAGGAAAGCTTAGTGATGAGCTTGGAGGGCACTATGGTGATCCTCTTATCCAGGTGGGAGAGGGCATTGTGTAGTATAGTATTCTACAGTATACTAAAGAAAATACTATAGTAAGCACTACACGATCAAGGTATACTAAGTGTGGAGTATAATATTCTACAGTATACCACAAAATGATGTAGTAAACAGAACATGATTGAGGAATACTACAATGTGTAGTATAGTATTCCACAGTATATATACTACACAATAACATAGAATTTTATACTAAGTAATTTAGTATTTTATATTAAACTGTAGTATTTTGTATGTGGGACAGCACAATACACACTCAATCAAGAGTGTGTAGATCATATGGGGGATGCTCAGTGGGATCCTTGGGACGACCCTGCCCTAAACCCTAACCTTAACCCTTACTTAACTTAAGCATTTACCAATGATATGCACATTCCAAATTCCACCAGAGACAGAGTGGCTTCATTCAATCACACCAGCACTGGGGGAAACCCCACTGCTGCAAAACAGATAGAGAGCTGCATTCACTCAGTGAAGCGGCTGTAGGTGATATGTTGCTGCTGCTACGCTTTATCCCATGGACCAACACACTTTGTCAGGTGACAAACTAAGATGAAAACACACCTTCTTCCACGGTGGAGTCTAGCTGTGTGACTTTGACAGCCAGTATGTCTACTCTCTCCTGTAGGTTGTTCATTCTCATGTAGAAGCTGTTGGCTTCATTGAACAGCTCTCCAAAGATGTCCTCCGCATGACGACCTGCAGGGGGAAGAGACGCATTAGTACACAGGATAACACACACACACCTTAATCAATGGGCAGGGATTCTCTATCGTCTCACTGCAGGGTGCTGTGCCCCTTGCAGAGCCGCTGTCTGACATCCAGCAGAGAACAATACATTATAGTCTGCCTGCTCCACAGTGTGTGTGTACACACCTTATCAAGGGACCCTGCATATATATATATATATATATATCTCCAAATAAATATATAACAATATAAATTAAAACAGCACCTACTGTAACATTGCTGGGTGCTATGTCAGGTTATTGACTAGATATAAGGACTTATCATTGTTATAGCATTGATACATAGACATATTGTACCACACATCAATAATGTAGTCTAACACTGAGGGAAGGTGGTTTCAAAGCACACTCAAGTGCACTTCAGTCACTGTCTCTAGGGTGGAGAGGTGGAAGTCGGAGTTGTCTTTTAGTCTAATGAAGCTTCCCTGTCAAAGGAATACTATTAGACCACAATAACAAGGTGTACTTACTTTACTACGCAATGGATTCTACCCTAAAGTGTACACATTAGCAACCACTGGTGTAGAGGCTACTAGCATGACTAACAGACCGTGCACCTGATTATTCCAATTTATTAAATAAATAATATCTCCTTAGACACAAAGTCCTTGGATATCGCTGCTATCCCATAGAAGCCATAGGGCAAAGCTGGGTGAATGTAGAGCCACAGCCTACTGGTAAGTGTCCATTATTATTATCTGCAGGTGTCTGGGTCAGAAAGTCAAGTTAATCTATTCCCATCTCGACCTCTACAGCAGACCTGATCAGCATACAGGATAATTCTATAGGAGATCAGGAGAACACTAGGAGGCACAGACCAAGTGAGGAGATGGGTGGATTTCCAATAGGAGCGCGGATCCTGGCCTCACATGTTTAAACCATGCTCCTATCTCCCTCTCTCCTGCCCTTCACTGATGTGTTTGTTTCACACAAATATCAACCCCGCCCCCTGCGCGTACACACACACACACACACACACACACACACACACACACACACACACACACACACACACACACACACACACACACACACACACACTTACTGAGGCTACCAAGCTGTTTGATGATGGCAGCGAGGGTGCTATTGGTAACACACTCCAGTTCACTGGTGACTCCATCAGGTACTGCACCTCGACACAGGTGTCTAGGCTCTATACTGCGTTTTACCAACGGCATGGTTTACCTATGGGGAGAGAGATGGAGAGAGAAGTGCAAGAAAGAGTGAGAAATGGACAAAAGAGTGAGGGAGAGAGAGAGCGAGGTGTCTGGGCTCTATACTGCGCTTTACCAATGGCATGGGGATTCACCTGGGGGAAGAGATGGAGAGAGCGCTGTAAGTAGTGGTAGAGAGAGAGCTGTAAGGAGTGGTAGAGAGAGAGCTGTAAGGAGTGGTAGAGAGAGAGGCAGCAGGAAAGACAGGATGACAAAAAAGGAAGAGTAGAAGGAGAGTTAGACAAAGGGAAGAAAGAAGTAGGGAGGGAGAAAAGAAGCACAGGAAAAGGATACATCAAAAGTGAACATTACATTTACATTTAAGTCATTTAGCAGACGCTCTTATCCAGAGCGACTTACAAGTTGGTGCATTCACCTTATGATATCCAGTGGAACAACCACAACATCACAGAAGACATGATATTACAAGAAACACAAACACGAATCAACTCAGACAGTCAGATCAGATATCCACAGCGATTAACTAAATACAAACTGACCTCTAATCAATCTATAGGCCACAGAGATAACTATATCCACTGACTTAGAGACAGTGACCTGATCTGTGATCAGTGTAACTGAACTGGGTGACTGGCTCTGTTAATATTGGGCTGGTGTCAGGCCCCTGGGGACCAGTTGCCTGTCAAGCTGTTTTGAGTCAGTGAGACTGGGATTCGTGCAGGGTCCAATGAGGCGGAATGGTTGGTTCAGTGTTAACTGATAACTGCCACAGCTTGTGCTGCTACTGCTGGGCTGTCTTATCACTGGTGAGAGGACAGAATAAGGAGAGCCCCTGAACGCATAACAAATGGCATCCTGTTCCCTATATAGTGCACTACTTTTGACCAAATCCATATGGACCCTGGTCAAAAGTAGTGCACTATAAAAGGGAAGAGTATGCCATTTGGGACGCAAACCTATCACGATAGGGGAGCACAATGTCTTTGTAGAAAAAGACGGAAAAACTCTGCTGCGAAGAACGCTCTCTTCTCCTTCTCTTCTCTCTCTTCTGAATTTGGTCCATGGCCTCTTCTGCCCTTGGATTTGAATTGTGGCGGTGTGTGATGTGTGTCACACCAGTGTTTGACACACACACACACACACACACACACACACACACACACACACACACACACACACACACACACACACACACACACACACACACACACACACACACACACACACACACACACACACAAAGTATTTATGCCAGTTCTCTATGTGATAGTAATTGTGACAGTGATTATCTTGGAAGTGTGGGAGAGTGTGTGGAATGGCTGACTTCCACAGCACTGCCCGGGGAAAACACACAGAGACACACACACCGCCTTCCAACTGAGATGGAAAACCAGGGCACAAATGAAAAGTGATGATGAGCCCTATTTATGTGTGTGTGTGTGTTGGTTGTTTGGTTTGTCCCAATTGAGCTCTGCCTGTCATCCTAACAGATAGTGACCTGTCTGTCCTCTCTCCATCTCACATAGGGTTGCAAAGGGTCCGAAACTTTCCGGTAAATTTCCGGAATTGTTCCATGGGAAGTTAAGCCAGGGAATTGTGCTTAAATGTATCAAAAAAAGTTAGCCTATAAACAGTAAACTTTTTTTGTGAGATACACATTAGGCAATTCTAGGTCTTGTGGTACATTTTGGTTAAACTATCCCCAATTCAAGGGAATTGCAACCCTCTGCATGCACAGTAAATTCTTACATCACATGTACAGCTGATTCTCAAGATCTTGCACACTATTGAGTCAACACTACTACACTGTCTGAGCCAAGGACTACATGCTTTCTGGTAAGTTTTGATTACAATACTGGGTGGGGTGAATATATTTTATATGACATACATGCTTTTTTGTTAACTAGTAAACAGTAGCCTACAGCAAAGTGTGTTTAAATCATTTCTAACTTGTTAACAATTTCTGCTAGTTAGTTTTTGCTACCATGTGGGTTTTAGCTTGCTTGAGCCTGCTAACTGAGGAGTGTTAATTCACCTGTTTCCACACATGTTTCATTTTAAAAGATTTATCTTACAAAAGGAGTTGTTGAATCTAACTGCTTAACTATTTATCTGTACATGGAATTGTATTTATTTTTTTACAATTATTTTCTAATCGTTACAGGAAAATGTCACGGCACTAACTGATGTGCGGAGACATTTCACTGTAGCTAATGTAGAAGGAAAAGCTGTGTACGTTTGCAAATACTGTGCCAAATCATATGTGAAGAATGCAATAAAGATGGAGAATCATCTGGCCAAGTGCATAAAGTTCCCTCAGACTCACAACAAGCAACCTCTGACAAAGGACCCTCTATTTCTATTCGAGGTGAAAATGATGAATCAGACACCTTATCGATAGCAACAGCTCATGGTCCTACTGGAATCAGAAGATTTTTTTGACTCAATGGAGGAACGTAGTCAGAAAAATGCTGGTGAATGTCTTGCTCAAGCTGTGTATGCAACTGGTTCACCTCTGATGCTCACAGGCAATGTATATTGGAAGAGATTTCTGAATGTTCTTCCCCCAGCATACACCCCTCACACTAGAGATGCTTTGTGTTCATTTGCTGGATGCAGAGTTCAACATAGTTCAAGTGAAGGTCAAGCAAATCATAGAGAAAGCATACTTTTGCAATCATCTCTGATGGGTGGTCGAATGTTCGTGGGCAAGGAATAATTAACTACATCATCTCCACCCCTCAACCAGTATTCTACAAGAGCACAGACACAAGGGACAACAGACACACCGGTCTCTACATTGCAGATGAGCTGAAGGCAGTCATCAATGACCTTGGACCACAGAAGGTATTTTCACTTGTGAAAGACCAAGCAGCCTTCATGTTCGTAGCATTGTCTAAAGTGGAGGAGTCCTACCCTCACATCACACCCATTGGCTGTACTGCGCATGTATTGAATCTGCTCCTCAAGGACATCATGGCACTGAAAACAATGGATACACTCTACAAGAGAGCCAAGGAAATGGTTAGGTATGTGAAGGGTCATCAAGTTATAGCAGCAATCTACCTCACCAAGCAAAGTGAAAAGAATAATAGCACCACATTAAAGCTGCCCAGCAGCACCCGTTGGGGTTGCGTTATCATCATGTTCGACAGTCTCCTGAAGGGGAAGGAGTCTTTCCAAGAAATGGCAATATCACAGTCTGCCGATATGGAAAGCCTCATTAAGAGGTTCCTCCCGGATGATGTATTTTGGGAGAGAGTGGTAAATTGCCTTGGTGGATACATCTCATTATTGTAATCTATTTTTGAATATTCGATTAGGTTTGTTGACGTCAACTGCATGTTTCAATGGAGAGAGACGCTATACTAGCCTCATACTATGAATAGACAACTCCGATATGAAGTGTTTTTTTCCCCCTCAATGTCACGTGTCCTACTTATTTCAGTACATTAATACGTGTAACATCAGTTTGCAAACAAAGTAAAAACAAAAAAATATAAACGCAGCAAAAAAAGAAACATTATCTCACTGTCAACTGCATTGATTTTCAGCAAACTTAACATGTGTAAATATTTGTATGTACATAACAAGATTCAACAACTGAGACATAAACTGAACAAGTTCCACAGACATGTGACTAACAGAAATTGAATAATGTGTCCCTGAACAAAGGGGGGAGGGGGGGGGGGGTCAAAATCAAAAGTAACAGTCAGTATCTGGTGTGGCCACCAGCTGCATTAAGTACTGCAGCGCATCTCCTCCTCATGGACTGCACCAGATTTGCCAGTTCTTGCTGTGAGATGTTACCCCATGCTTCCACCAAGGCACCTGCAAGCTCCCGGACATTTCTGGGGGAAATGGCCCTAGCCCTCACCCTCCGATCCAACAGGTCCCAGACGTGCTCAATGGGATTGAGATCTGGGCTCTTTGCTGGCCATGGCAGAACACTGACATTCCTGTCTTGCAGGAAATCACGCACAGAACGAGCAGTATGGCTGGTGGCATTGTCATGCTGTGGGGTCATGTCAGGATGAGTCTGCAGGAAGGCTACCACAAGGGAGGAGGATGTCTTCCCTGTAACGCACATCATTGAGATTGCCTGCAATGACAACAAGCTCTGTCCGATGATGCTGTGACACACCGTGTCAGACCATGACGGACCCTTCACCTCCAAATCGATGCCTCTCCAGAGTACAGTCCTCGGTGTAACGCTCATTCCATCGACGATAAACTCTAATCCGACCATCACCCCTGGTGAGACAATACCGCGACTCGTCAGTGAAGAGCACTTTTTTCCAGTCCTGTCTGGTCCAGCGACGGTGGGATTGTGCCATTGTTGTCAGTGATGTTTGGTGAGGATCTGCCTTACAACAGGTCTACAAGCCCTCAGTCCAGCCTCTCTCAGCCTATTGTGGACAGTCTGAGCACTGATGGAGGGATTGTGCATTCCTGGTGTAACTCGGGCAGTTGTTGTTGCTGGGGCAGTTGGTGTGATGTTTGAATGTATCGATCCTGTGCAGGTGTTGTTACACATGGTCTGCCACTGAGAGGAGGATCAGCTGTCCACCCTGTAGCACTGTCTTAGGCGTCTCACAGTACAGACATTGCAATTTATTGCCCTGGCCACATCTGCAGTACTCATGCCTCCTTGCAGCATGCCTAAAGAACGTTCACCCAGATGAGCAGGGACCCTGGGAATCTTTCTTTTGGTGTTTTTCAGTCAGTAGAAAGGCCTCATTAGTGTCCTAAGTTTTCATAACTGTGACCTTAATTGCCTACCGTCTGTAAGCTGTTAGTGTCTTAACGACCGTTCCACAGGTGCATGTTCATTAATTGTTTATGGTTCATTGAACAAGCATGGGAAACAGTGTTTAAACCCTTTACAATGAAGATCTGCGAAGTTATTTGGATTTTTACAAATTATCTTTGAAAGACAGGGTCCTGAAAAAGGGACATTTCTTTTTCTGCTGAGATAATATCCAATGCAAAAAATATCTACATTTAAATGGTATTAATATTAATTTGCATATATTTCAGTTTATTTCCACGGTAAGTTTCCACCTAATAATGTTCCCCAAACTATGCAACCCTAATCTCACTCCATCTTTCTCAACACAGTTGTATTCGAACCTGGCACTCTATTACGCAGACCACCTCAATGTCCCTGACAGTGTGTGTGTGTGTGTGTGTGTGTGTGTATGTATGTAACAGTATAACTTTAAACCGTCCCCTCGCCCCGACACGGGCGCGAACCAGGGACCCTCTGCACACATCGACAACGGTCGCCCACGAAGCAGCGTTACCCATCGCTCCACAAAAGCCACGGCCCTTGCAAAGCAAGGGGCAACACTACTTAAGTCTCAGAGCAAGTGACGTAACTGATTGAAATGCTACTAGCGCGCACCCGCTAACTAGCTAGCCATTTCACATCCGTTACATGTACATACGTACGTACATTTGAAGTCAGAAGTTTACATACACCTTAGCCAAATACATTTAAACTAGGTTTTTCACAAATTCAGGCATTAATCCTAGTAAAAATTCCCTGTCTTAGGTCAGTTAGGATCACAACTTTATTTTAAGAAACTGAAATGTCAGAATAATAGTAGAGAGAATGATTTATTTAAGCTTTTATTTCTTTCATCCCATTCCCAGTGGGTCAGAAGTTTACATACACTCAATTAGTATTTGGTAGCATTGCCTTTAAATTGGTTAACTTGGGTCAAACATTTCAGGTAGCCTTCCACAAGCTTCCCACAATAAGTTGGATGAATTTTCCTCCTGACAGAGCTGGTGTAACCGAGTCAGGTTTGTAGGCCTCCTTGCTCGCACACGCTTTTTCAGTTCTGTCCACAAATTTTCTACAGGATTGAGGTCAGGGCTTTGTGATGGCCACTCCAATACCTTGACTTTGTTCTCCTTAAGCAATTTTGTTACAACTTTGGAAGTATGCTTGGGGTCATTGTCCATTTGGAAGACCCATTTGCGACCAAGCTTTAACTTCCTGACTGATGTCTTGAGATGTTGCTTTAATATATCCACATAATTTTCCTCTTCATGATACCATCT
The DNA here is from genome assembly GCF_029448725.1 of Salvelinus fontinalis. NCBI lineage: Eukaryota > Metazoa > Chordata > Actinopteri > Salmoniformes > Salmonidae > Salvelinus > Salvelinus fontinalis. Next base: position 35,119,394 of record NC_074675.1, read on the forward strand.
ATTTTGTGAAGTGCACCAGTCCCACCTGCAGCAAAGCACCTACAAAACATGATGCTGCCACCCGCGTGCTTCACGGTTGGGATGGTGTTCTTCGGCTTGCAAGCTTCCCCCTTTTCCTCCAAACAGAACAATGGTCATTATGGCCAAACAGTTCTATTTTTGTTTCATCAGACCAGAGGACATTTCTCCAAAAAGTACAATCTTTGTCCCCATGTGCAGTTGCAAACCGTAGTCTGGCTTTTTTAATGGCGGTTTTGGAGCAGTGGCTTCTTCCTTGCTGAGCGATATAGGACTTGTTGTACTGTGGATAGAGATACTTCTGTACCCGTTTCCTCCAGCCTCTTCACAAGGTCCCTTGCTGTTATTCTGGGATTGATTTGCTATTTTCGCATCAAAGTACATTCATCTCTAGGAGACAGAACGCGTCTCCTTCCTGAGCGGTATGATGTCTGCGTGGTCCGATGGTGTTTATACTTGCATACTATTGTTTGTACAGATGAACGTGGTACCTTCAGGCATTTGGAAATTGCTCCCAATGATGAACCAGACTTGTGAAGGTCTACAATTATTTTTCTGTGGTCTTGGCTGATTTCTTTTGATTTCCCATGATGTCAAGCAAAGAGGCGCTGAGTTTGAAGGTATGCCTTGAAATACATTCACAGGTACACCTCCAATTGACTCAAATTATGTCAATTAGCATATCAGACGCTTCTAAAGCCATGACATCATTCTATGGAATTTTCCAAGATGTTTAAAGGCACAGTCAACTTAGTGTATGTAAACTTCTGACCCACCGCAATTGTGACACAGTCAATTGTTGGAAAAATTGTTGGAAAAGTAGATGTCCTAACGGACTTGCCAAAACTATAGTTCGTTAACAAGAAATGTGTGGAGTAGTTGAAAAACAAGTTTTAATGACTCCAACCTAAGTGTATGTAAACTTCTGACTTCAACTGTATGGAAAATGTCCCCACAAGGGAGAATTTTCCTTGTTTTACAATCCTTGTGGGGACTTTAGAACACACACACAAGATCTCTCAATACCAGTATACAAGGGAATAGTCACCACAGTCAATAGGTCTAGTGAGAGAGAGATGAACAGAGAGTGTGCGTGTGTAACGTGCTATGGTTGCGTAGTTCCCCTCCCTCTGACCCCGACCGTCAGAGACTATTAAATGTGTTGCCCTCAACACAATTGCAACAAGTCATCCATACCAACGTGCCACTCTTTCCACTTCACCTAAAAACAGACGCTCTCTGGGACCAGGGCAGAAACTATCCACACAACTCTATCCAAGAGTTAAACGATATCAGAGAGAGTCAGGCAAACTGAATTTAAGATGTTGTAATGGTTGCCATGTTGGTACCTGATAGAGCCATAGGACATTTTTGAGTTTCTCTCCATAATGATTAAAGTTAAGGTGGGAAAAGGGTCAACTGATCCTAGATCAGCCATATTAGTAATGTGGACTGATGAAGTCATTCTTAGATCATTGTCTAAGGCCAGTTTTTCTCCATAACGGTACAAGTTAAGAATGGCTGTGGATCAGCTTAACAGATGCTAAGCACATATGGATAGAGATAGATGACATGGATCTGCAGCAGATCAATAACTCGATTGCTCATTCCATAATCACTTAATTGACTCCCCATTTGAATACTAACACAGCCCTTAGTAACGATCACCCGGGCAATGCACAGCCTGATCGATTACTGTGATGACGCGAGTGTGAATATCGCTGAGTTAGTGTGACTGCCCCCAAGCATCCTTGTGTATGAGCGTGCGTGTGTGCGTGACGGGAGACTGCAAGTGTGTATAAAATTTAAACAATAACCTGTCTACTTCACTACAGATCCAGTAATGCTTTCCCCTCCATATAAGGCTTTCTGACCTGGTGTGTTGAACTCTGTACAACTCTGACTCTTTTGTTGTGACATTCTTTGTCAGTCGGGGGATGCAAAGTGCAAGCCAGGCCACTCTATTGAATAGTGGCTTTAGTACAGTGGCTGATACATGATACAATAACACAGCAATCAGCTAGCTACATACCAGCCGTAGTGAGGTACTAATACAATCACTAAGTTGGCCCGTCTCGTTGTATAGTTGCTGAGTACAGTGTGAGTTGCTGAGATGAATGAGTTAATGGATCACGGGTCTGTAGGTAAAACAGGTTTTTATTTCAATTTGCACCTGTAATACACTGTTACCTAACATGCCCAAATACACCACTGCCTAGCAAAACTGTATCATATCGTACAGCAGCTAACGGATTCAACAGGAGAAGAGTAAAATACTCCTCAAAAGAACTGGCCATGTTTCTTGGCAATTGCCAGCACTCTCTTGAAAAAGAGTTTCAAATCTCAACATACTTCCTGGTTAAACAAAGGTAAAGTACTCCCATTGCCTGTGAGGATACAGTAGTCCACCTATCAGTGTGTCTGCAAAAAAAACATGAGCTTTCTGGGACAGAGTTGAGAGTTCTAGGGTGTTCTAGTCAAAAAGTACTAAACTGTACAGAATTAGCCCTGGTAAAAATGTAGCACACTAAATAGGGAGTAATAGGGTAAAATGTGTACAACTCTAAAGAAACAGATCAGTTACGGAACACAATAAATACCACAGAGCACTTCTGGAATTCTCATCAGAGACATTCTTATTTTAACAGACTGTGCCTAAGACCACAACTCACAGGTTAAACATTCTCTCTGCTACTGCTAAGTTCTGAAGGGGTACAACAGAGTGGTCTCTTTACAAACTAATATACTCAACAATGCACAAAGTTTGGTTAGATACAAGTAGATGATGGAGCCTATGATATTATGCAGTGTATTTACCTGACTCACTGTTGAGAGAAATTAGGGGTGTGTGAAATGATGTGGTGTCCGAATACAAGATTACTAGAGTATGCAGAATAGTTACAGATAGAAAGAGCAAGAGGGAGAGCGAGAGAACGAGAGAGCATCAGTAGGCAGTCTGATAGGAACATTGCTGATGGATGAGAAAAAAAGAAGAAAAGACTGTCCAACTCTGACCTCACCTGATCTCCATCCCAGAAATATTGGATCACACACACATGTTTTTCCTATCCTCGTGGGGACCTAAAATGTATTTCCATTCAAAATCCAATTTTCCCTATCCCCTAACCCTAATCTTAACAAGTAAACCTAGCGCAAACCTAAACGTAACTCCTAACCCTTAACCTAACCTCCAACTTTAAAATAGCCTTTGTCCTCATGGGGGCGTGGGAAATGTCCCCACAAGAGAGAATTGTCCATGTTTTACTATCCTTGTGGAGACTTTTGGGGGAGTTTAGGTTCCCACGAGGATAGAAGAACAAGACCACACACACACTCACTCTAATTCCCTCTTTTTCTGTCCGTATCAGTGTGTTGATTGGCTTCTTTAGAACTGTAGTAGGCCTAACAACACTATAAAACACACGAGCTGTCTATATCTGAACTGCCATCTTTCCTCAGTCACAGGCTGCAATGAGTTTGCATTAGAACTGGCTTGGTATTTTACTCTACTGCTAAATGAACTTGCATAAAATATCACAAAAAAGACAGAATGACTGCCACTCAACTAGGGTTGCAAAGGGTCAGAAAGTTTTCGGGGGAATTTATGAAAAATGTCCATGGGAAGTTAAGCCCGGGATTTTTGCTCAAAACTCATTAAAAAAAAGTTTGCTTATAACACTGAACCTTGTTTGTGGGATACACATAAGGCAATTCTAGATATTGTGGCATATTTTGGTTAAACTATCCCCAATTCAATGGAATTGCAAACCTCTGAATGCACAGTGCATTCTTCCATCACACGTACAGCTGATTCTCAAGATCTTGCACACTAATGAGATGCTATTGAGCCCACACTACTACACTGTCTGAGCCAAGGACTACATGCTTTCTGGTAAGTTTTGATTACAATACTGGGTGGGGTGATTTTATATGACATACATAATTTTGTTAACTAGTAAATAGTAGCCTACAGCAAAGTGTGTTTAAATCATTTCTAACTTGTTAACAATTTCTGCAAGTTAGTTTTTACTAACATGTGGGTTTTAGCTGGCTTGAGCCTGCTAACTGAGGAGTGTTAATTCACCTGTTCACATACATGTTTAATTTTAAAACATGTATCTTACTAAGGAATTATTTCATCTAACTGCTTAACTATTTATCTGTATACGGAATTGTATTTTTTATTTTTTTTTACTCATTGTTTCCCTAATCTTTACAGGAAAATGCCACGGGCACTATCTGATGTGTGGAGACATTTCACTGCAGCTAATGTAGAAGGAAAATCTGTGTACATTTGCAAATACTGTGCCAAATCATATGTGAAGAACACAACAAAGATGTAGAATCATCTGGCCAAGTGCATAAAGTTCCCTCAGGTTGCTTGCTGTGAGCCACTGACAAAAGTCCCTCTTCTTCTATTCGAGGTGAAAAGTATGAATCAGACACCTTACCAATAGCAACAGCTCAAGGTTTTTTGACGCAATGGGGGAACATAGTCAGAGAAATGCTGATGAATGTATTGCTCGAGCTGTCTATGCAACTGGTTTACCTCTGATGCTCACAGGCAGTGTATATGAAAAGATTTCTGAATATTCTTCCCCCAGCATACACCCCTCCAACCAGACATGCTTTATCTACTCATTTGCTGGATGCAGAGTTCAACATAGTTCAAGTGAAGGTCAAGCAAATCATAGAGAAAGCAGAGTGTATTGCAATCATCTCTCATGGGTGGTCGAATGTTCGTGGGCAAGGAATAATTAGCTACATCATCTCCACCCCTCAACCAGTATTCTACAAGAGCACAGACACAAGGGACAACAGACACGCTGGTCTCTATATTGCAGATGAGCTGAAGGCAGTCATCAATGACCGTGGACCACAGAAGGTATTTTCACTGGTGACAGACAACACTGCGAACATGAAGGCTGCTTGGTCTAAAGTGGAGTCCTACCCTCACATCACACCCATTGGCTGTGCTGCTCATGCAGTGAATCTGCTCCTCAAGGACATCATGGCACTGAAAACAATGGATACACTCTACAAGAGAGGCAAGGAAATGGTTAGGTATATGAAGGGTCATCAGGTTATAACAGCAATCTACCTCACCGAGCAAAGTGAGAAGAATAATAGCACCACATTGAAGCTGCCCAGCAGCATCCGTTGGGGTGGTGTTGTCATCATGTTTGACAGTCTCCTGAAGGGGAAGGAGTCTCTCCAAGAAATGGCCATATTAGTCCGCCGATATGGACAGCCCCATCAAGAGGATGCTCCTAGATTATGTATTTTGGGAGACAGTGGTAAGTTGCCTGAAACCTATAGAAGTAGCCATTGCACGGATTGAGGGAGACAATGCCATCCTGTCTGATGTTCAGACTCTGCTTGCAGATGTAAGAGAAGAAATCTGTACTGCCCTGCCCACTTCAATGTTGCTCCAAGCAGAGGAAACTGCAGTTCTGAAACACATCAAAAAGCATTTAGACCTCTGCCTGAAGCCCATACACAACGCAGTGTACATGTTGGACCCTAAGTATGCTGACAAGAGTATCCTGTCTGCTGCAGAGATCAACAAGGCCTATGGTGTCATCACTACCGTGTCTCGCCACCTTGGCCTGGATGAGGGCAAGGTTCTTGGCAGTCTGGCGAAGTACACTTCCAAGCAAGGGCTTTGGGATGGAGATACAATATGGCAGTTGTGCCAACATATCTCATCAGCCACCTGGTAAAAGGGACTTTGTGGATCTGAAGCTCTTTCCCCCGTTGCCTCCATCATTCTCCAAATCCAAACAACATCAGCCGCTTCAGCGCGCTACTGGTCCTTGTTTGGGAACACGCACACCAGAGCAAGCAACAGGCTGACCAATAAAAGGGTTGCAAAATTGGTGGCCATCCGGGCAAATTTGAGGCTTTTTCAACAAGGTTAGAAAGTGACAGTGGAGATGAGGCCTCAGAGTCTGATGTTCAAGAGGTGGACATTGAGAATGTCCAGGGAGAAGACATGGAAGCCTGATAGTCTAGAAACTAAAGCTTTGGTTGTCTTCCTATCATCTCACAGATGTATGTTGAAAAAGTTTTGGGGAGATGCGACAGATCACTGGGGATCATTTCATATTCCTTTTCTTTTGTTGTTCAGTGAAATCATCCCATGTGAAGAGTCACCTCATTTAATTAAAGTTCAATTCATAACTAAATGATTTATTTTTTATTTCTATTGGAAGGATTTAATCATTTGCAATTATGTTTACTTATGTTAATGTAGAAGGTTTCTGTCTCCATATGATAATGGTAAATATATTCAATGCAAAAAACATCTACATGTAAATGATATTATTATTAATTTGCATATTTCCAATAATTCCAATATATTCCCATGGAAAGTTTCCAACTCTGAATATTCCCCAAAATGTGCAACCCTACACCCAACACTACTAAGTTGTTTTCAACTTACAGTAGCTGGGAAACCTAGTCACCAGAACATGGGCCTCTTGACCATATGTGCACCCTGTGCTAACATGTACCCCCTACTGAAAATGCATTGACTTCCCCCCATTGTAAACGCATTGACTATGAACTTCAGAGTACAATACCTGAGCTGATCCACATAATACTACAGTACTTACTATAGAGTTCTGTAGTAAATTACAGTATACTTTACTACACACTGTAGTATCCCTCGATCATATGTAGTATAGTATAGAATGTTATAGTATACTGTAGAATACTGAACGAAATACTACAGAAAAGTCAGAAAAAAAAACTCTACAGTTCGCAAAAACAATGTCACTTATAGTAAATACTACAGTATTTAATTTGCATATGCCCTTCCCATTCCCCTTCCTCATATCCCAATTTGTGGCACCCATAGGTAAGAAACCTACATGCCAAGTATAGACCATATATTGTGTTCTATACAGTTTATAGAAAAAAAGCAATTGCTCTGAACTCTCCATTTATAACCCAGTCCCATCTACCTTCAGGTTATGGAAAATGTGCTATTTTCGTATTTCTTTAGGAGGTTTCCTCAAGGTGAAAGCCCCCAACTTTATTGTCAAAGACAACACACACAACAACAAAAAACACTACAGAATACCACATTCTGCAAAATCGCTACAGTAATTTATATAATATATACACTACTCTTTTTTTACTACAGTATTTGTACTATAGTAAACTGTAAATACTACAGTATATGTAGTCCTCAAAAACACTACATAGTGAATACTACAGTAAAGTCAGCAAAAACAGGGGCAGTTCCTCTTGCTGCTCCGTATGCAAGTACCATGGTGTTGTAGTGGATGCGCGCTTCGACTGGAAACCAGTAGAATGTGCAGAGGATCGCGGTGACATTGGAGAACTTGGGAAGTTGAACACCGGGCTACAGTGTTCTGGATAAGTTGCAGGGGTTTGATGGTACAAGCGGGGAGCCCAGCCAACAGTGAGTTGCAGTAATCCAGACGGGAGATGACAAGTGCCTGGATTAGGAACTGCGCCGCTTCCTGTGTGAGCGAGACACTGCTTTGATTTTTGCAGAGAACGACAGGGTGTTGTCCAGTGTCATGCCAAGGTTCCTTGCACTCAGGGAGGGGGACACTGGAGTTGTCAACCGTGATGGAGAGGTCAGGCCTTCCCCGGGTGAAAGAACAGCTCCGTCTTGTTGAGGTCAAGCTTGAGCTGGTGGGCCGACATCCAAGCTGAGATATCTGCCAGGCACGCAGAAATGCGTGTCGCCACCTGGGTGTCAGAAGGGGGGGGGAGAAAAGTAGTTGAGTGTCATCCGCATAGCAATGACAGGAGAGACCATGTGAGGATACGACAGAGCTGAGTGACTTGGTTTATACAGAGAAGAGGACCTCACTAGAACCGAGATCTGGGTGACACCAGTAGTGAGAGTACGTGGTGCAGACACAGATCCTCTCCACAACACCTGGTAGGACTGGCTTGCCAGGTAGGATGCAATCAAAAAGTGTGCAGAGCCTGAGACACCCAACCCTGAGAAGATGCAGAGGAAGATCTGATGGTTCATGGTGTCGAATGCAACAGATGATCTATGGGGGATGAGAACAGAAGAGAGAGTCAGCTTTGGCAGTGTGGAGAGCCTCCGTGACACAGAGAGGAGCAGTCTAGGTTGAGTGACCCGTCTTGAAGCCTGACTGGTTAGGGTCAAGAAGATTGTTCTGAGAGAGATAGGGAGAGAGTTGCTCAGAGACATCAGGTTTTGGAAAACAAAGAAGAGATACCGGTCTGTCATTTTCAATATCAGAGTGGTGTGTTGGTTTCTTGAGGAGGGGAGCGACTCTGGCAATTCTAAAGTCAGAGGGGATGAGTTGATGAGGGAAGTGAGGAATGGGAGGTCTCCAGAGATGGTCTGGAGAAGGGAGGAGGGGATGGGTTCGAGCGGGAAAGTTGTCGGGCTGCCGGACCTCACTAGTTGCAGAATTTCATCTAGAGAGAGAGGGGAGATATATGTCAAGGCGTAGGGTAGTTCTGAGTGAGTGGGACCAGTGGACTCAATAGGCTGAGTGAATGAGGAGTGGATGTCGTCAACTTGTTTGACAAAGTCGTCGGCAAAGAGGGGGTGTAGGCTTAAGAAGGCGGAAGAGAGATTCCTAGGGTTAGAGGCAGAATCTTGACATTTAGAGTGATAGAAAGTGGCTGTAACAGGGAATACAGCGGAAGATAAAGTAGAGAGGGAGTGAAAGGATGATAGGTTCTCTGGAAGAGTGTTTCCAATTCACAATCCAACAACAAAAACCCTAGTCATAGCACAGCTGAAAAGGGAAGCTATCTATAATAATACACTTTTGTCATAGCCTACGAATAGGACCAAGAGTTTTACCTGACCAGGTCATGTGATCTGGGGCCTGGAGTTTTTCCTTAAAAGACAGGAATTTTGCCACACCATTTTTGAACCTGTTGTTCCACCTCTGCTGAGGTGTCGGACAAGACGATAGTTGCTATCCCTTTGAGCGCTGCGATTGGTTTCCCAAAATTCTGGGGTAGGGCTTAGCAAAGGGTCAATTGTTTAATAACTGTCTTCAACTGTTACAAGGCTAATACTGTAACCAAAGATAACCTGGTGAGCACAAGACATTGAAAATAAGCCTTTTCAACATCTTTTGAAACAAAAAGGCATATTTTCAACATCTTGTGCTCATAGTGAAGGATATCCTCTAACAATTCAGATCTTTAAGATCCAGTTCAAGCGCTCTCTCTGCAGGTTTACAAAATGTCTACCAATTTAATTAGATAATATCAAGCCGTTTTGAAGCCCTTTCACTCACACAAATGACATTATCATGAACCTATAACTACAAAAATCAGGCGTCCGTTCACACTAAATAAGCTTTATCGCCCTAATCTCTTGAAAAGGTTATTCAAACTGTGCCACAGGAGAAGCCACCAGCAAAACAGTGGTTAAATGTTACAAAGCACTAGTTAGTCTACACAACAATAAAAACATTAATTAAAAAACAAGGTACCCACAAAAACAACATTCTACAACAGAATGTTTGACACATTGTGAAACTTTATTTGGACAGCATGAGATAACAGCAGCAGCAGTGGCCGGTCTGGTAAAGGTTGTTGACAGTGAGTCAGGCTCTACCGAGAATAATCTGTTACACTAAACCCTTGAACCAAGCTGGTGATACACTACTAGTGTAGCCTATGCCCCTACTAGCACCTACTCCCCGAACGAGTACCTGTGCTTGAATAATTATTCAGGGAATACTAGTCTAGTCTGTTCTAGACTTCAACCATGGCCACTTGTTTTGGACAGGCGTGCGGGCAGGACGGCAGGCTGTCAAATCCACTGTACTGTAGTAGCCTAAACTAAAGTCTATATCTTAGGATATAGGCCTATATAACGTCAATATTTGTTACCACGCACAATAATACATCAATTCAGAAAGAAATCATCTGAACAGTTCCGTGTCATGAACTGTAACGGTAAAATAACAATCAATTCAATAGGGAAACAGAACATGTCTGCCAATCAAATTATACTCGGTTTCGGATTCCGATCTGCTTTTTGAAATTCATTGCATAATGAATCGGCCACAAATGTTAACATTTTCTCACGGATAAATACTTACAGCGCTACTGTTACAAGGCAGGCAATCTGAATGACACACCCATGCTTACGAATGCATGTCGACAAACGTGCTATTTCACTATTGTTGCTAATTTACCGTTGGACCATTGCTACACCGTCTGCTACCACAAGCAAAGCGGATTTTAAATCACCAGGTTTTAGCCTACCTGCCTGTGCGCCGCTTCAAGTTCTCTTTTCTTCTTTTTTATTTTTCACTCCGTCTTTTTCAGCCCTGTCTGCATTTCCACGGGTCCATAACAGTGGTGGCACAGCCGCCCAATTCACTGCTGATGGGAGAAACAGGGGGGGATGGATGGAGGAGAAGAGTGTAGGAAGAAGCCTCTGAAATCAGGAAATCTGGGTCCCCAGCTCGTGCTCCGCATGTGTGGCGTTACCAAGGCAGCGTCGACTCAGCCTGTACTGCGAGCTGCATCAGATTCCAGAGACCTGTTAGTGCGCATGCGTGTCACTGAAAACCAAGATGAGCGGAGCGGAGACTTGCCTGACCGACCGACCGACCGACCCCTTGTTAATAGCCTCGAGCGAGTTAACAGAGATGAGCAAGCGCTCCCTGCTTCTCTCGCGGTTACGTTTTACTGTACCGCGAGGGGCAATAAATATGTTTGTGTTACTCCCTTCCTCTTTAGGCCTATTTACGAGGAATGTAAAGCAAGCCGAATGCTCAAACTACAGCAGGTGAAGGCAACCCTGTTCCTAGAGTACTGCAGGATTTTGTTCAAACTAGGCACCACACCTGACCAACTGAGCTAATTGACCAGTTCAACGATTGCCTAAATTTAACACACCTGGTCTTCCAGGACGGTTAAATAAAAAAATATGAAGTGCTTGCGGCACTCCACGACCAGGGTTGCATACCCCTGCGACTATTTTTTATTTCACCTTTATTTAACCAGCTAGGCTAGTTGAGAACAAGTTCTCATTTGCAACTGCGACCCGGCCAAGATAAAGCAAAGCAGTTTGACACATACAACAACACAGAGTTACACATGGAATAAACAAACATACAATCAATAATACAGTAGAAAAAATATATATACAGCATGTGCAAATGAGGTAGGATAAGAGAGGTAAGGCAAAAAATAGGCCATGGTGACAAAGTAATTACAACATAGCAATTAAACACTGGAATGGTAGAATGTGCAGAAGATGAATGTGCAAGTAGATATACTGGGGTGCAAAGGAGCAGATAAATCATTAAATACAGTATGGGGATGAGGTAGATTGGATGGGCTATTTACAGATGAGCTATGTACATGTGCAGTGATCTGTGAGCTGCTCTGATAGCTGGTGCTTAAAGCTAGTGAGGGAGGTAAGAGTCTCCAGCTTTTGTGATTTTTGCAGTTCGTTCCAGTCATTGGCAGCAGAGAACTGGAAGGAGAGGTGGCCAAAGGAAGAATTGGCTTTGCGGGTGACCAGTGAGATATACCTGCTGGAGCGTGTGCTACGGGTGGGTGCTGCTATGGTGACCAGTGAGCTGAGATAAGGCAGGGCTTTACCTAGCAAAGACTTGTAGATGACCTGGAGCCAGTGGGTTTGACGACGAGCATGAAGCGAGGGCCAGCCAACGAGAGCGTACAAGTCGCAGTGGTGGGTAGTATATGGGGCTTTGGTGACAAAACAGATGGCACTGTGATAGACTGCATCCAATTTGTTGAGTAGAGTGTTGGAGGCTATTTTGTAAATGACATCGCCGAAGTCGAGGATTGGTAGGATGGTCAGTTTTACGAGGGTATGTTTGGCAGCATGAGTGAAGGATGCTTTGTTGCGAAATAGGAAGCCGATTCTAGATTTAATTTTGAATTGGAGATGTTTAATGTGAGTCTGGAAGGAGAGTTGACAATCTAACCAGACACCTAGATATTTGTAGTTGTCCACATATTCTAAGTCAGAACCGTCCAACAGGCCCTCCGATTTGACACACTGAACTCAATCAGAGAAGTAGTTGGTGAACCAGGCGAGGCAATCATTTGAGAAACCAAGGCTGTTGAGTCTGCCAATAAGAATGTTGTGATTGACAGATTCGAAAGCCTTAGCCAGGTCGATGAATACGGCTGCTGTCTCTTATCGATGGCGGTTATAATATTGTTTAGGACCCTGAGCGTGGCTGAGGTGCACCCATGACCAGCTCGGAAACCAGATTGCATAGCGGAGAAGGTACGGTGTGATTTAAAATGGTCGGTAATCTGTTTGTTAACTTGGCTTTCTAAGACCTTAGAAATTCATCTCTCTACTCTGCCGGTCTGCCTCCCTTTCTACAGTATCTGTCATGAATTGAGCTATCACTAATGAAGTGCAATACTGTATCAAATCAACCAACTGGGTCTGACCTGAAGCTGTTGCTACCTAACTTGCAACATTGTGTCAACTAGCCTATTCCAGGCCCTAAGTTTCCAGGCCAGTGGGCTCTGGACAGACAGCTGTTTTTGTGCAAGGGAAAAATGGTCAGGTATTTCACAACGTCTCCACAGGACATATGGAACAATCAGATCATTATATTTTTCTCTTTCACACAGGCTTGGTGATTATCGAGGCTGGGAGAGTGTTGGAAAGATTTTTTCAAATATTGTGAGGAACTATTTTAATTTGTAATGGATGTTTCAAAAATACTTTGTTGACTTACTGTGTGAGGTGAAGAAAAAATTACTGAAAAGCTCAGCTTATTAGTGATGGATGTAGAGAGCTAACACAATCAGAAATCAGACATCCCCAATTAGGCACTTTCCTACATTTGCATGCAGCAGGCCAGGTAGGTAGGCCTACTTCTATGCGTGCTCAGGCGTTTGTGCACCCTCAACATTATCAGGATAGAGAAACCAGACACATGCTCATTGCTCACGGGGAGCACTCCAAACAAAAGACCATGAAAGAATTGACACATTTCATAAATTATGGTTATGAAATATAACAAAACTTGTTTCTCACAAGTGTAGCAGGTTGTGAACTCTGCAAACATCACTCGAATATAATTGCTTTAAATCAGCCTGCACATGAGGGCTCTCTCACAGTCTTTCTCTCTTAATCAATTCCATTCAAATTGCGTCCAAAATTGATAGGCCTACTCCTGTTCAAGTTTTCAGTCACCTTGACTTTTTTAAACATTTTGTTACATTAAAGCCTTATTCTAAAATGGATTTCAAAAATTCCCTTATCAATCTACACACAACACCCCGTAATGACAAAGCAAAACCCGTTTTTTATGAATTTTTGCTCATAAAAAAAACCTACAAACAAAATATAACATTTACTTAAGTACTCAGACCCTTTACTCAGTACTTTGTTGAAGCATATTTGGCAGCGATAACATCCTTGATTCTTCTTGGGTATGACACTATGAGCTTGGCACGCTGTATTTGGGGAGTTTCTCCCATTCTTCTCTGCAGATCCTCTCAAGCTCTGTCAGGTTGGATGGGGAAAGTTGCTGCACAGCTATTTTCAGATCTCTCCAGAGGTGTTCGATCGGGTTCAAGTCCGGGCTCTGGCTGGGCCATTCAAGGACATTCAGAGACTTGTCCTGAGCCTACTCCTGCGTTGTCTTGGCTGTGTGCTTAGGGTGGTTGTCCTGTTGTAAGGTGAACTTTCACCTCAGTTGGAGGTCCTGAGCGCTCTGGAGCAGATTTTCATTAAGGATATCTCTGTACTTTGCGCCGTTCATCTTTGCCTCGATCCTGACTAGTCTCCCTGCCGCTGAAAAACATCCCCACATCATGATGCTACTGCCACCTTGCTTCACCGTAGGGATGGTGCCAGGTTTCCTCCAGACGTGATGCTTGGCATTCAGGCCAAAGAGTTCAATCTTGGTTTCATCAGACCAAAGAATCTTGTTTCTCATGGTCTGAGAGTCTTTAGGGGCCTTTTGGCAAACTCCAAACGGACTGTAATGTGCCTTTTACTGAGGAGTGGCTTCCGTCTGGCCACTCTACCATAACGGCCTGATTGGTGGAGTGCTGCAGAGATGGTTGTCCTTGTTGGAAGGTTCTCCCATCTCCAGAGGAACTCTGGAGCTCTGCCAGAGTGACCATCGGGTTTTGGTCACCTACCTGACCAAGGCCCTTCTCCCCCGATTGCTCAGTTTGGCCGGGCAGCCAGCTCTAGGAAGAGTCTTGGTGGTTCCAAACTTCTTCCATTTAAAAGTGATGGAGGCCACTGTGTTCTTGGGGGATCTTCAATGCTGCAGACATTTGTTGGTGCCCTTCCCCAGATCTGTGCCTCAACACAATTCTCTCTCAGAGCTCTACACACAATTCCTTCGACCTCATGGCTTTGTTTTTGCTCTGACATGCACTATCAACTGTGGGAACTTATATAGACAGGTGTGTGCCTTTCCAAATCATGTCCAATTAATTGAATTTACCACAGGTGGACTCCAATCAAGTTGTAGATACATCAAGGATGATCAATGGAAACAGGATGCACCTAAGCTCAATTTCGGGTCTCATAGCAAAGGGTCTGAATACTTATATAAAGGTATTTCTGTTAAATGTTTTTTTTTAATAAATTTGCTAATATTTCTAAAAATCTATTTTCGCTGTGTCATTATGGGGTAGATTGCTGATGATTAAAAAAAATGATGTAATCCATTTTAGAATAAGGCTGTAACGTAACAAAATTAGTAAAAAGTCAAGGGGTCTGAATAATTTCTGAAGGCGCTGTATATCATAGGCTATGTAGGCCTATTGGATAACAGCACCATCATTTGGGATTTTTGGGGTTTGGGATCATAAAATGTCTTTAATGTAGGGCTCATTCGGCTCATGTAGCATCAGACTTGATTTTTCACGCTGATCAAAGCTATAATCAAATCCAGACATATTTATATGCTTTATATGCTTTAGAATGACAATCTGATTTTGGCGGGAAATACAGGGTTACCTGGGAGAAAAGTGATTTATTCTGGGGATGGAAGGTTTCTAAAATACTGGGAAAATATTGAACCCTATTAGTCACACTCCCTCCCTTTCTTCTTGTCTCATCTTGTTAAATTATACTCAAGACTTATTATCTTCACACATATTTTAGATGCTTTTCACTGACAGATGCAACCCAATAATCACTAGGCCTATTGCCATATGCACTCCCAAAATTGTGGGCTTCCCGAATAGTGATAGGCCTATGTGCTTGTGATTTGAAACAATGTACAGCTATTTTTTTTTAAAGAAGCTAATGATCCTCTGTGGCTAAGGCATTCTCTCTGGTGAAGTATTTTGAACGATTTTATTTAGACATGAGTAATTAGTATGACAATCCATACTCTAATTTTTTCAGACAGTATCAGATACATGGTCTAAAGATACTGAGAAATAGGGTTTTGCTCGCTTCTTTCTGTCGAGGCGCTTCTATGTCAAGTAAATCAATATTTCAATATTTTATTTGGAGGGGCAAGGAGGTAACGTAGGCGGGCCAGGCCCCCTAAGTCCCGCCCATAAATGCCTGCCCTTGCTTTAGTATGCCGTTGTTCCTTTACATCGCCACAGAGTGGAGCTAATGCCTCATATTTGGAACATAGGGCTGGACTGTAAAGGATTGGAATTGGAACAATGCTGCTCTCTTCGGGCTCTTCAAGCGAAGTGCAGAGGCCTCCTCTGTTCCTAGCCCATTGTCACGTCGATAATGAATCATTGCATGAACCATTTTCTCCTATATGAGAACACGCACTGCCTATATCGTGGGACCCACATACAATAAACATACTGTAACTAACTTTCAAAGGCACTAACAAGTTTAGTCTGGCGTCAATCAAACAAACAATTATTCAAAAGGGAGACTTCACTCAATGACACTACACATTTTATAATAGCATACACATGGTCTATAATTATCCTTTAACTAATGTTCAAAAGCCACAAACAGTTGTTTAAGCATAGATTTATCTGAAATCTGTCTGTTGCTGTCTTTGATGCTGACAACAGGAAAGCTTAACAGTAGGCTCCATCCATCCATCCTTCATCTATCCATCCGTCCATCAAGCAGAAGGGAGACTTTGTGCACAGATTAGAATTACGTTTTAATAAGAAATAAATAGCAGCATCACACAGAAAACAACACTGTCTTGTGGATGATTGAAATTGTCAAAACATGAGAAGTGTCATTGACAAACATTCACAAGCAAATGGTATGAAAACCGGTGATTGATTGATTGATTGTAATGGAATGGAATAATAACACAAAATATCTTTAGCTATGGACCAGGGCATTATGCTGCGTTTATGACAAGTGGGAAACTTGGAAAATACTACTTGTACTGTAAACTGCGAGCAACAGGTTGTGAGCATTTTCATGCTTTGAACTCATTGAGAATGCCGATTGGCGAATGGTAAACAAGCTGCGTCAACCATGAACTAAAAGTACAGCTATCATGCTCGTAAACAAACTACAGTGTTCAAAAACCATATAAATAGAATACATTATGTTTCCTATTTGCATTTAACTGCTACAAATGCTGTTATCAAGGTGATTTCCTTAGTAGGTGACAACAGGGCTCAGCATGTGGGAGATGTCGTGGGCACAGGGATGATAGATGACTATCCTACTAGTAATTACGAGTTGGAGGGGGGTTCAATTGGATTTTTTCCAGTTGTATGCTCATAGTTAAGAGATGTCATAAAGCCAGCATTAGCGTGACTTGCTAACGCTGAGAAGGGAAAGCTCAGTGCTAGCAAGAAGCACTAATGCCCTGGACCAGAAACAGCTATATTCTACACACACACACACACACACACACACACACACACACACACACACACACACACACACACACACACACACACACACACACACACACACACACACACACACACACACACACACACACACACACACACACACACACACACACACACACACACACACACACACACACACACACACACACAGTTATGGCTAACATATACAGCTTAAAATAAATTGTTTAGGATACCCCTTGACGTCGCTCCTCAATCGGAACGCAAACTGATTTTGGATCAGGCGCCCGTCCTATCTGCAGTACTTTTCATTATTTTAGTTGAATGTTTTTGTCAGAGTTTATGTCAAACATGTCAATGGGCCTGTAGCAACACACCTTTTCAACCCAAAATTCTTATTTTCAACGTCTTTTCAACGTTATCATTTTGTCTGATAAAAGCTCCAACATTACTAGCGATCGCTTAGGCCTTCTGTTCGATCTTCCTTATGGAAGAGAGAACTTGACATAGTGAGTGAGTTGATACGTTTTTGACCTTTGAACTTTGACCTGTGTAGAGCGGTCAGAGGTTGTCATATATACATTCATTCAGGCGCTCTGGTGTTTTGGTTGTGGTTGTTGCAGCGTTTGATTATGGGTTGTAGGAATAATATGGGTTGTAGGTCGGAGTGGGATATACTGTATAAGCCTGAAGGATTACTGTACATTTGGTTTGTTCTATGATAGGGTTATAGACTATGGTTATGGTTGAGTTATGGTCATAGCTATGGTTGTAAAGATGTAAAGATGGCAGAAGGGGGATTATCTTCTTGTGAAGTTAGGTTGGCTGTGTGAGACAAAAGCATGCACACACTGCAGCCCTTCGGGACCTGCATTGCTGTTCATCCTTAACTTGACTGTTTTATGATCTTCTCAAAGAATGCTATGTGAATCTGAGCGAGGTAATACATTATGATGTGTGAGAGAGATCCACTGTACACAGTGTTTCCAACCCCTTCATTCACAGACCCTCTTGAAAATGATTTATTTCATGCATTCATACAGGCACCACAAGGTGGAGCTGTGACACTATCACTGGGGCTATATTGTGTTCAGTTACATTCCTCTCTCCATTCAACATTACTAGTCTACCTATGAACTATTGTTGGCCTTTTTATACACGCCTGCAGAGCTCGATTCAGACCTGTTGTATTCTTATGTAGTGTCCTAACCAGTTTTAACATGGTGCTGAACTGTTACTAAAATCCATAATACAGTTGAGTTTGGGTATATTTTAAGTCTTGAGTCTCTCTCTGTTCAGCCGTGTTCATGGCTTCTTCTTCTGTGGGTTTCTAGATTGAAGCAGTACTTTTCTATTACATCCAGGTCAAGATGAGTCCTTCCCATAGAGTTGGATAGAAGGCTCTTGTGCCACAATGCCACCTTTAACATGGATAGTGTCACTGAGGGCTTCCCATTGTACAGATAAGAGATGGGCTTTCTAGTATCTCTATGGTTCTTCCTTGGCCCTGTGCTCTGTGGATGTGAACACTGTCTCTCTATAAGACGAACCCAGTATTGTCCCGCTCTCTTGCACGCATCACAAAATATGTCCATTCTGTCCATCCATCGTCACCCAATGAGACGCAGCGCTGGCGTAATTCAATTAACCAATCAACCAATCAGACGCTGCTGGTGCGCTCCACCTGGGCGTGGCAGAAGCTGCCGACGGAAAGCTTCAGCTCTGACATTCCGGGTTTTAATTCCGACATTATCCCGGGACATTCCATCTCCATCCCCATCCTGCCATCTGTGGGGTCGTCAGGTTCCATCCCTCTGATCATCCCATTCCCATCTACCCGACCCCCTCGACCACCATTCCGACAGTTACTATTCCGGTCCACACTTCCCATCTTCCCATTCCCACCATTATGTCCAAATATGGGCACGATGGCATGTGACGTACACGGCACCGTCGTAACTGCAAGCGACTTACTACTAACTCCGGCGTTTGGCCCTGTGTTATACTGACAACGTATATAGCTGGAAAACGCCCTTCTATATGTCTTATTAAACAAGGTATACACTAAAGGGTTAACTCCGGAGGATATATATCCCACCCATACGAAGACGTTGAGGAGCTCGGCTAATAGCGGCTCATTGCATGTACCCTGGCAGAGGACGTATGTGACATTGGTGATGAAGAAAGGACACCACATGATCAGGAAGAGGAAGAACACAATCCCCAGCACCTAGAGAGTAGGACAGAGAATAGAGAACACATTAGAACAGATTAGATTAGAGAACACAATCCTCAGAACCTAGAACAGAGTAGAATAGACAACATAGAACAAGATTAGTGTGGAGTATAAACGGTTATGGAATGCAATAGAACAGAATGGAAAATAATGAAATGGAAGAGACGAGAACAGAAAAGAAGATCATAGTTGTGTAAAGTTGGTCCTCACCTTGGAGGCTCGCCTCTCATTCTTGATGGCCTGCATCATCCCCCGTCTCCCGATACTGTCCCGTGGATCATGCACCGTCGGCGAGCTCAGCTGGGATGCCACCTCGGAACTTGGAATTATGCTAATATACTCTGAGGGGGAGGTGTTTAGGAGGCTGGTCTGCCGGACATGCTCTGCCCTTTTCTGGCAGCTCAGACTCCCTTGTCTGCTAGGAGGAGGAGCCTCAATGTTTATGGGTGGGACTTGGAAGTTTAGGGCCGGGGATCGGTGGTTTGAGGGAGTGGGTGGCGGGTGTAGTGGCTGATGGGAGGGAGTCTTCCCCTCGTAGAGGAAGACGGTTGCCTGGCGCTGGAGGACCTGGAGAAAGACAGACAGGATGTGATATTACAGCGGTCTAATTTTGTCCTACTGTTCTTATGTCTTATGTCTGTGTTTGCTGTGTGTATGAGCCACATGCCTTTTAAGCCAAAGACACATCTCCATTCCTATCAAAAAGGGAGCAAATCAAAACATGCCAACACCATCTTAGTGGTTGTAGCCGACAAAGTTGGGCCTGTGTTATATTTCCTCTCTGACAGACCAATGAGATTCAATCAGAGGCGGGACAAATACATGGCTAGCCAATCAAAAGATAGAACATCAAATGGCTATCCAATTAAAACATTCTGACAGACCTGTACGGTTAGGTAGTAGGACACCACCATGATGACCAATGGGATGAAGAAGGCCACGAACGAGCCAATCAGCATGAAGTGCTCCTCGTTGAGGACACAGCTTCCATCAACAAACACCTTGTCCTTGTTATGGAGGCCGATGACCGGGATAGGCATTGACACTCCTAGTAGAAGGAGAGAGAGAAAGAGCGAGTGATTAGAGAAGAAGAGAGAGAGATTAGAGAGAGACCGTTAAAGACATTGTCCTTGTAAAGGCTGATGACCGCGATAGGCTTGGACACTCCGAAGATAGAGGGAGAGAAAGAAAGAGAGGGATGAGATAGTAGGGAAGGAGGGAGGGGAGAGAAAGAAGATGGGGATAAGAGAAAGAAAAGGAGAGACAGATGAAGACGTTGTCCTTGTTGTAGATGCTGATTACTGTTATAGGCATCGACACTCCTGAGAGAAGGAGAGAGATAAATAGAAGGATGTGGCGAGGAGAGACATGACGAAATTGTCCTTGTTGTGGAGGCCGATGACTAGGAAAGGTATGGATGAAAAAATAGAAAGAGAGAGAGAAAACAGGGATGAGAGAAGGAAATAAAGAGAGGAGTGGGACGGAGGAGAGGGATCAAGACTGTTTTTGTTGTGCAGACCTAATAAGCTTTAATTAAACGTAGAGAAGGATGAAAGAAGAATACAGAGGGTTGAGAGAGAGAAGAGAAAGGTAAAGAGAGAGCGAGAGAGACAGAGAGACACATAGACAAAGACAGATAAAAGAGTAATTCCACGCATCCCTCTAATCCAGGGGTGTTAAACTTATTTTTCCAACAGGGGCTGCATTCAGTCTTCAATGAGGTCCGTCAATATGTGCATTTTAACTTTCATTTCTGTGATTATTAATGAGCTTGACACAGTCAAGAAACTGCATGAATTTGGAAAGTACTCAGACCCCTTGACTTTTTCCGCATTTTGTTCCGTTACAAAAACCAACCCATAAGGTTGAAGGAATTGTCTGTAGAGCTCCGAGACAGGATTGGGTCGAGGCACAGATCTGGGGAAGTGTAACAAACATTTTCTGCAGCATTGAAGGTCCCCAAGAACACAGTGACCTCATTCTTCAATGGAATAAGTTTGGAACCACCAAGACTCTTCCTAGAGCTGGCCGCCCTGCCAAACTGAGCAATCGGGCCTTGGTCAGGGAGGTGACCAAGAACCTGATGGTCACTCTGACAGAGCTCATGAGTTCCTCAGTGGACATGGGAGAACCTTCCAGAAGGACAACCATCTCTGCAGCACTCCAATCACAAATCAGGCCATTATGGTAGAGTGGCCAGATGGAAGCAACTCCTCAACATAAGGCGCATGACAGCCCGCTTGGAATTAACCAAAAGGCACCTAATGGACTCTCATACCATGAGAAACAAGATTCTCAGGTCTGATGAAACCAAGATTGAACTCTTTGGCCTGAATGCCAAGTGACACGTCTGCAAGAAACCTGGCACCATCCCTACGGTAAGGCATGGTGGTGGCAGCATCATGCTGTGGGGATGTTTTTCAGCAGCAGGGTCTGGGAAACTAGGTGTTCAAGAGAAATATGAATAGAGCAAAGTACAGAGAGATCCTTGATGAAAACCTGCTCCAGTGCACTCAGGACCTCAGACTGCCGCAAAGGGTCACCTTCCAACAGGACAATGACCCTAAGCACACAGCCAAGACAACGTAGGAGTGGCTTCGGAACAAGTCTCTGAATGTCCTTGAGTAGCCCAGCCAGAACCCAGACTTGAACCCGATTGAACTTCTCTGGAGAGACCTGAAAATAGCTGTGCAGCGACGCTCCCTATCCAAACTGACAGAGATTGAGTGGATCTGCAGAGAAGAATGGGAGAACCTTCCCAAATACAGGTGTGCCAAGCTTGTAGTATCATATCGAAGGAGATTCAAGGCTGTAATCGCTGCCAACCACAGTTCACAATACCCTGGCAAGCTGTGAGAATACTTGATGGATGATGGAAGCAGCGTGTTGTTTTATTTATTTTGTTTAAAGCCTTGCCCAAGCCATAGCTCTAACCTTAACCACTCTGAATTAATGCCTGAACTGTTAACCTTTGAATTGTTTCTGTTTTAAGCCTGTAACCACGCGAAATTAACCCCGTAACCACGCGGAATTATAGCATCCAAAAATAGACGTTCATCCATCATACTTCGAATTTCGCGATTGGTCTACCTCGGACCATGTCATCTGTTTAAAACACACACGCACGCACGCACGCACGCACGCACACACACACAGAGAGGGACAGAGACACTGAGGCACACACACAACCTGATCTTTCACCCTGTCATCTGGCTGTCTACCAGACCCATTGACTTTACTTATCTATCCCATCCTAAAAGAGAGAAAGAGAGAGAGACAGATAGAGAGAGAGAAGGAGAGAGAATCATGTCTGTGTCAGTCTCACACAGTTTTGGAATACCACCACGCTTTACAACGAGAGAGGGAGGGAGAGAGAGATGGAGGGATAAACAGCTAAATAGCCAAGAGGTCTAGATGAGTAGGCAGAAAAAGAGGAAATAACAAAGTCTCCGTCTGCCTCTATTCATCAACATTTCCTAAAGGAGTACTCTGTGCGTGTGTGTGGGTGTGACGCATGCACCCATATATCCCCTTACCTACCTATAGATATGGTCCACACAGCTGCTATCTTCAACATAGCTTTAGTTCTGGAGTTGAAACGGCTGTGCTCTATAGGATTTCTTATGGCCACGTATCGATCCAGAGATATAGCACACAAGTGCATTATACTGGCTGTAGAGAAGAGAACATCCAGGTAGATCCAGATAGGACACAATGCACTGGGCAGGGGCCACGCATAGTCTGGAAGAGGAGGGGGGGGGGGGGGGGGGGGGGGGGGGGGAGAGAAAGTCAGGTTAGATACAGTGCCTTCGGAAAATATTCAGACCCTTTGACTTTTTCCAATTTTTTTTTACTTTACGGCCTTATTCTGAAATGGATTAAAACAAAAACGAATTACTCAGCAATCTAAACACAATACCCGATAATGACAAAGCCGAAAACAGGTTTTTAGAAATGTTTTCAAATGTATTAAAAATAAAAAACAGAAATACCTTATTTACATAAGTATTCAGACACTTTCCTATGAGACTCAAAATTGAGCTCAGGTCCATCCTGTTTCCATTGATCATACCTGAGATATTTCTACAACTTGATTGGAGTCCACCTGTGGTAAATTCAATTGATTGGACATGATTTGAAAATAAATACACCTGTCTATATAAGGACCAACAGTTGACAGTGCATGTCAGAGCAAACACCAAGCCATGAGGTCGAAGGAATTGTCCGTAGAGCTCCGAGACAGGATTGGTATGAGGCACAGATCTGGGGAATGGTACGAAAACATTTCTGCAGCATTGAAGGTCCCCAAGAACACAGTGGACTCCATCATTCTTAAATGGAAGAAGTTTGGAACCAACAAGACTCTTCCTAGAGCTGGCTGCTGAGCAATCGGAGAGAAGAGCCTTGGTCAGGGAGGTGACCAAGAACCCGATGGTCACTCTGACAGGGCTCTAGAGTTCCTCTGCGGAGATGGGAGAACCTTCCAGAAGGACAACCATCTCTGTAGCACTCCAACATTCAGGTCTTTATGGTAAAGTGGCCAGATGGAAGGCACTCCTCAGTAAAAGGTACATGACAGCCCACTTGGAGTTTGCCAAAAGCCACATAAAGACTCTCAGAACATGAGAAACAAGATTCTCTGGTTTGATGAATCCAAGATTGAACTCGTTGGCCTGAATGCCAAGTGTCACGTCTGGAGGAAACCTGGCACGGTGAAGCATGGTGGTGGCAGCACCATGCTGTGGGGATGTTTTAAAGCAGCAAGGACTGGGAGACTAGTCAGGATCGAGGCAAAGATGAACGGAGCAAAGTACAGAGAGATCCTTGATGAAAACCTGCTCCAGAGCGCTCTGGACCTCAGACGGGCACAAAGGTTCACCTTCCAACAGGACAACGACCCTAAGCTCACATCCAAGACAACGCAGGAGTGGCTTCGGGACAAGTCTCTGAATGTCCTTGAGTGGCCTAGCCAGAGCCGATCGAACATCTCTGGAGAGACTTGAAAATAGCTGTGCAGCAACACTCCCAATCCAACCTGACAGAGCTTGAGAGGATCTGCAGAGAAGAATGAGAGAAACTCCCCAAATACAGGTGTACCAAGCTTATATACCCAAGAAGACTCAAGGCTGTAATCGCTGCCAAAGGTGCTTCAACAAAGTACTGAGTAAAGGGTCTGAATACTTTATATTAATTAGCCCAAAATTCTGAACCTGTTTCTGCTTTGTCATTATAGGTTATTGTGTGTAGATTTATGAGGGAAAAAACTATGTAATCAATTTTAGAATAAGGCTGTAACCTAACAAAATGTGGAAAAAGGGGTCTGAATACTTTCCGAAGGCACTGTAGTTATGACATTTTCAGGGCTGAGGTGGAACACAGAGATGATTCAAATTAAAGCAGTATGAAATGAATATGCAATATTATGCAACGTATGCACGTAATATGCAAATGAGGCAGTACTGAAAACATAGTAACTTAAACCCATAATTTAAGTCAAGGTGATGTTATTAACACATCTTCATGTTTTATGTAAAACAGAGTTTGTAAAAATGTATGCTAATTAAATACATAATAATATGCTAATTATTCTGTACAGCATGTTAAACCAATATATTTAAAATCAGAGGGTCATATTGTTAACATAATTGCTGTTTTATGCAGAAGTGGGAGCCACACACACACACCAGGGGTGGTAAGAATAATTGGGATTACATGACCCAACCCAACTGATTAGGCCTAGAGTGCCAAATAATATGCCCAAGCCTGTGCCCATGCCACCTGCATGCACACACACACACATACACATACACACACACACACACTCCCACAGCACCGCCACCAACACACACACACCACATGACACACATAGAATGAGTATACCAAACATTAGGAACACCTTCCTAATATTGAGTTGCACCCCCCTCTTTTGCCCTCAGAACAGCCTCAATTTGTTAGGGCATGTACTCTACAAGGTGTCGAAAGCATTTCACAGGACTGCTGCTTTTAGTGTCTGTGTGTCCTTGTGTGGTTTTACTGTGTATTTATTGTGATGCGTGTATTGGCTGGTGCATTACCCTTTTGGGGAGTAAATGGGCTATCAGGTTTTACTGTTTTACTAGCTATCTTTTATATTAAGTGGTCACTTTCTGCGGTTTCTCCCCAGGTAGTAGTTTAGTAGTGGTGGGATTACTGTTCTTGGTTCATCCCAGATTGCCCGTTACGTGATAAAACATGCATCCTTACAGTTAGCTATGAATGAGTTCTGTCATCTTTCATTCTCGCTGTAACAGAAGTTAAGGTTAGGCAATATTTTAAGAGCATTCTATTGCATTCGGAGAGTAGTAATCAAGTTAATGTGCGTTACAATGTATACTTCTACATTGTGTGTTTGCCAAGCATCTCTGCTAGTCATTTTATCTGAGCGTGACTCATATCTACCATCATCGTGCTTGGCCCAAATTCCATGGACCGCTTCTGGTGCTGTCCAGCAGCCCGATATCTTTTTCTAAGCGGATGGCATTTGTCGTCGG
Organism: Salvelinus fontinalis; assembly: GCF_029448725.1. Classification (NCBI taxonomy): domain Eukaryota; kingdom Metazoa; phylum Chordata; class Actinopteri; order Salmoniformes; family Salmonidae; genus Salvelinus; species Salvelinus fontinalis. The sequence continues at coordinate 35,144,966 of NC_074675.1, forward strand.
CTAAACATTACTGGGTCTGTCCATTACTAAGTGTATATTCACAGAAGTGGGCATCCTGAGTGGCGCAGTGGTCTAAGGCACTGGGGATGTTCTTGTCCCATCGCACTCTAGCGACTCCTGTGGCGGGCCAGGTGCAGGGAACGCTGACACAGTCGCCAGGTGCACGGTATTTCCTCTGACACATTGGTGCGGCTGGCTTCCGGGTTAAGCGGGGATTGTGTCAAGAAGCAGTGTGGCTTGGCTGGGTTGTGTTTTGGAGGACGCACGGCTCTTGACCTTCACCTCTCCCGAGTCCGTACGGGAGTTGCCGCGATGAGACAAGATTGTAGTTACTAGTTGGATACCATGAAATTGGGGAGAAAAATGGGTAAAAAAATAAAAATAATAATAACTAATATATATATATATATATATATATATATATATATATATATATATATATATATATATTCACAGACTCATTTTAAGTTGACCTTAACCTTTATTCCTCAGATTTAAAGTTATCACCTTGGACCTTAATCAAATCAAATCAAATGTTATTGGTTGCATACAAATACTATTTAGCAGATGTTATTGTGAGTGTAGCGAAATGCTTGTGTTCCTAGCTCCAACAGAAAGTGAAAAATCTGAAATCGAGGCTCTGTTCCAGGGCCTGCCTATAAATGTGCTTGAAATCTATTAGTATACATGCACTTCATACGCCTTCCACTAGATGTCAATAGGCTGTGAGAGGTGGAATGGGGTTTCTAGGTATTTCTATGGTCAAAAGATAGAGCTTGGAATGACATGACCCCCGAATTCCTTTGTTCAGGAAGCGCATAAAGGTCATCAGTATTGGCTTCTGAAAAGCATTCGCTATAGACGTCTAATATCTCCGGCTTTGATTTTATTTGATAAATGTGATAATATCATCGTAAAGTATGTTTTTTCAATATAGTTTTATCCGATTATTGAAATTTTTTCGGGAGTTTAGGCGTGTTGCGTTCTCTGCGTTTGATGACGATGGACAGCTTAGCGCCACTTGGCTAGTTTTGCTTGGTAATTCGAGAGGGAAAAAGGCCATTCTAAAACCAAACAACGATTGTTCTGGACAAAGGACCCCTTGAACAACATTCTGATGGAAGATCATCAAAAGTAGGACCCATTTATGATGTTATTTCATATATCTGTCGAACATGTTTACTATTAGTTTGCGCCCAGATTTTGGGCGCTCTCTCGCTATAACGTAAGCTGCATGTCGTACTGAAGTTAGGTTTAGAATTCTAACACGGCGATTGCATTAAGAACTAGTGTATCTATCATTTCCTATACAACATGTATTTTTTAGTAAAGTTTATGAATAGTTATTTGGTCAGAATAGGTGAGTGTCAGAAATATATCCGGACATTCTGGGAAAAAGATGCTAAGTTTTCACAATGTATAACCACGGATTTCAGCTCTAAATATGCACATTTTCGAACAAACCATATATGTATTGTGTAATATGATGTTATAGGACTGTCATCTGATGAAGTTTATGAAGGTTAGTGAAATAATTAATATCTTTTGCTGGTTTTGACGCTATCGCTACTGTTGCCTTGAATCAATGCTGTTGTGTGGTTGGTTATTGTAGTAAGCTAATATAATGCTATATTGTGTTTTCGCTGTAAAACACTTAAAAAATCGGAAATATTGGCTGGATTCACAAGATGTTTGTCTTTCATTTGCTGTACACCATGTATTTTTCATAAATGTTTTATGATGAGCATTTTGGTATTTCAATTTGGTCTCTGTAATTGTTCTAGCTGCTTCGGTGCTATTTCCAATTGTAGCTGCAATGTAAAACTATGATTTATACCTGAAATATGCACATTGTTCGAACAAAACATAGATTTATTGTATAACATGTTATAAGACTGTCATCTGATGAAGTTGTTTCTTGGTTAGGTTGGTTTTGTGCATGCTACCTGTGCTGTGAAAAATGTCTGTCCTTTTTTGTATTTGGTGGTGAGCTAACATAAATATACGTGGTGTTTTCGCTGTAAAACATTTAAAGAATCGGACATGTTGGCTGGATTCACAAGATGTGTATCTTTCATATGCTGTATTGGAATTGTTAATGTGTGAAAGTTAAATATTTCTAAAAAATATCTTTTGAATTTCGCGCCCTGCACTTGGACAGGCTGTTGTCATATTGAGCCCGACACCGGCCTGCAGCCATAAAAGGTTAATGTTATACTACCTGCATGCTGAGCATGGGCGGCACCTGGCGCACCTCTGTTCAACATTAATGCTGGCGATAAATGACAAGATACTGGAACTCATCATGGCTCGGGTTCCTTGGTCAGCGCTGTGGGCTACCTCTGAGCTATCAACCACCCAATTCTGCATCGGCGCCACTACTGCCTCTCATTTGGTCTCGGCTTCACTCTCTAGATCATGCTCATGATCTAGCTCATTGTTCAACACCATAGTGCCGTCAAAGCTCATCACTAAGCTAAGGACCCTGGGACTAAACACCTCCCTCTGCAACTGGATCCTGGACTTCCTGACGGGCCACCCCAGGTGGTAAGGGTAGGTAACAACACATCCGCCACACTGATCCTTAACACAGGGGCCCCTCAGGGGTGTGTGCTCAGTCCCCTCCTGTACTGCCTGTTCACTCATGACTGCACGGCCAGGCACGACTCCAACACCATCATTCAGTTTGCCGATGACACAACAGTGGTAGGCCTGATCACCGACAACGATGAGACTGCCTATAGGGGGGAGGTCAGAGACCTGAACGTGTGGTGCCAGGACAACAACCTCTCCCTCAATTTGATCAAGACAATGGAGATGTTTGTGGACTACAGGAAAAGGAGGACCGAGCACACACCCATTCTCATCGACGGGGCTGTAGTGGAGCAGGTTGAGCGCTTCAAGTTCCTTGGTGTCCACATCACCAACAAACTTTCATGGTCCAAGCACACCAAAACAGTCGTGAAGAGGGCACGACAAAACCTACTCCCCCTCAGGAGACTGAAAAGATTCGGCATGAGTCCTCAGATCCTCAAAAGGTTCTACAACTGCACCATCGAGAGCATCCTTACTGGTTGCATCACTGCCTGGTATGGTAAATGCTCGGCCTCCGACCGCAAGGCACTACAGAGGGTAGTGTGTACGGCCAAGTACATCACTAGGAATAAGCTTCCTGCCATCCAGGACCTCTATACCAGGAGGTGTCAGAGGATGGCCCTAAAAATTTTCAAAGACTCCAGCCACCCTAGTCATAGACAGTTCTCTATGCTACCGCATAGCAAGCTGTACAAGAGCGCCAAGTCTAGGTCCAAGAGGTTTCTAAACAGCTTTTACCCCCAAGCCATAATATTCCTGAACATCTACTCAAATGGATACCCAGACTATTTGCATTGACCCCCCCCATATCTTACACTGCTGCTACTCTCTGTTATTATCAATGCATAGTCACTTTAATAACTCTACCTACATGTACATACTATTACCTCAATTACCACGACTAACCGTTTTCACCGTACATTGACTCTGTACCGGTACCCCCTGTATATGTCCTCGCTATTGTTATTTTACTGCTGCTGCTTAATTATTTGTTACTTTTATTTCTTAATTCCTTTTTTTTTTTTTTTTTTTTTAACATATGCTTTATTTTATAATTTTTTGTTAAACTGCATTGTTGGTTAGGGCTTATAATTAAGCATTTCACTGTAAGATCTACACCTGTTGTATTTGGCGCATGTGACAAATATATATATATATATATTTTAAATCTTGACTGTGTCAGTCCTGCTGTCCTGTAGCTATGTTGCATAGGTAGAATATCCTCATAGACCAAGATGACAGCTCATCCTGTGTCAGCAAGGCCACCTGGCTGTGCTAATTAGATATGTTGCATATTTCCCATGTACCAAGATGAAAGCTCATCTTGCCTCATCGAATGTACTTAACGGTGCGTCATATGAGAAATAGACATAGTGCTACATTAGATCATGCTACACATAGTTAGTATTCCCACATAGGCCTAGAAGACAATAATTGAATGGTAAAATGACCTTAGCTGGTCTATTGAGAGCTCCTAAACGGCAATGAGTTTCACTGCCAGTACCATGCCTCATTAAGTTGGCTTTGATGGACTCAAGCGTGGTCAATAGCATAGATGTTTCCGTCTTTGCTGGATACTTCATATAAAGTACATTGCATATACAGTGGGGTACAAAATTATTGACATCCCTAATCAAAAGTTTAGTATTTGGTCCCGTCTTCCATGCATGCAATGACTACATCAAGCTTGTGCAGTTTTGTCACACAACCGAATGTCACAGATGTCTCTTCAGAGGCAGACGTGAAGGTCCTGAACTTGCGACGTCTGAGGAGTATTTCTACTAAAGCCCTTTTTTTTATGTGAAAAACATATTCTGATTGGCTGCGCCCATGGCTGCGCCCCTGCCCGGTCATGTGAAGTCCATCGATTAGTGCCTAATTAATTAATTTAAATTGACTGATTTCCTTATACGAACTGTAACTAAGTTAAATCGTTGAAATTATTCCAGGTTGCGTTTATATTTTTGTTCAGTATAGTATATATGTTATGTTTAGGATGGTTACATAAGACAGATGGTTAATTAAGGCAACAACAAAAGTAAGGTGGTTGGTCGGAGGCTTAACTTAAACTTCTAGCAAACCAAATGTTGCGAGTTTGAATCTCATCACGGACAACTTTAGCATTTTAGCTAATTAGCAACTTTTCAACTACTTACTACTTTTTAACTACTTAGCATGTTAGCTAACCCTTCCCCCCTAACCTTAACCCCTAGCATAGCTAATGTTAGCAAGCATTAGCCAACTAGCTAGAATTTGTAACATATTGTACATTTTGTACATTGTACATGTACATTTTACAATTTCATAACATATAATACGAATTGTAATTCGTAACATATCATATGAAATGGATGATAGACATCCACAAATAAATACATACCATACGAAATGAGGTGACTCGGATTAAAGTACAGAATAATACGAATTGCCCTGTGACCAGGTTGAGTAGAAGGGTTTGGATTTCTCCCTGAACACAATGGCTGCCATTTTCAGACCATTCTGGAACTTTGAGGGTTCATGACATAGCCCCTCTTGTAATTTAATAGGATCTCTCTGCAGAAGAGTATCTACAGTGGTTCTTCCTTTAAAAGTTGTCATACCTGCAGCACAGCTTTGCCAGGTGCTACGGAATGGTATGGCATGTTGGAGTGCATGAAGTCATAGTATTTTACTGTCAGCCATTGTTGCCATTAATGCTAGTTCGACCACCAGAGGGCATCTCTGTAGGCTAACTATTCTAGATACACTCTCTCTCTAACATAAACAGAGACCACAGAACACAAACTAACAGTGGAGGCTCCTTAGAGGAGGAAGTTGATCAGCATCCTACTCATTGAAATGTCATAAAATAAAAACATTTTAAAAAGTTATCCTTTTTAGATAAAACTATACTAAATATATACATTGTCACCAAATAATTGATTAAAACACACTGTTTTGCAATGAAGGTCTATAGTAACTTCAACAGCATTCTCTGGGGTAGCACCATGGTGTAACCGTAGGACAGCTAGCTTCCATTTTCCTCTGGCTACATTGACTTCAAAATAAAAACTAGGAGGCTCGTAGGCCTCACCCCCTTCCATAGATCTACATGGTAATTATGACCACTTCCGGAGGACGACCTCCAACCAATCAAAGCTTTTGCAGTATGAACTGACATGTTGTCCATCCAATCATAGGATTAGGATCAGAGAATGAAACTAGTGTGTTGTATTGGGATTGTGCCACAGAGCATTGTGGGGGGGGGGGGGGGGTGTTCTAATGTGTTGAGAAGCTTGGTAAGTTGGTAACATTACTGGATAGAGATTGAGAATGAAAGTGATATTTTAGCATTTTGGGGAAATTATTCAATTCAAATTAATTTCCTCAAATTACAGGAGACGGAGGAGGTAGATAATTAGTTTTCTTGATTTTAGAACTTTATTTTTGTGTCCAGTTAGTGCAATTTATTTCAATTTCCCGTGCTAACTTCAGTAGCAAGTAGCAGTAGCTAACTAGCTACCAGTGCGAGCATGCAGTTTCAGCACCAGAAGTGCAGAATGGCCAATGCTAACAAAAATGTTCTGGACTTTTTGTTGAAGAACACCTTTCTCTGGGGTACATGGAAAAGATGTGAATTTAAACAGAGGGTTGACTTCTGCTTGAAATCAGTTTCATGAAGAAGGATGAAACATGTGTTGCGTTCAATACCAATTGGTATAGAAAGTATATCTGGTTTATAGGGAGCCATTCATCAAGCTGCCTGTATTGCTGGCCTTGCCTGCTTTTTGGAAAGTCTGAGCCTTGGGCGAAAGGAAGGTAGGTATAGTGACCTGAAGAACATCAATCGTTCAGCTAAGCGGAATAAAAAAGCAGGGAGCATATCAGTGGAGGCTCCTCAGAGGAAGAAGTGGAGGACCATCCTCCTCAGTGAATTTCAGAACATGATTTTTTATAGTGAAACATGAAAGCTATTTTTAGATAAAACTGTACTAAATAGATTCACATGTAACCAAATAGTTGATTAAGACACACTGTTTTGCAATAAAGGAATACACTAGCGTCAGTGGCACTTTGTAGGGTAGCACCATGGTGTACCTGGAGGACAGCTAGCTTCCATCCTCCTCTGGGTACATTGACGTCAATATAAAACATAGGAGGTTAACTTCTTGTCAATGGGGGGAGCTGTTAGCACTTTGTAATAATGACGTTCCCAAATTAAACTGCCTCGTACTCAATTCTTGCTCGTACAATATGCATATTATTATTATTATTGAATAGAAAACACTCTCTAGTTTCTAAAACCGTTTGAATTATATCTGTGAGTGAAACAGAACTGGACTTAGAGCAATTTTCCTATGTGTATGTGAGAATGCCAAATTTTGCTAGCTGCTCTGAGACCTGTGTATAAATCTGCCTGTCTTCTATTGGTTGAGATGCACTGCATATGCCTTCCCCTGGATGTTAGCGAATAGGGAGAATTGAAATGGAGTCTCTACGTAGATCTCAAAGGTTATAAATCACTTGGCAAAGACGTGTCTGTTCTTTTCCCTCTTCGCTCTGACGCACTGAGGACCTTGGCATATTGTACTAGAACCATCGGTTATAGATCTTAGACATTTCCGGCTGTGTTTTTATTTGATATAGGCTTTAAAGACATCATAATCTTGTTATTTTAAACCGAATTATATCAGTTTATGTCAGTATATTGCGATTTTCGGGTATTTCATTTCCTGGCGTTCTAGGGGGTTGGGTATCTCTCTCTCATGCGAATGTTTATTGCTAATTGCAACGTTGAAGAGGACGTTATACAACCTAGCAACGATTCTTTTGGACAAAGGACACCTTTCCCAAGATTCTGATGAGAGTTCATCAAAAAGTAAGAACTATTTATGCTGATAATTCGTTGTTCTGTTGAAAAATGTCAAATGCATAAGCCGCCATTAATTGCAGTGCAGCCTCGCTTTATCGCACGCTGTATTTTGAAGTAACGTTAATTTTAAAAATGTAACCCAGCGATTGCATTAAGAACTAATTTGTCTTTCAATTGCTGTCCAACCTGTATTTTTTAGTCAAGTTTATGATTATTTATTGATTAGAATAGGTGCCTCTCCAAAGATTTCTCCTGACATTTTCTGGGCAGCTTGGCAACTTTACTCATTGTATAACCACGATTTGTGCCGCTAAATATGCACATTTTCGAACAAACTCTATATGCATTGTGTAATATGATGTTATAGGACTGTCATCTGAAGAATTCTGAGAAGGTTAGTGAAAAAATGTATACATTTTGGTGGTTTATACGTTATCGCTATTTTGGCTTGAATCGATGCTGTTGTGATGTTTGCTATTGTGGTAAGCTAATATAACGCTATATTGTGTTTTCGCTGTAAAACACTTATAAAATCTGAAATATTGGCTGGATTCACAATATCTGTGTCTTTCATTTGCTGTACGCTGTGTATTTTAAAGAAATGTTTTATGATGAGTAATTAGCTAATACACGATGGTCTCTGTAGTTATTCTAGTTGCTTTGGTGAGAGTTGTGATGGTGGCTGCAATGGTAAACTATGATTTATACCTGAAATATGCAAATTTTTCTAACAAAACATATTTATTGTATAGCATATGTTATCAGACTGTCATCTGATGAAAGTGTTTCTTGGTTAGTGGCTATTTATATCTTTATTTGGTCGAATTTGTGATAGCTACTGATGCAGTAAGAAAAGGGTGGAGTAAAAAAAGTGGTGTATTTTGCTATCGTGGTTAGCTAATAGATTTACCTATTGTGTCTTCCCTGTAAAACATTTTAAAAATCAGAAATGATGGCTGGATTCACAAGATGTGTCTCTTTCATCTGGTGTCTTGGACTTGTGATTTAATGATATTTAGATGCTACTATTTACTTGTGACGCTATGCTAGCCTATGCTAGTCAGCTTTTTTTTACTGATGGGGGTGCTCCCGGACCCGGGTTTGTGAGGAAGTAGAGGTTAATCGTTCTCACCCACTTCCATAGACTTACACAGTAATTATGACAACTTCCGAAGGACGTCTTCCAACCTATCCGAGCTAGTACTGAAAGCATAGCTAGCTAGCTGTGTGCAGCGGGGGGTTTTCGCCTGGTGACAGACATTTGATTTGTTGTGAACTGAAATCCACAAGCGAAAGGAAAAGGTGAGAGGAGGAGAGCACATCGATAGATGCGAGAAGGAATTATACACAATATACAACGAGCTGTTTGTATGTGGCTGCTATGAAAGTAAACTGTGTTTGCTTGTGATCAGGGGTGTATTCATTGCGCCGATTCTGTTGAAAAACGTTTCTTGAACTGAAGCAAAGTAAACCGTATGAAACGGGGATAAACATACCTGAATTTGTCCAATAGAAAGTCTTGTTTGCAACTGTTGTACTAATGATTACACCCTAGATCAGTTAGATGCAGGCAAGAGTGCAAAGCTGTATTGAATGTGTCACCTTGATTACAAAAAATTCTCTCGACCTGTACACCTACGTTTGAAACTTTCATTCACAGGCTATGTTGAACCAATCTCATAATGAGTAGAGGGAAAATTTGAGTATCACGTAGTAGCCTAAACATATCGATGTTACATTGAGCTGGGTGAATGGAATATGAATGACAATCATCAAATGTCCAGTTATAGAAATAAGCCCATGTTAATAAAACAAAAACATCCTCCTTCCTCATTTTAAATGGCACCGACCGCCCCTGGAGCACATAAACTCATCAAAAAAAGAAACGTCCTCTTACTGTCAACTGCGTTTATTTTCAGAAAACTTAACATGTGTAAATATTTGTATGAACATAACAAGATGCAACAACTGAGACATAACCTGAATAAGTTCCACAGACATGTGACTAACAGAAATTGAATAATGTGTCCCTGAACAAAGGGGGGGTCAAAATAAAAAGTAACAGTCAGTATCTGGTGTGGCCACCAGCTGCATTAAGTACTGCAGTGCATCTCCTCCTCATGGACTGCACCAGATTTGCCAATTCTTGCTGTGAGATGTTACCCCACTCTTCCCACCAAGGCACCTGCAAGTTCCCAGACATTTCTGGGGGAATGGCCCTAGCCCTCACTCTCCTATTCAACTTTGTCCCAGACGTCCTCAATGGGATTGAGATCCGGGCTCTTTGCTGGCCATGGCATAACACTGACATTCCTGTCTTGCAGGATATCACACACAGAACGAGCAGTATGGCTGGTGGCATTGTCATGCTGGAGGGTCATGTCAGGATGAGCCTGCAGGAAGGGTACCACATGAGGGAAGAGGATGTCTTCCCTGTAACACACAGCGTTGAGATTGCCTGCAATGACAACAAACTCAGTCCAATGATGCTGTGACACACCGCCCCAGGCCGTGACGGACCCTCCACCTCCAAATCGATCCCCGCTCCCGAGTACAGGCCTCGGTGTAACGCTCATTCCTTCGACGATAAACACGAATCTGACCATCACCCCTGGTGAGACAAAACCGCGACTCGTCAGTTAAGAGCACCTTTTGCCAGTCCTGTCTGGTCCAGCGCCGGTGGGTTTGTGCCCATAAGCGACGTTGTTGTCGGTGGTGGCTGGTGAGGACGATAAACACTGCCACTGCCTTACTGCCTACAAACCCTCAGTCTAGCCTCCCTCAGCCTATTGCGGACAGTCTGTGTACTGATGGAGGGATTGTGCGTTCCTGGTGTAACTCAGGCAGTTGTTATACCCATCCTGTACCTGTCCCGCAGGTGTGATTTTCGGATGTACCGATCCTGTGCAGGTGTTTACACGTGGTCTGCCACTGCGAGGACGATCAGCTGTTCACCCTGTAGCGCTGTCTTAGGCGTCTCACAGTACGGACATTGCAATTTATTGCATTGGCCACATCTGCAGTCCTCATGCCTCCTTGCAGCATGCCTAAGGCACGTTCATGCAGATGAGCATGGACCCTGGGCATCTTTCTTTTGGTGTTGTTCAGAGTCAGTAGAAAGGCCTCTTTAATGTCCTACGTTTTTATAACTGTGACCTTAATTGCCTACCGTCTGTAAGCTGTTAGGGTCTTAACGACCGTTCCACAGGTGCATGTTCATTAATTGTTTATGGTTCATTGAACAAGCATGGGGAACAGTGTTTAAACCCTTTACAATGAAGATCTGTGAAGTTATTTGGATTTTTACAAATTATCGTTGAAAGACAGGTCCTGAAAAAGGGGCATTTCTTTTTTTGCTGAGTTTAAATGCCCACATCAGATTCAAGCTTCTTGGGAAAAGCCGCATCGATCATCTAATGGACGAATGTCTGCGAATTCAAGCCGCGCAACACAAAGAGAAAGTAAGACACAGGGATGTTCTCAAACAGCTTATCGACACCACTGCATTTTTGAGTATGCAAGACTTGGCTTTTAGAGGACACGATGAGAAGGAAAGTTCTGCTAACAAGGGCAACTACAAGGAGCTTGCAGAGGTAAATGCACTTTACGGTACTTTACTTGATGAACATATGGAACTTTCGACTGTCTTTTCTGGAATGTAGAAATCAATTCAGAATGATTTTATAGCTTCCATCGCATTATACATTGAAAGTTAGATTAAAGAGAGAGGTTGACACACCTACATTTTTTCAAGCGTGCTCAAGTATGCTTTCCACTTTCCGTCTGTATTGATTTAGCAAAGGAGATAACACATAATCACTTCGGACAGACACAAGCAAAAACTGATTACATGAATGTGGCAGCGGCCTAGCCTACACCCAAACATTAGAGATCGGACATGCTGTATGGGATGAAAACAAGAGGATTCTTCAGTCTGATCAACTGTAGGCTACTAATAATAGCAGTTGCATACAGCCTATGCGCCCTGTCCATCTGGTCAGGGTAAACAAATTGGTAAAGTTATGTATTTATAGTACATTTTTGTGTCAGGAGAAAATGTGAATGTGATCAAATGTGGTTTATATTCAAACTTGGGCTGACTAAGCTGCCTATACTTTTAACTGGATTTAATCAATCAACATAATAGTGATGATAGATGTGAGTTAATGTTTTATTGGGCCTACAGTTGCATTGGCCTGCATGACCCAAATATGCATAAAGCAAGCTCAGCCCTGTGAGTTCTGTTGTCTATTAGTTGTTGTCTCTGCGTCTGGATAGAGGAAATCCCCCTCTTAATCTAGTCTAAATATAATTCATATGAACAAGTATACGGTTGGGTTTTCTTTTTAAAACCATGTGACCTGATAAGGAAAAACTGGTCCCATCATAGCCCATGTAAAACCTTTTTACAACGGATTAATCACTGTCATATCACTGTCAGGTATGTGGATGATCAGGGCTTTATTCAGGAACGTTTCTTTGGCTACTTTGATGTGTCAAATGGGCGAGATGCTCAGACTGTTTGACTTTGTGAATTCTGAGATGTCGGAGTTTAACCTACGATAGCGCAGCTGTTAAGGAATGCATCTGCTATTTGTATTTACAGCTACTGTAAGTCCCTTCCTATTCCCTGATTTAGAGGTGATAACCACTCCACTGAAGCCACGTCTCATGTGCCCACTCATCCACTGTTTCCTCTCCAAGCACTATGAGTACCCCTATCAATTTTCTCTCATTACTGTATGTAGAGTCAATCACACACACACAAACACAATCACATTATTGCACATGAATTATTTTACTTCTTGCTTGGACTAACTCATTCTTAGCTCTTTTGTCTAGCTATGTAGTGTATTGTGTTGTTATTTTTTGTCTTCCCAGTCAAATCCTGTCTTTCCTTCAGTGGAAGAGTTGAGCTCTTCCCCAACACCATCCATCCATGATGAGCCTGTCCTGCACTAAAGCCTCTGAACACCTCAACCCCTGTCCTGCTCTGAAGTCAAGCCTCTGAACACCTCAAATCATGCCTCATACCCCCATTCAATCACTGTTGTGATCCCTTCCCAACACTGTGTAAGTAGCCCTCTCATTCCCATTCCCTATAATATTGTACGATAAATGTATTCATTAAATGCTTTAGGTTAAAATACTTCGTCTTTGACGATTTTTGAAACATGCTTTGTCATCTCCGTGTGTTCCGCGCCTATACTGTGGGTCTCTCATCCTCCTAAAATGTTCAAGTCACCAGCCTCCACTTCTAACTAAGATACACTATTGTACTCTAAGACAGAGATTCAGTTTACACAGACCACTAACACAGCACACTAACGGTTCTCAATACACTCATAGTCTCACAGAGAAAGAGACAGATTTAGAGACACACAGAGAGAGAGACAGATGCAGAGACCGTTTACACAGATCACATAGCGCCAACGATTCTGGATACACAGAGAAAGTTTAAACAGACCACACAGAGCACTAACCACAAGAAATACACTCCCTGTCTAAGAAACTGAGACCACAGAACCAACCTCAAGACCGTTTACACATACCACACGGTATGGCCAGTATCCCCACCAGCCACGGCCAGTGGGAGTTATGCACAGTGTAGTTCTACTCACCATAGAGTATGTTGATGAGGGATATAGGCATCACTAGTATCCCCACCAGAATGTCGGCCACGGCCAGAGACCTCAGGAAGAAGTTGGTGGCATTCTGAAGCTTTTTCTCCAATGAGACAGCTAGGATGACCAGGATGTTTCCACACACCGTCAGCACGATGATGACCAGGATGAGGAGTGCCGGCCAGTTCTTCTCCTTCAAATACAACCAAACTTTATTTGTATGGCACCATAGAATGAGAATGACTAGAACAGCCATAGAATATCTGAACCTCTGACCTTGGCACATGACTGGTAAACTCATGGGTACACTCAAAATGGCTAACCTGGTATTGTAGTGATTGTTGCACTATATATAGCATAAAAAATAAATAATAATAATAGAGATAAATAAAACACACTAACCTTCATGGTTGGTGCTCGAATCACCGCCTCTGTCTGCGACGACCCCAACGACAGGTTAGCGTCTACTCCTCCAGCCCCGACTCCCCAGGGTAGACTCTGGTTGAGTCCAAGGTAGGTGGAGTTGTTCCCCCCTGGCAAGACCATCCAGCCCCCTACCTCCAGAGAGTCCGTGGCGGAGGATCCGAACCCGCTCAGTAGGGCTACCCCTCCTGGACTTCCCATCCTGGGAGGGTCTCCTGAGGCCTGGAGGTCCTGGCTGGACCTGCACTACTCCCCTGTCACCACTAGAGGGACCAACCCAGAGGACCATGCGACATCAACAGACTTGGGATTGGTTTGGTTAGGGATAAAAATGTGTTGTCTTGTAATGGGTAGTCCAAGTTCAGGTCCACTTAGAAAGTCTAGAGACTTGGAATTGATTTAATCTGGGTTCTGGGTGAAAATAGTGTTAGAGTGGGATCTAGTTACGGTTTAGTTAAGTTCACAAAATGGATAGTCAAGACTCCAGGTTTAGGTCCACTTGAAAGTAAAGGAAGAGTTGATTGGTGGTTATATTTCCTCTTATACAGTGGAGAAGGAGAACGCCCCAGGATAAGCTCTTCTTCAGAAGTCACATGTGAAGGACAAGCTGAGCTGGTCAGTGTTGCCCATTGTTTCATGTTTTTGGTAACTTTAGAGTAGAAGACCCAATGTTTCTATGTTAGAAAGCTCTAGAGAAAGGGAATACAAAAACATTGAGTTTTACTCTCTCTCTCTTTCAATCTCTCATTGTGTGTACATGAGTGTGTGCACAGATCTATGTGTATATGTATGTATGTGTGTGTGTGTATTTATGTGTGTGTGTGTGTGTGTGTGTGTGTGTATCTACTTGTATATTGTTCATACTGTCTATATACACCACATATCTATATTCCGACATGACTCTTTCTGATATTGCACGTTGTGATATTTTTTAATCTCTAGTTTCTTCTTTTTTAAACTTTTTTTCCCTCTTGGGATGATTTGTGTATTATTATTGTACTGTTAGACATTTACTGAACTGCTGGAGCTAGAAACAAAAGCAATTCACTGCACCTGCTTTAACATCTACTAATCTATGTACAACTAAACTTGGATTTGATTCGATTTTTTAAGATAAACAGCCTACAGCCTCAAACACTGTAATCCCACATATAAATCTAATGCAGTTTGTGAGGCTTAGAATAATGAAATAGCTACATTAATGGGATACAGTTTGTTTATATGACGCGGTTCAGATGATACATCCCAGACCAAGAGAGCGCTACAGGCAATGCAGTTAAACAGGGCTATAAAACAGTAATACATAAAACATAAAATAGATAAGATGTGGCATGCGTCCCCAGGTCCTCAAAAATTCTACAGCTGCACCGTAGAGAGCATCCTGAACCAGTTGCATCACCGCCTGGTATGGCAACTGCTCGGCATCTGACCGTAAGGCACTATAGAGGGTAGTGCGTACGGCCCAGTACATCACTGGGGCCAAGCTTCCTGACATCCAGGATCTATATAATAGGCGGTGTCAGAGGAAGGCCTAAAAAAGTGTCAAAGACTCCAGTCACTCCAGTCAGTTGTTGTGTGTGGGATGAGACCAATGTACAGCACCAGTCAAAAGTTTGGACACACCTACTTATTCAAGGGTTTTACATTGTAGAATAATAGAGAAAACATCAACACTATTAAATAACACATATGGAATCATGTAGTAACCAAAAAAAGTGTTAAACAAATCAAAATATATTTTCTATTTTAGATTCTTCAAAGAAGCCACCCTTTGCCTTGATGACAGCTTTGTGGAATAGGGCCAAGAGTATGCAAAGCTGTCATCAGGTGGCTACTTTGAAGAATCTAAAATAGAAAATATATTTTGATTTGTTTAACACTTTTTTGGTTACTACATGATTCCATATGCGTTATTTCATAGTTTTGATGTCTTCTCTATTATTCTACAATGTAGAAAATAGTAAAAATAAAGAAAAACCCTTGAATGAGTAGGTGTGTCCAAACTTTTCACTGGTGCTGTACATTGGTCTCATCCCACACTCAACAAGACTTTATCTGCTGTGACACTCTGTGGAGATTAGGCCTGGTGGTCAGGTTACTGTAAACTTGGTATCATTTGATTGGTCAATGGTGTTTGGTATTAGGTTGAATGAGTTAAACCTTCAGATGTTATAAATGGCGTTAAATACCATTGTTTTCTCTCTTATCCTGTAGCCAGTCCATGGAGTAAGGTTGTATGATCAATTCTAATTTCTTAGGCTTCTAGGCCTCTGGCCTAGTAGGCATCTCTTTGTGTATGCTTTGTCCTGTAAGTTAACTTTAGGATCTATATGCCTAGAATAATACTTTGTTAATGTCAGTATTGCCTTAAGCTTTATGCCTTGTATGTGAATTCGTTCATTTTATTATGTAATTAAATACAATTAAATAAACATTTCTTGATTGCCTATTACTGTAAATCAACCATAGTCTCTTCCATATTGCTTTTTATCTTATGGAGTCAAACAAACATTTTAATAGGCTAATTGCTTAGTCTTATTACGAGTCGCATGTTAGGTATGTTTATAATATGCATATGTAGCGTGGTTCCTTCTGCGTTGTGTACATTTAATCAGGACACTGCCAAAACTGGAGGTCTGCTGGTTGGATTTTTTATTTTTTTTTGCCCTGCACATGAAGAGACAACACACAATATCTTAGCCCTTGGCACAGTCACAGCTCTCAGGCACCTCGCTAGCTGAAGGCCAGGCAAAAGAGAACAATAAGGGCGTATGGAAATACAGATAGCCCGCGATGGACCAAACCAAAATATACAAAACTTTTACAATCACGTGTATGTACAGTATAGATATGAAAAAGTGTTTGTACACCAAAAAAATAACATTAGCTTTGCAGCTGTAATATAATTTAAAAAACACACTGAAATATTATTATTATCAAAAAAGATAAGATCCCCTCTTGACCTGGCCTATTCGAACTGGTCCTTGTGTGCAATTTGGTGCCTAATCTAGGGGAACAACATCACACTGCTACATTCACCCCCACTGTTTTACACTAGATTATAGGCACAAAACAAAACACATTACCTCGAAGGTAACAAAGCAAAGAAAGAAAAAAAACATTTCACACCCACAGGGCGACAGAGTAACCCAGTGTAGTCCCTTAATTCTAGACCCACAAATGGTCGACCAGCTGAAAAGCTATCCCGTGAAGGATTATGAAAAATAAGGGGTAGCTAATCCTTTATTCAACCGTATACGAAAAATGCCACATACATTTTATGTTGATAGACTACACACAAAGTTGTATGAATTGTCAAATATATTAGACTATTTTTTTATTTTTTTTGTTTCACCTTTATTTAACCAGGTAGGCTCGTTGAGAACAAGTTCTCATTTGCAACTGCGACCTGGCCAAGATAAAGCATAGCAGTGTGAACAGACAACAGAGTTACACATGGAGTAAACAATAAACAAGTCAATAACATGGTAGAAAAAAAGAGAATCTATATACAATGTGTGCAAAAGGCATGAGGAGGTTGGCAATAAATCGAATAATTACAATTTAGCATATTAACACTGGAGTGATAAATCATCAGATGATCATGTGCAAGTAGAGATACTGGTGTGCAAAAGAGCAGAAAAGTAAATAAATAAAAGCAGTATGGGGGGTGAGGTAGGTAAATTGGGTGGGCTATATACCGATGGACTATGTACAGCTGCAGCGATCGGTTAGCTGCTCGGATAGCAGATGTTTAAAGTTGTTGAGGGAGATAAAAGTCTCCAACTTCAGAGATTTTTGCAATTCGTTCCAGTCGCAGGCAGCAGAGAACTGGAAGGAAAGGCGTCCAAATGAGGTTTTGGCTTTAGGGATGATCAGTGAGATTCACCTGCTGGAGCGCGTGCTACGGGTTGGTGTAGCCATCGTGACCAGTGAACTGAGATAAGGCGGCACTTTACCTAGCATAGCCTTGTAGATGACCTGGAGCCAGCGGGCGAACATGTAGCGAGGGCCAGCCGACTAGGGCATACAGGTCGCAGTGGTGGGTCGTATAAGGTGCTTTAGTAACAAAACGAATGGCACTGTGATAAACTGCATCCAGTTTGCTGAGTAGAGTATTGGAAGCTATTTTGTAGATGACATCGCCGAAGTCGAGGATCGGTAGGATAGTCAGTTTTACTAGGGTAAGTTTGGCGGCGTGAGTGAAGGAGGCTTTGTTGCGAAATAGAAAGCCGACTCTAGATTTGATTTTGGATTGGAGATGTTTGATATGAGCCTGGAAGGAGAGTTTGCAGTCTAGCCAGACACCTAGGTACTTATAGATGTCCACATATTCTAGGTCGGAACCGTCCAGGGTGGTGATGCTAGTCGGGCGTGCGGGTGCAGGCAGCGAACGGTTGAAAAGCATGCATTTGGTTTTACTAGCGTTTAAGAGCAGTTGGAGGCCACGGAAGGAGTGTTGTATGGCTTTGAAGCTCGTTTGGAGGTTAGATAGCACAGTGTCCAAGGAAGGGCCAGAAGTATACAGAATGGTGTCGTTTGCGTAGAGGTGGATCAGGGAATCGCCCGCAGCAAGAGCAACATCATTGATATATACAGAGAAAAGAGTCGGCCCGAGAATTGAACCCTGAGGTACCCCCATAGAGACTGCCAGAGGACCGGACAGCATGCCCTCCGATTTGACACACTAAACTCTGTCTGCAAAGTAGTTGGTGAACCAGGCAAGGCAGTCATTAGAAAAACCGAGGCTACTGAGTCTGCCGATAAGAATATGGTAATTGACAGAGTCGAAAGCCTTGGCCAGGTCGATGAAGACGGCTGCACAGTACTGTCTTTTATCGATGGCGGTTATGATATCGTTTAGTACCTTGAGCGTGGCTGAGGTGGACCCGTGATCGGCTCGGAAACCGGATTGCACAGCGGAGAAGGTACGGTGGGATTCGAGATGGTCAGTGATCTGTTTGTTGACTTGGCTTTCGAAGACCTTAGATAGGCAGGGCAGGATGGATAGAGGTCTGTAACAGTTTGGGTCCAGGGTGTCTCCCCCTTTGAAGAGGGGGATGACCGCGGCAGCTTTCCAATCCTTGGGGATCTCAGATGATACGAAGGAGAGGTTGAACAGGCTGGTAATAGGGGGTGCGACAATGGCGGCGGACAGTTTCAGAAATAGGGGGTCCAGATTGTCAAGCTCAGCTGATTTGTATGGATCCAGGTTTTCCAGCTCTTTCAGAACATCTGCTATCTGGATTTGGGTAAAGGAGAAGCTGGGGAGGCTTGGGCGAGTAGCAGCGGGGGGGGGGGGGGGGGGGGGGCTGTTGGCCACGGTTGGAGTCGCCAGGAGGAAGGCAGCCGTTGAGAAATGCTTGTTGAAGTTTTCGATTATCACGGATTTATCGGTGGTGACCGTGTTACCTAGCCTCAATGCAGTGGGCAGCTGGGAGGAGGTGCTCTTGTTCTCCATGGACTTTACAGTATCCCAGAACTTTTTGGAGTTAGAGCTACAGGATGCAAATTTCTGCTTGAAAAAGCTGGCCTTTGCTTTCCTGACTGACTGCGTGTATTGGTTCCTGACTTCCCTGAACAGTTGCATATCGCGGGGGCTCTTCGATGCTATTGCAGTTCGCCACAGGATGTTTTTGTGCTGGTCGAGGGCAGTCAGGTCTGGAGTGAACCAAGGGCTATATCTGTTCTTAGTTCTGCATTTTTTGAACGGAGCATGCTTGTCTAATATGGTGAGGAAGTAACTTTTAAAGAATGACCAGGCATCCTCAACTGGATGAGGTCAATATCCTTCCAGGGTACCCGGGCCTGGTCGATTAGAAAGGCCTGCTCGCAGAAGTGTTTTAGGGAGCATTTGACAGTGATGAGGGGTGGTCGCTTGACCGCGGACCCGTAGCGGATACAGGCAATGAGGCAGTGATCGCTGAGACAAACCCACAAATCCACAAATCATTCTAAGACACACTTAGATTACTACATATACATAAAAAGAAAAGGTAGGCAATATCCTACCGTCACTATGGGCCTCCCGGGTGGCGCAGTGGTCTAGGGCACTGCATCGCAGTGCTAACTGCGCCACCAGAGTCTCTGGGTTCGCCCCCAGGCTCTGTCGCAGCCGGCCGCGACCCGGAGGTCCGTGGGGCGACGCACAATTGGGCTAGCGTCGTCCGGGATAGGGAGGGTTTGGCCGGTAGGGATTTCCTTGTCTCATCGCGCTCCAGCGACTCCTGTGGTGGGCTGGGCGCAGTGCGCGCTAACCAAGGGGGCCAGGTGCACGGTGTTTCCTCCGACACGTTGGTGTGGCTGGCTTCCGGGTTGGAGGCGCGCTGTGTTAAAGAAGCAGTGCGGCTTGGTTGGGTTGTGCCTCGGAGGACGCATGGCTTTCGACCTTTGTCTCTCCCGAGCCCGTACGGGAGTTGTAGCGATGAGACAAGATAGTAATTACTAGCGATTGGATACCACGAAAATTGGGGAAAAAAGGGGATAAAAAAAAAATATATATATATATATATATATATATATATCCTACCGTCACTGAGAAACCAAGAACTGTTTCATTTCCTGTGTAGACATAGTTTGGATTAGCCTATTCGCGTACGTAATAAGTCTACCTAGTCTAGTCCGAACACCATAACCCAAAAACCTAGCAGGAATGTCACGGACAGTACTAACCGTGCTCAGAGGTCTAACCTCAGGATGGGCAGTATTACAGATCGGCATATCCGGCGCCAGCACACTTTCAGTTACCGACTCAACACTAGTTGTGTCAGACGACTGATCAGAATCCTGGTAGATTGTCACAGACCACACTGACAAAGCATCTTCAACCAAGGTAACATCATCTGTCACAGCATCATCCACACTGAATGGAGTTTCGCTACCAGAACTCTTGTAGGCTTCGGGGATATCTCTCTGGTCCACTTCTGCTGAGCACACCTCACTTAAGGGGACTTCATACGGTTGTTCCACTTCACTTCCATCAGCTGTCCCTTCACCATCCTCTTGGAGCATCCTCCCAGAAGACTCAGGAAGGCCTGCTACCCAGTGGACAGTCCTAGCGTCACTCCCAACAATTTGGCTGGACTCTGCAGACATCTCAGAGATCACGTCACCACTCGATAGAGATCCGTGACCCGCAGGTTCCTCCCACGAAGGCAAAGGCAGAAAGTTGACTGGCATAATCAGGTTCCTATGCACAGTTTTGATGCGTCCAGTGGTAGGGTGTTGGATACGATATGTGTTCAGTGAGCTGTTCTTCGCAACAACAATGTACACCACACTCTCCCAGTGATCAGCCAGTTTCTTCTTGCCCCTCTCCCCCTTGTTAGCAAGTAGAACTCTGTCTCCCTTCTGCACCGTGTGACCCTTAGACCGTCTGTTGTAGACCTCAGCTGGTCTCTTTTGTTGCTCACTGGCATGCTGCTGGGCCAATGTCATGGCCTCTCTCAGATCCTCACCCAGAGACTGGGTATACTTATCCACATCTACTGTGTCCCCATCCAACAGCACACTTTCAAATATAACATCTACCGGCAACCTAGGGGTGCATCCAAACATCAAGAAGAAGGGCGGAAGTAGTCTCGTGAACAGTGCAGTTATAGGAGAATGTCAATGTGTCCAACATCTGAGGCCATTTAGCCTTGGACCTAGCTGGCAGAGCTCTAATCATTCCACCCAGTGTGCGATTCATACGTTCTTCTTGACCGTTACCCATGGGATGATAAGGTGTGGTGTGGGACTTTTCAACACCAGATAATTGAAGTAATTCTGTGGATACAATCAGCGAACCAATAAATGCAGAAGAAATTATTCCAGAGAACACGAGCGACAGTCTAAGCAGACTAGTTTGAAGATGGATACGCACAGGCCAGCTTAGTAAAGTGATCAGTCACTACTAACACATCAATAGACTTGTTATTTGAATCTTCTGCAGTCCAGAAATCAATACACACGAGTTCTAAAGGTGCCGTTGTCACAATGGAGGCAAGTAGAGCTCTTGTTTCAGGCTCAGGTGCTTTACTCAACATTTACATTTACATTTTAGTCATTTAAGCAGACGCTCTTATCCAGAGCGACTTACAGTAGAGTGCATACATTTTATTACATTTTACATACTGAGACAAGGATATCCCTACCGGCCAAACCCTCCCTAACCCGGACGACGCTATGCCAATTGTGCGTCGCCCCACGGACCTCCCGGTTGCGGCCGGCTGCGACAGAGCCTGGGCGTGAACCCAGAGACTCTGGTGGCGCAGCTAGCACTGCGATGCAGTGCCCTAGACCACTGCGCCACCCGGGAGGTACTCAACACAGTGGGCCACGTATTCCTTGACATCTTTTTCCATAGATTCCCAGTAAAACCGCTGTCTCGTAAGCCACAATGTGCGCTGCTGACCCTGATGACCAGCATCATCATGAACTCCCTTCAACACAAGGCCTCTCAAAGACACAGGTACGATATACTGGAATATTTTCTTCTTACTCACTGGGTGTTTTGAGACATGATACAGAATCCCTAACCGTGTGGTGAGTTTTCCCCACTGTCTTAGAGTATTCAACTGTCACGCCCTGATCTTAGAGATCCTTTTTATGTCTCTAATTTGGTTTGTTCAGGGCGTGAGTTGGGGTGGGCATTCTATGTTTTTGTTCTATGTTGTCCTTTTCTATCTGTTTGGCCGGGTGTGGTTCTCAATCAGAGGCAGCTGTCTATCGTTGTCTCTGATTGAGAACCTTACTTAGGTAGCCTTTTCCCACCTGTGTTTTGTGGGTAGTTGTTTTCTGTTTTGTGTTGCTGCACCTTACAGGACTGTTTCATTTCGTTCACTCGCTTTGTTGTTTTTTTGTTGTTTCAGTGTTCAGTTTATTTATTAAATTAAGATGAACACTTACCACACTGCGTTTTGGTCTCCTCCCTTAGACAATCATTACATAAACTGTTTCTTTAGCTTCAAGGACTCGCTCTCTCCTAGATGGGCACCGGCCTCTATCTACAAAGAACATGACTCGGCTGATGATAGGATCCAGTGACTGGTTATCATACAGCTCCTTGTGTGTAAGGACAGGTAAAGGGCTCTGACCCATGGACATCAACTTCTCAAGGTGCTGCACATGTGAAACGGCCCTCACTGTGGCACCATCATCCCATCGGCGGTGGGCATGGATAACAGCAGACACCTCTTCACAGGAAGCCAACCCACTGACATCGTCTCCAGCTCTACTCAACTCACTCCAAGGAGCCATAGACGTTCTACAGCCAACCTCGGAATGCTCACAGGAGAGGCAGAACATGCCTTGAACATCATCCACTCGAAGACCTCTGGCTTCCTCCAGCAGGACATCATATGGAATTCTTGTCAGTCGTTGCAGAACTTTGGAGCGGACAAATGGCTCTCTGCTCAAAGCATCACATTCTTCAGCAACGACATTCTTGGGCCCTGGTATGTACTGGATATCAAATCAAAAGGTGCCAGCTTTGCAACCCATCTCTGCTCGCATGCATCAAGTCTAGGCTTTGTAAGAATATATTTGAGTGGATTGTTGTCCACACAGTAAACGTATGCCCTCGCAGCCAATGGCTGAATTTATCATGAATGGCCCATTTCATGGCTAGAAATTCCAGCCGGTGAGCAGGATAATTGGATTGCGCATGATTAAGAGATTTACTAGCAAAAGCTATTGGCCTGGCTATGGCCTTCCCATCTTGCATTTAGGATAGTACAGCTCCCAAACCACTAGTAGATGCATCAACAGAAAGTAAAAATGGCTGAGAAAAATCTGGATGAGCCAGCACTGTCTGTTCAACTAGTGCTGCTTTTAAAGCTTCAAAAGCGAGTTCACATTCGGCAGTCCAGTCTGCAGCAGTGAGCCAGCAAGAGGGACCAGGCCTCTTTCTACTCTTGCCTCTCTTAGGCTTCTTCTGACCTGTAGTCAGCTGTAACAATGGCCTAGCAACCATGGAACAATTCTCAATGTAGTGTTGATAGTATACTACCATACCAAGGGAAGAACGGATTTTGCTACGAGACGGAGTGACACCATCAGCTTCCATCATCTCACTCTCAGTCACATATAAAATGGTTTGAACCTTTGCAGGGTCAGTGGCTACGCCCTCCTGAGAAATAACGTGGCCCAAAAACTTAACAGACCTCCTCAAAAACTTGACAGTTTAAGATTGTGCCCCTGCAACCGCTGCAAAACCATCTCAAGTCTCTGCAGACTCTTTTCCTCCGTCTTAGCAATAACCATCAGATCATCCATATAGCAAAGGAGACTTAGAAAGTTTTGGTCACCAATGATGGTCAGCATCATTCTCATAAAAGTAGCTGGGCTGTTGCAAAGGCTTTGAGGTAAACAATTGTACTTGTGCAGACCCAAAGGAGAGGAAAAGGCAGTGTATTTATTATCCTCTTCATGCAGTGGCACATTGTAGTACCCTGATGTCAAGTCCATTGTGCTGAAGAAGGCATTACCTACCAGCGCAGCAAGTACATCCGCCTGATGAGGCAGGGGATGAGCATCCTTGACTGTGCGGGCATTTAACCACCTAAAGTCAGTACATAGACGCAAGTCCCCAGTCTTTTTCCATACCAGCACCAATGCTGAGGCATACTCGCTGCTGGATTTTCTGACTATTTCCTTTTCCTCCATACCATCCAGTGTTTCCCTGAGTTTTTGGTAATGAGCTGGGGAACGCCTACGATAAGGTAATCGAAATGGGCAGTCATCAATCAGCCATATGCGATGGCAGAACTCTTTTGCCTCACCACAATCCAGGCTATGTCTAGAGAACACTGTGTCATACTTCTCAATTAAACTGACAAGTTTGTCTTTCCAGAACTGTGAAACTGGACACTCCTCAACAGACAGGCCTTGAAGTCCAAGATTGCTCAGTGTACTGTTGCCATTAACTACACTGCCACCAACTGAACTCTTAGCTGTAAGACTAACATGTGAGCTGTCACATTGTACTTTTGCCACATTCTGGTAAGCTGCTTGCTGCTTGACATCATCAAAATCCTCCAATGCAAGGGTACACATCCGCTACTTTAGCATTTCATCTCAGGGTAACTGGCAAAGTTGTTGGATTCACAATCTTCACAGGGAGCCATCCATCCCCCCATAGAGGCGTAACCACTCTCCCTACTAATATGTGTCGATTCACACAACGAGACATGCTGGGCTCGACAACAACAGTACTGCCCACAGAGAGTTTTGTCTTTGGGGTAGGCGGCCCCACACCAGATGCTCACTCATGGGTTGGAGCGTTACTGCTGTCTTCAACTTAATGGTGCCCACTTTATCTGGGATGAAGTCTCCCCTCCATCTCTCCAGATTTGATAGGAGATGCAGGAACTGGCTGTCATCACACTGGCCAGAAGGACCTGGCGTACCCGCCAGTAGCTGTCATTTGATTTGAACTGTCTAATCAGAGACTTCAACACGTTAGTGCCCACAATGAGTTCATCAACCTGCCCATCTACAATAAGCACTGGGACTACATAACTGAAGCCATAAAGCTGGATTTTTAAGTCGCACATGCCCACTGGGTTAGTTTGCATCCCACCACAACCCACCAGGATGATGTCTGAAGGAGCTAGAAAGTTCCCCTCTACCACTCCTGCCTCCCTCAAACGAGGTACAATATCTGCGCGCAGAGTAGTAGCCATGGACCCACTATCTAACATCCCCTTCAGTTCAACGTTATCCTGTACTACATTTACATCATTTACATTTACATTTAAGTCATTTAGCAGACGCTCTTATCCAGAGCGACTTACAAATTGGTGCATTCACCTAATGACATCCAGTGGAACAGCCACTTTACAATAGTGCATCTAGATCTTTTAAGGGGGGGGGGGGGGCAGAAGGATTGCTTTATCCTATCCTAGGTATTCCTTGAAGAGGTGGGGTTTCAGGTGTCTCCGGAAGGTGGTGATTGACTCCGCTGTCCTGGCGTCGTGAGGGAGTTTGTTCCACCATTGGGGTGCCAGAGCAGCGAACAGTTTTGACTGGGCTGAGCGGGAACTGTACTTCCTCAGTGGTAGGGAGCTGTACTAGCTGTACTAACTGTCATTCTGAGTAATTCTCATTGTGTTCTGAAAAATTACTGTGTTGTTCTTGGGTACTGACTCCCAAAAATAAGAATAAACAGATTGGATATCATCATCATCATCAGTGGAGGAAAATTAGACTGCCCCACATTGCCCTCCTCAGAATGGAGGCTTTCTAGTTTTCCTGAGACCTGCCAGTCTGTCCACATCCAGGGCTCTGTCGCTGCCCAGTCTCACTACAGCCAAAGCTCATGTGGCCAGGAGAGAAGCACTTAAAACACAGCTGGTGCATCTGACAGTGAGCTTTGGTCCAGTGATTAGTGCTTCCACAGACAGCGCACTCACACTGACGTTTGGGGAACTGTTTACGGGACCCTCTGTTCACAGACTGAGTATTGTTAACAAGAGCCTTCTCTAACATACTCAAAACTTTCTATAATGTCCCACCCTCCGATACAGGTGGGGCCTGTTCTGGTTCACGGCCACAACGAGAAAAAGATGACACATTAGGTCTGCTCATAGTGTAACGGCTGATTTCCTCCTCTTCGTCTGAAGAGGAGGTGTAGCAGGGATCGGACCAAAGCGCAGAGTGGTAAGTGTCCATGTTTTAATATAATTAACTGAACACGACAAAATATACAAAATAACAAAATAACCTAACCGAAACAGTCCCATGTGGCACGAACACAGACACAGGAAACAAACACCCACAAACCAACAGTGAAAACAGGTAACCTAAATATGGTTCCCAATCAGAGACAATGCAAAACACTTGTCTCTGATTGAGAACCATATCAGGCCAATTGACAAACCTAAACATAGAAACACATAACATAGACTGCCCACCCCAACTCACACCCTGACCATACTAACTAAAGACAAAACAAAGGAAAATAAAGGTCAGAACGTGACAGTACCCCCCCCCCCCCCCCAAAGGTGTGGACTCCGGCCGCAAAACCTAAACCTATAGGGGAGGGTCTGGGTGGGCGTCTGTCCGCGGTGGCGGCTCTGGCGTGGGACGTGGACCCCACTTCATCAGACGGGCAGCTCAGACGGCGCTGGGCAGACGGGCAGCTCAGACGGCGCTGGGCAGACGGGCAGCTCAGACGGCTCAGGGCAGACGGGCAGCTCAGACGGCTCAGGGCAGACGGGCAGCTCAGACGGCTCAGGGCAGACGGGCAGCTCAGACGGCTCAGGACAGACGGGAGACTCTGGCGGCTCAGGACAGACGGGAGACTCTGGCTGCGCTGGAGAAGAGGAAGGCTCTGGCAGCGCTGGACAGGCAGGAGCAACTGTAGAGAGAAAACGGAGAGACAGCCTGGTGCGGGGGGAAGCCACCGGAGGACTGGTACGTAGAGGTGGCACCGGATATACCGGACCGTGAAGGAGTACAGGAGCTCTTGAGCACCGAGCCTGCCCAACCTTACCTGGTTGAATGCTCCCTGTAGCCCGGCCAGTGCGGCGAGGTGGAATAGCACGCACTGAGCTGTGCTGGCGAACCGGGGACACCACGCGTAAGGCTGGTGCCATGTACGCCGGCCCGAGGAGACGCACTGGAGACCAGATGCGTTGAGCCGGCGTCATGGCACCTGGCTCGATGCCCAACCTAGCCCGGCCGATAGGAGGAGCTGGAATGTATTGCACCGGGCTAAGCCAGCGTACTGGGGACACCGTGAGCTCCACCGCATAACACGGTGCCTGACCAGTACTACGCCCTCTCTCTCCACGGTAAGCACGGGGAGTTGGCTCAGGTCTCCAACCTGGCTTAGCCACACTCCCCGTGTGCCTCCCCCCAATACATTTTTGGGGCTGACTCTCGGGCTTCCAAACGCGTCGCTGTGCTGCCTCCTCATTCCAGCGCCTTTGCTGCCTCCAACTCTGCCCTGGGACGGCGATATTCCCCTGACTCCAGGGTCCCTTGCCGTCCAGAATCTCCTCCCAAGTCAATGAATCCTGTGTCTTCTGCCGCTGCTGCTGCTGTCCTTTACCACTCTGCTTGGTCCTTGGTTGGTGGGTGTTTCTGTAATGGCTAATTTCTTCCTCTTCGTCTGAAGAATTAGTCACCAGTGAAAACAGGCAACCTAAATATGGTTCCCAATCAGAGACAATGCAAAACACCTGTCTCGGATTGAGAACCATATCAGGCCAATTGACAAACCTAAACAGAAACACATAACATAGACTGCCCACCCCAACTCAAGCCCTGACCATAATAACTAAAGACAAAACAAAGGAAAATAAAGGTCAGAACGTGACACATAGGATCCACTTCCTCCTGGGGGGGGGTCAAAGACGGCAGCCACCTGCTGTGAAAGTTGTGTTCTACATGCTTTATGCTCCCAAGTGAAGTTAACTTCTCTGCGCTACGGATCCCTTTTACGGGATCACTTTCCTAAACAACCGCTAGAATTGCAGGGAGCCAAATGCGAAAATATTACAAAAAATATTTATAATCATGCAATCACAAGTGAAATATACCAAAACACAGCTTGGCTTGTTGTTAATCCACCTATCGTGTCAGATTTTGAAAATATGCTTTGCAACGAAAGCAATCTAAGCTTTTGTGAGTGTATCAATCAATGCTAGAACGGTTAGCCTTATATTAGCTTGGTTAGCTTTCGTGACCAAGCTAATCATGCTAAGATAAGGCTAACTGTTCTAGCATTGATTGCTACACTCACAAAAGCTTGAATTTCTTTCGCTGTAAAGTATATTTTCAAAATCTGACACGATAGGTGGATTAACAACAAGCTAAGCTGTGTTTTGGTATATTTCACTTGTGATTGCATGATTATAAATATTTTTAAAATTTTTACAACTTAGCTTGTTGTTAATCCACCTATCGTGTCAGATTTTGAAAATATGCTTTGCAACGAAAGCAATCTAAGCTTTTGTGAGTGTATCAATCAATGCTAGAACAGTTAGCCTTATCTTAGCTTGGTCACGAAAGCTAACGAAGCTAATATAAGGCTAACTGTTCTAGCATTGATTGATAGAGCGAGAATTTTTTGAATTCTAACACGGCGATTGCATTATTAAGAACTAGTGTATTTATCATTTCCTATACAACATGTATTTTTTTGTAACGTTTATGTATAGTTAATTGGTCAGAAAAGTTGAGTGCCATAAAATTATCCGCACATTCTGGGAAAAATATGCTACGTTAGCACAATGTATAACCACTGATTTCAGCTCTAAATATGCACATTGTCGAACAAAACATAAGTGTATGTTTAACCTGATGTTATAGGACTGTCATCTGATGAAGCTTATCAAGGTTAGTCAAAAATTATATATCTTTTGCTGGTTTATTCGCTATCGCTAACGTGCCTATTGATATCGCTAACGTGCCTTGATGAATGAATGCGGTAGTGTGGTAGGCTATTGTAGTAAGCTAATATAATGCTATATTGTGTTTTCGCTGTAAAACACTTAAAAATCGGAAATATTGGCTGGATTCACAAGATGTTTGTCTTTAATTTGCTGATGGTAGCTGCAATGTAAAACTGATTTATAGCTCAAATATGCACATTTTTCGAACAAAACATAGATTTATTGAATAACATGTTATAAGACTGTCATCTGATAAAGTTGTTTCTTGGTTAGTTTGGTTGGTTCTTGGTTAGTTAGGTTGGCTTTGTGCATGCTACCTGTGCTGTGAAAAATGTCTGTCCTTTTTTGTATTTGGTGGTGAGCTAACATAAATATATGTGGTGTTTTCGCTCTAAAACATTTTAAAAATCGGACATGTTGGCTGGATTCAAAAGATGTTTATCTTTCATATGCTGTATTGGACTTGTTAATGTGTGAAAGTTAAATATTTAAAAAATATATATTTTGAATTTCGCGCTCTGCACTTGAAGTGGCTGTTGTCATATTGTGCCCGGCTTCGGGCTTGCAGCCCAAAGAAGTTAACGAACCTCCAGACGAGCTTCAATGCCATACAACTCTCCTTCCGTGGCCTTCAACTGCTCTTAACCTGTCTAGGATGAGCGTGCCGCTAGCGGCACTCCCCCCCCCCCACTGAAAAACCAGTGCCGCGAAATTCAATTTTTTTTTTTTTTTTAAATATTTAACTTTCACACATTAAAGTCCAATACAGCTAATGAAAGACACAGATCTTGTGAATCCAGTCAACATGTCCGATTTTTAAAATGTTTTACAGGGAAGACACAATATGTAAAGATGTACATCTATTACCTAAAAACACATTAGCATAATCCACCATCTTTTATTTGTCCACCAACACCAGTAGCTATCACCAATTCGGCTAAACTAAGATATTTATAGCCCCTAACCAAGAAAAAAACTCATTAGATGACAGTCTGATAACATATTTATGGTATGGGATAGGTTTTGTTAGAAAAAAGTGCATATTTCAGGTAGATGGCATAGGTTACAATTGCACCCACCGTCACAAATGGACTAGAATAATTACAATGAGCAACGTGTTTACCTAACTACTAATCATCAAACATTTAGTAAAAATACACAGCATACACTAATCGAAAGACACAGATCCTGTGAATACAGACAATATTTCAGATTTTCTAAGTGTCTTACAGCGAAAACACAATAAATCGTTATATTAGCATAGCACATAGCACATAGCAGCCCAGCATTGATTCTAGCCAAAGTGAGCGATAAAAGTCAACATTGCCAAAAGATATTAATTTTTTCACTAACCTTCTCAGAATTCTTCCGATGACACTCCTGTAACATCATATTACACAATCCATATAGAGTTTGATCGAAAATGTTTATATTTAGCCACCAAAATCATGGTTAGACAATGTGAAATGTAGCTCAGCTGGTCAAAAAATGTCCTTGCGCCACTTAGACAGTGATCTACTCTTATACATAAATACTCATAAACGTGACTAAAAAATATAGGGTGGACAGGGATTGATAGACAATTTAATTCTTAATACAATTGCGGAATTACATTTTTTAACCTGTTGGGGATGGGGGCGCTGTTTAGACTGTTTATGCTAATTTGGCTAATTTTTTAAACGGCTTCCCACAAAATCCTTGATCGTACAATATGCATATTATTATTATTATTGGATAGAAAACAGTCTATAGTTTCTATAGGAGTTGAAATTTTGTCTCTAAGTGGAACAGAGCCCATTCTACAGCAATTTCCCTGACATGGAGTCAGATTTGAGAAATGTTGGCCACTCTTCTGAAGGCAGTTAAAAGGGCACTGTCGTTGCTATGACTATACGGACACTTCTTACGTCTTCCCCTGGATGCCTTTACGTGATGACGATTCCAACGGGGTCGATTGCGCGTTCACAGGCCCTACAAATCAAAAAACCCTGAAGCTAGTCATTCTTTGGGAGCTGCGTCATGAGCCTAGAGGACACCGGCGCGCACCTGTTCCAAGCCTTAGTTTAGCCTGTTATATTTCTCCGGTCATCTTTTCACTCGTTATAGGAGTTAAAAACATCATAAGGTAGTTAATTTAAAGCGCTTTATAGCAATTTATATCCGTTTAGTGCGATTTTGGGACATTTATTTTTGCAACGATGTGAAAAGTTGGGCACGCTTTTCAGTTCATCCCGAACGCAGTTGACATTTCCACATGGCAAGAGGACAGCTTTCCACCAAAAGACGATTTCTCCCAAGAAAGGATCCTTTGCCCAAGATACTGATGGAAGAACAGCTCAAGGTAGGACATTTTTATTATGATAAATCGTGTTTCTGTCGAAACATTTTAGTGGCTTAGGACGCCATGTTTTTTGACGTAGCTTCGCTTGGCGCAAACTGTATTGAAAAGTAAGGATAAATTAAAAAATGTAATAACGCAATTGTATTAAGAATTAAATTGTCTATCAATCCCTGTCCACCCTATATTTTTTAGTCACGTTTATGAGTATTTATGTATAAGAGTAGATCACTGTCTAAGTGGCGCAAGGACATTTTCTGACCAGCTGAGCTACATTTCACATTGTCTAACCATGATTTTGGTGGCTAAATATAAACATTTTCGATCAAACTCTATATGGATTGTGTAATATGATGTTACAGGAGTGTCATCGGAAGAATTCTGAGAAGGTTAGTGAAAAAATTTATATATTTTGGCGATGTTGACTTTTATCGCTCACTTTGGCTAGAATCAATGCTGGGCTGCTATGTGCTATGTGCTATGCTAATATAACGATTTATTGTGTTTTCGCTGTAAGACACTTAGAAAATCTGAAATATTGTCTGTATTCACAGGATCTGTGTCTTTCGATTCGTGTATGCTGTGTATTTTTACGAAATGTTTGATGATTAGTAGTTAGGTAAACACGTTGCTCATTGTAATTATTCTAGTCCATTTGTGATGGTGGGTGCAATTGTAAACTATGCCATCTACCTGAAATATGCACTTTTTTCTAACAAAACCTATCCCATACCATAAATATGTTATCAGACTGTCATCTAATGAGTTTTTTTGTTGGTTAGGGGCTATAAATATCTTAGTTTAGCCGAATTGGTGATGGCTACTGGTGTTGGTGGACAAATAAAAGATGGTGGATTATGCTAATGTGTTTTTAGGTAATAGATGTACATCTTTACATATTGTGTCTTCCCTGTAAAACATTTTAAAAATCGGAAATGTTGACTGGATTCACAAGATCTGTGTCTTTCATTAGCTGTATTGGACTTTAATGTGTGAAAGTTAAATATTTAAAAAAAATATTTTTTTTGAATTTCGCGGCACTGGTTTTTCAGTGGGGGGGGGGGGGGGGGGGGGTGCCGCTAGCGCCACGCTGATCCTAGACAGGTTAAATTATCCTTACTTTTCAATACAGTTTGCGCCAAGCGAAGCTACGTCAAAAAACATGGCGTCCTAAGCCACTAACATTTTTCGACAGAAACACGATTTATCATAATAAAAATGTCCTACTTTGAGCTGTTCTTCCATCAGTATCTTGGGCAAAGGATCCTTTCTTGGGAGTAATCGTCTTTTGGTGGAAAGCTGTCCTCTTGCCATGTGGAAATGCCAACTGCGTTCGGGATGAACTGAAAAGCGTGCCCAGCTATTCACATCGTTTCAAAAATAAATGTCCCAAAATCGCACTAAACGGATATAAATTGCTATAAAACGCTTTAAATTAACTACCTTATGATGTTTTTAACTCCTATAACGAGTAAAAAGATGACCGGAGAAATATAACAGGCTAAACTAACGCTTGGAACAGGAGCGGGTCGGTGTCCTCCACGCGCGTTACGCACCAAGAAAAGACTTGCTAGCTACAGGGTTTTTTAATTTATAGTGCCTGTGAACGCGCAATCGACCCCATTGAAATCGTCATCACGTAAAGGCATCCAGGGGAAGACGTAAGCAGTGTCCGTATAGTCATAGCAATAACAGTGCCCTTTTAACTGACTCCAGAACAGTGGCCAACATTTCTGAAATCTGACTCCATGTCAGGGAAATTGCTGTAGAATGGGCTCTGTTCCACTTAGAGACAAAATTTCAACTCCTATAGAAACTATAGACTGTTTTCTATCCAATAATAATAATAATATGCATATTGTACGATCAAGGATTTTGTGGGAAGCCGTTTCAAAAATTACACGATTAGCATAAATAGTCACA
The DNA here is from genome assembly GCF_029448725.1 of Salvelinus fontinalis. Classification (NCBI taxonomy): domain Eukaryota; kingdom Metazoa; phylum Chordata; class Actinopteri; order Salmoniformes; family Salmonidae; genus Salvelinus; species Salvelinus fontinalis. Next base: position 35,178,104 of record NC_074675.1, read on the forward strand.
ACAGCGCCCCCATCCTCAACAGGTTAAACGCAAGTAAAACTAAATGTATGCTATTCAACTGATCACTGCCCACACCTGCTCGCCCGTCCAGCATCACTACTCTGGACGGCTCTGACTTAGAATACGTGGACAACTACAAATACCTAGGTGTCTGGTTAGACTGTAAACTCTCCTTCCAGACTCACATTAAGCATCTCCAATCCAAAATTAAATCTAGAATCGACTTCCTATATCGCAACAAAGCATCCTTCACTCATGCTGCCAAACATACCCTCATAAAACTGACCATCCTACCGATCCTCGACTTTGGTGATGTCAACTATAAAATAGCCTCCAACACTCTACTCAACAAACTGGATGCAGTCTATCACAGTGCCATCCGCTTTGTCACCAAAGCCCCATACACTACCCACCATTGCGACCTATACGCTCTCGTTGGTTGGCCCTCGCTTCTTACTCGTCGCCAAACTCACTGGCTACAGGTAATCTACAAGTCTTTGCTAGGTAAAGCCCTGCCTTATCTCAGCTCGCTGGTCAACATAGCAGCACCCACTCGTAGCACACGCTCCAGCAGGTTTATCTCGCTTGTCAACCTCAAAGCAAATTCCTCCTTTGGTCGGCTTTCTGCAAAAATCTCTGAAGCTGGAAACACTTATCTCCCTCACTAGCTTTAAGCACCAGCTGTCAGAGCAGCTCACAGATTACTGCACCTGTACATAGCCCATCTATAATTTAGCCCAAACAACTACCTCTTCCCCTACTGTATTTATTTATTTTGCTCCTTTGCACCCCATTATTTATATTTCTACTTTGCACATTCTTCCACTGCAAATCTACCATTCCAGTGTTTTACTTGCTATATTGTATTTACCTCGCCACCATGGCTTTTTTTGCCTTTACCTCCCTTATCTCACCTCATTTGCTCACATTGTATATAGACTTATTTTTAGACTTATAGACTTATTCTCCTATCTCTGAACCAATCTGCTTAATAAGGTCACTAAGCTGACTAGGAGGTGTCCCTTTATTTCTGAGGACTGGGGATGATGGTACATCAAGAGACAGAGGTGGGATACCCTGGTCAGGTGGAGTAAACAGCATACCCCTCCCAGTGCTTGTAAACTCAGGACTAGCAAATACTCTACTCCCTGGTGCTGACTGTACAATTGGTGTAAATGCAAGGACACTCCTCCCTCTACCCACACTAAAATCCCCAGCATAACTCATCTTATGGACTTGAGAGTCTTCCATGGCTCAATAGAGCACTGAAATACAATGTCATTTACTGCATACAAATACATTTTTTGTTGTTGCATTAAAAAAATTCTAATGTTAATGCAAGCTAATGTTAGCTTGCAAAGTTACAAATCACATCGCCAGATAGCAGCTGATAATGAAACCAAGATAGCAGCTGGTAATTACACTGAAATGCTTAGGAATGTCTAGCCAGCATAGTATGAAAGCTAGCTAACTAGATTTTGGTTTAGATAAACACATGTAGTTTGCTAGCTAGGTAGTATTAGCTACATAACCTCAGCTTGACTTGTTTTCGGCTGCGCTGATGTTGGCTGACCGTTTAGCTCCCTCTTTGAATTGAAAAAAAATCGATAGAATAACATCATTTTTCAACGTTCGACGACATGGAAACAGCATCAATTGAAACTTCAGTTCAGTTTCAAAATCCTCTGTCTGAAAGTGCTGGCTACAAACACAGACATTTTGATATTGATCACACCTCCACGGGTTGGTCCTCCACGTCCTTAAACCGCTATGAATTCTGGACATTGTGGTTTGCTTACAACCAGGAAATGTAGCTGGCCCGTTTCTACCGGCGAGATGCAAAAACGCTGGTATTTGTGTGTAATGAGGAAATTATCCATTTTTATGACACATATGATACAGTATGTTAACAACATATTTAATGGGCATATATAGTGAAATAGAGCAGCAGTGAAATGTCCCTTTAAACCTTAAGGGGCATAAAGTTTTTAAGTAGAAGATCTGACAAAGTCATGTCAGGAGGTGTCAGCTTTTCCATGAGAGCTTTTGTCCCGAAACCATTACAGAATTTTAGTTGCCAAGCTGATCATGTTGCAGCAGTGTGTCGGAGGGAGATTCTTAGATGCGAGAAGTGTGCAGGAGTGCACGAGACAAAGGAATGTGTAAAATCGGTGGGAAAAGTTGTGTGTGTTAACTGCAGGTAACCATGGTGCAGGAGATCAGAAGTGTCCGATGAGAGAAAGGCAGGTTGAGGTTGCCAGAATCAAAGTAGTGCAGAAGGTGTCACATGCTGAGGCAGCGAAGAAGGTAGTAGAGGAAGATTGGTACAGGGCAAGGGATCCTAAAAGGATCCCTGTGAGTAGGCCGAGGCCAATAGAGAGTGATAGGAATTAACGTGCTTCAGTAAGGTTGGCAAAATTGAACTTCAGAAGAGTTAGAAGTTGTGTTGAACAATAGTGTCCCCATACTCCCAGGCTGTCAGCCTGGTGTAGGATCAGATAGGGCCAAGTAGTAGAATAGTGGGGAGGTTGTATTGGGTGTAGGATTTTTCTTCCTTTTCCCCCATCCTTTCCCCTTCCCTTTTTGTGCCACAAAGTGCAATGAATTCACACTCCAGAACAGTGGGCGGAAACACAGGGCTATATAAGAGAAATAGATGAATAGTTCAGTAGGTGTTTGGAAGCAAACCCCTTTCTTTGGTTTCCTCTATCGTAATCGCTCCTCTTTCACCCCAGCTGCCAAACTAACCCTGATTCAGATGACCATCCTACCCATGCTAGATTAGGGAGACATAATTTATAGAATGGCAGGTAAGGGCGCTCTCGAGAGACTAGATATTCTTTACCATTCGGCCATCAGATTTTCCACCAAAGCTCCTTATAGGACACATCACTGCACTCTACTGTATACTCCTCTGTAAACTGGTTATCTTTGTATACCCGTCGGAAGACCCACTGGTTGATGCTTATTTATAAAACCCTATTAGGCCTCACTCCCCCCTATCTGAGATATCTACTGCAGCTGTCATCCTTCACATACAACAACCCGTTCTGCCAGTCACATTCTGTTAAAGGTCCCAAAAGCACACACATCCTTGGGTCACTCGTCTTTTCAGTTCGCTGTAGCTAGTGAGTGGAACGAGCTGCAACAAACACTCAAACTGGACAGCTTTATCTCAATCTCTTCATTCAAAGACTCAATCGTGGACACTTATTAACAGTTGTGGCTGCTTTGCATGATATATTGTTGTCTCTACCTTCTTACCCTTTGTGCTGTTGTCTGTGCCCAATAATGTTTGTACCATGTTTTGTGTTGCTACCATGTTGTGCTGCTGCATGTTGTGTTGCTACCATGCTATGTTGTCATGTGTTGCTGCCATGCTATGTTGATGTCTTAGGTCTCTCTTTGTGTAGTGTTGTGTTGTGTTTTCTCTCTTGTTGTGATGTGTGTTTGGTCCTGTATTTTAATTACATTTATTTGTATTTTTAATCCCAGCCCCCTGTCCCCACAAGAGGCCTTTTGCTTTTTGGCAGGCCGTCATTGTAAATAACAATTTGTTCTTCACTGACTTGCCTAGTTACAGTGGGGCAAAAAGTAATTAGTCAGCCACCAATTGTGCAAGTTCTCCCACTTAAAAAGATGAGAGAGGCCTGTAAGTTTCATCATAGGTACACTTCAACTATGACAGACAAAATGAGAAAAAAAATCCAGAAAATCACATTGTAGGATTTTTTAATGAATTTATTTGCAAATTATGGTGGAAAATAAGTAGTTGGTCAATAACAAAAGTTTATCTCAATACTTTGTTATATACCCTTTGTTGGCAATGACAGAGGTCAAATGTTTTCTGTAAGTCTTCACAAGGTTTTCACACACTGTTGCTGGTATTTTGGTCCATTCCTCCATGCAGATCTCCTCTAGAGCAGTGATGTTTTGGGGCTGTTGCTGGGCCACACGGACCTTCAACTCCCTCCAAAGATTTTCTATGGGGTTGAGATCTGGAGACTGGCTAGGCCACTCCAGGACCTTGAAATGCTTCTTACAAAGCCACTCCTTCGTTGCCCGGGCGGTGTGTTTGGGATCATTGTCATGCTGAAAGACCCAGCCACGTTTCATCTTCAATGCCCTTGCTGATGGACGGAGGTTTTCACTTAAAATCTCACGATACATGGCCCCATTCATTCTTTCCTTTACATGGATCAATCGTCCTGGTCCCTTTGCAGAAAAACAGCCCCAAAGCATGATGTTTCCACCCCCATGCTTCACAGTAGGTATGGTGTTCTTTGGATGCAACTCAGCATTCTTTGTCCTCGAAACACGACGAGTTGAGTTTTTACCAAAAAGTTCTATTTTGGTTTCAGCTGACCATATGACATTCTCCCAAACTTCGTCTGGATCATCCAAATGCTCTCTAGCAAACTTCAGAGGGGCCTGGACATGTACTGGCTTAAGCAGGGGGACACATCTGGCACTGCAGGATTTGAGTCCCTGGCGGCGTAGTGTGTTACTGATGGTAGGCTTTGTTACTTTGGTCCCAGCTCTCTGCAGGTCATTCACTAGGTCCCCCCGTGTGGTTCTGGGATTTTTGCTCACCGCTCTTGTGATAATTTTGACCCCACGGGGTGAGATCTACAATTTTGTTTCTGGTGTCCTTTGACAGCTCTTTGGTCTTGGCCATAGTGGAGTTTGGAGTGTGACTGTTTGAGGTTGTGGACAGGTGTCTTTTATACTGATAACAAGTTCAAACAGGTGCCATTAATACAGGTAACGAGTGGAGGACAGAGGAGCCTCTTAAAGAAGAAGTTACAGGTCTGTGAGGTCTGTGAGAGCCAGAAATCTTGCTTGTTTGTAGGTGACCAAATACTTATTTTCCACCATAATTTGCAAATTATTTCATTAAAAATCCTACAATGTGATTTTCTGGATTTTCTTTTCTCATTTTGCAGCGCACGCAAGGTCCCCCTGCTCAAGCCAGCGCATGTCCAGGCCTGTCTGAAGTTTGCCAATGACCATCTGGATGATCCAGAGGAGGAATGGGAGAAGGTCATGTGGTCTGATGAGACAAAAATAGAGCTTTTTGGTCCAAACTCCACTCGCTGTGTTTGGAGGAAGAAGGATGAGTACAACTCCAAGAACACCATCCCAACCGTGAAGCATGGAGGTGGAAACATCATTCTTTGGGGATGCTTTTCTGCAAAGGGGACAGGACGACTGCACCGTATTGAGGGGAGGATGGATGGGGCCATGTATCGCGAGATCTTGGCCAACAACCTCCTTCCCTCAGTAAGAGCATTGAAGTTGGGTCGTGGCTGGGTCTTCCAGCATGACAACGACCCGAAACACACAGCCAGGTCAACTAAGGAGTGGCTCCGTAAGAAGCATCTCAAGGTCCTGGAGTTGCCTAGCCAGTCTCCAGACCTGAACCCAATAGAACATCTTTGGAGGTAGCTGAAAGTCTGTATTGCCCAGCGACAGCCTCGAAACCTGAAGGATCTGGAGAAGGTCTGTATGGAGGAGTGGGACAAAATCCCTGCTGCAGTGTGTGCAAACCTGGTCAAGAACTACAGGATGCGTATGATCTCTGTAATTGCAAACAAAGGTTTCTGTACCAAATATTAAGTTCTGCTTTTCTGATGTATCAAATACTTATGTCATGCAATAAAATGCAAATTAATTACTTAAAAATAATACAATGTGATTTTCTGGATTTTTGTTTTAGATCAGTTGAAGTGTACCTATGATAAAAATTACAGACCTCTACATGCTTTGTAAGTAGGAAAACCTGCAAAATCGGCAGTGTATCAAATACTTGTTCTTCCCACTGTATATATATATATATATATCACACTGAGTGCACAAAACATTAGGAACAGCTGCTTTCCATGAAATAGACCAGGTGAATCCAGGTGAAAGCTATGATCCCTTATTGATGTCAGCCGTTAAATCGACTGCAATCAATGTAGATGAAAGGGATGAGACATGTTAAATAATTATTTTTTCAACCTTTGGCCATTCGAGACATGGATTGTGTGTATGCCAATCAGAGGGTGAATTGGCAAGAAAAAAGCTTTAAGTGCCTTTTAATGGGGTATGGTAGTAGGTGCCAGATGCACTGGTTTGTCAAGAACTGCAACGCTGCTGGGTTCTTCAAGCAAGAATGGTCCACCACCTAAAGGACATCCGGCCAACTTGACACCGGTGGTAAGTATGTGTCAACATGGGTCAGCATCCATGTCGAACACTTTCGACACCTTGTAGAGTCCATGCCTCGGCGAATTGAGGCTGTTCTGAGGGCAAAAGAGGGTGCAATTCAATATTAGGAAGGTGTTCAAGTAGAAAGAACAAAAATGTTCGATAGTCCGAAACTATGCTGTAATCAAGGTGGAAATAAAAACACTACAAACAGAAGACATAACAAATTATGTGTATGTGGGGGAGTGTGCGGGGGAGTGTGCGGGTGTTGTAAAATGGGAGTGCCCATGTGTATGTGTTTAAATTAGATTAAATTAAGGGAGTTAGTGTCCCCTTTCCTTTTTTTTAACAAATATTTAAAATAAATAATAAAATAATATAGTAAATAGGCCTCCTGCAAGTAGCCTACGTAGCCAAGACAGAAAGATGAACGCAGTCAGTGACCCACTAAAGCAGCACCACCCCCTCACGAATCTGAGCCTGCATGGCAGGTTTGCTATAACTAAGCCAAAGCCCCCGTATGGGTGAGCATAATATACAAAGAAATTCTCACAGCTGCTTAGAGAACCTTGACGACCTCGTACCTAGCTGGTGGGAATTCCGGTGGAGTATCACCACCCAGGTAGTGGCACAGCTGGCAACACTGGCTGCAGTAACCCATGGGGGGAGGGTCGCACTCAGACAATCAGAGAGGGGCTGTGGGGGGAAGGGGGGTACCTGAGCTCCATCAACCAGGAATATATTTTGGGTAATCAAATATTCCCATCCCTGCTCAATTTGGCACTCCTCTTGAACAGCTATAATGGTATACGCATTCACACAGCTAATCTACTCTTGAGCTGGTCTCGGTGATGGAACAACTGATGAACAATTGAGATTGTAGTCAGATGCTTGTGGATGTGTGTGCAGGGGGGGGGGGTGGTGTAGGTGGTTGGATGGGGAGAGGTGTAGATGTGTGTGTGTATGGGTGTGTGAGTGAGTGAGTGAGTGTATGCATCCCACAGTCGTTGCTATGGGGTAATGATGTTAGGGACCATATAGGATGGAATCACAAGCTGTAATATAAAAGAAATAATATCTGCTTGCCACAATGTTGATTTTCTACTGACGGTCCTTGTTAAAGGAGACAATCCTTCGTAGGAAGTGCCTACACTATTGCCCATATTATTTGTCAATTGTGGGAATTAATTAATGTATGCAGATAAAAAATAAATAATTATATATAGTACAACTGAGGCGAAAGGATTAATAATGCTTATGGCTACTTACCTGGTTTTGTCCTGTATTCATCTTGATTAGAAGCGATTCTTAAAATGAAGATATATTGGATACAAGATCAGCCAACTACTAGAAATAATTGAAAACTACAAGAATGCAGGGAAACCAGGTTTAATCATTATAGAAGATTTTTGGTGAAAGCCTTCTAGAATCTGTTTATATGTGCCAATTAAATTTTTTTTAATTTTTTTTTTAATTTGGAGAATCTTTCATAAAATGAGTAAAAGTCATGTACAACAATCATTTATGTACAATAATACATTATGGTTTCTTCTCTGAGAGAGTAAAACAAGGTTACCTTCTGTCACCATACTGACTTATTATGGGCATTGAACTGTTACATATAAAAATCTAATGATAACATTAAGGAACAAAACATTTATGGATTAAAGTATCAATGTAAGCCAGTAATTCAAGTTCTATCTTGAGTACTCAATCTTAAACGTTGAAGGGTCTTATTTAGGAACTGGATCATTTCTCTAGTTTATCTAGACTAAGGGCTCTATTCAATCTGTATGTCATGCCCTGAACTTAGAGATCCTTTTAATGTCTCTATTTTGGTTTTTCAGGGCGTGAGTTGGGGTGGGCATTCTATGTTTTGTGTTCTATGTTTGCTATTTCTGTGTGTTTGGCCGGTGGTTCTTAATCAGAGGCAGCTGTCTATCGTTGTCTCCGATTGAGAACCATACTTAAGTAGCCTTTTCCCATCTGTGTTTTGTTGGTAGTTGTTTTCTGTTTTGTGTTGCTGCACCTTACAGGACTGTTTTGTTTTCGTTCCACTCTCTTTGTTATTTTGTTTAGTGTTTCTGTTCTAAATAAAAATAACATGAACACTTACCACGCTGCGCTTCGGTCCGATGACTACTCTTCATCCGAAGACGAATATCGTTACACTGTAAAGCTAAAGCATTACAGATTCCGGAATAGAAATGTAATGGTTGTTTCCGACTGAGCCAACATAATATGCAGTGTTTACCATTAATTTAGTCTCTGCTAAAGCAGGAACATTGCCTTTAATGCAACCGCTGTGTTAGATTTAAAAAAATAACTTTACCACAACATACAGCTTGGGTTATTGTGAGACAGCGCACACCAACACGGCGGAGATTAGGCATCAACATATTACACAGAAATACGAAATAAAATCATAAATGTTGTCTTACTTTTGCTGAGCTTCCATCAGAATGTTGTACAAGGAGTCCTATTTCCAGAATAAATCGTTGTTTGGTTTTAGAATGTCCATTTTTTCTGTCGAATTCGCGCCACAATGCTAGCCAAGGTTGCTAACATTCCCATCCTCTCTTGGCGCAAAGAACGGAAAACTCCAAAAGTCCCAATAAACGTTGAATAAACTGATAAAACTCGGTTGAAAAAAACTACTTTATGATGTTATTATCATATGTATCAAATAAAATCAGAGCCGGAGATATTCGCCGTGTAAACCGAACGCTTTTCAGAAGACAATGTCGAGGTCCCTCGCGCGCCGTCGAAGACAAAGAAAATACCGGACCTGTCACTCCAAAAGCTCTTTTTCGGCCACAGATCAAGCTAGACACCCCATTCCACCTTCCACTGCCTGCTGACATCGAGTGGATGGCATATGAAGTGCATACATATCGATAAATAAAAGCCAGTTGAATAGGCAGGCTCTGAAACAGAGCCTTGTTTTCAGATTTGTCACTTCCTATATGGAAGTTTGCTGCCAAATGAGTTCTGTTTTACTCACAGATATAATTCAAACAGTTTTAGAAACTTCAGAGTGTTTTCTATCCAACAGTAATAATAATATGCATATTGTATGATCTAGAACAGAGTACGAGGCCGTTTCATTTGGGCACGATTTTTTCCAAAGTGAAAACAGCGCCCCCGTATTGACAAGAAGTTTTAATTGAACTTTGACCTCAGTGATGCCTCTCCTGGCAACAGATACACCTGTGTAAGTCTTTAACAAAATGTGCACTGACTGACGTGGAAGGTATTTCAGTGTATTTTTGTAGACTGGGTCTGACACGAGATACAGCTGCCCCTTTCAGTCTTTGATGTTATTTCTGAGCTCTTTTTGTTTCTACAGGCTTGCTAGACGTGGCCCTTTTTAGCTCAGGCTCGGCAATCCATATCCTTACACCAGCATGTGTATCAAGCATGTGCCTTGATTTCTTTGTATCTGATTTTCAGTTGCAGCTCGTCCCGATGAAGCCAACTGCTGAGCCTCTTTAGCAGCAAGTTCCATGGACACAATGACTTCAATGGCCTTTGCCAAGGTCAGATTACTTTCAGTCAATAGTCTCTTTTGTGTAGCTTCACTCCGTAGCCCACATACTAGTCTGTCTCTCATAGTTTAATGATGTTCTACATAACACCAACAGTGCTCTGATTTCTTTAATGCAGCAGGAAACATTGTCAACGATTCTCCCTCTTCCTGATATGTTCTGTGGAACCTAAACCTTTCAGCAATAACTAGTGGTTTTGGTGAAAAGTGCCTTTTCAGTATTTCCACAATATCCGTACATGTCTTATTACCTGGCTTGACTGGCAGGTTGCATTGTAAATTTAATGTATTTGGCCCCATTACACAAAAAAATGTAGGTGGAATTTTGTCCTTATCAATGTCATTTGCAAGAACAAAATATTCAAACCGTTCTGTATATGAGCTCCACTGCTCAACACTTTCATCAAACTGTCCAATGTTTCCAACAATTCCAGCCATTTCTCACTTCTCAATAGGCACCTGCTTGTCAATCACTTCAATATTTCCCTTTACCAATGCATCGTTCCCTTCAGCAACAGCAATATTTTTCTCGTTCACGTGACCTTCATTTACTTCACTCACTGACGTTACATTCTCAAGTTCGCTCATTTAGCACTTTTTAATCACGTTGTTTTTCTGCTCCGACTCTCAAATAATTTTCTGCAGTCCACAACGATGCTAACTTTCTTTATTAGCTAGCACTACTATGCACTTGCACTTGCATTTGCACTTGCATAGTAGTGCTAGCTAAGAAAGAATGTTAGCCTGTACCACGGAAAACATTAGCCTGTACCACGAGAAATAACAGTTCTTCCAGACAGAATAGTTTCTGTATGTTCAGACTTACTCATTACCAACATTTTGTTATGTTTCATGGATTTAATAACCGCGTCTTTATAACAATTCAATATTGATGAGACGGGAGACAGGAATTCAATTCAACCATTTATATGAACATGCTCATCTCAACACTCCCATGATGCTCTGCAGCACAACCCCAATACACCTGTTATAGTATCTGTTTTTACCTCATTGATCACTGGATATCAATTATCCAGTGTTTAACGCAGCCCCCTGTCTCTCTCCAAGCATGACTCCAACACCATCATTAAGTTTGCCGACGACACAACAGTGACAACGATGCGACAGGCTATAGGGAGGAGGTCAGAGCCCTGGCAGTGTGGTGCCAGGACAACCACCTCTCCCTCGATATGAGCAAGACAAAGGAGATGATGGTGGACTACAGGAAAAGGCGGGCCGAACAAGCCCCCATTAACATTGACAGGCCGAACTGGAGCGGGTCGAGAGTTTCAAGTTCTCTGGTGTCCACATCACCAATAAAATATCATGGTCCAAACACACCAAGACAGTCGTAAAGAGGGCACGACAACACCTTTTCCCCCTCAGATCCTCAAAACATTCTACAGCTGCACCATCAAGAGCATCCTGACCGGTTGCATCACCGCCTGGTACGGCAACTGCTTGGCAGTTGGTTAAGGGCTTGTAAGTAAGCATTTCACGGTAAGGTCTACACCTGTTCTAGCCGGCGTATGTGACAAACACATGTTTTATTTGATATACATATCAAGTGAGTATCTAGAGATGGGCCTCAGCTACACTGAATAGACACAAGTTGCCCCCCTCAAATCAATCAATCAATCAATCAATCAATCAACCAAATGTATTTTATAAAGCCCCTTTTACATCAGCAGTTGTCACAATTTGCTTTACAGATAACCAGACTAAAACCCTGAAGAGCAAGCAATGCAGATGCAGAAGCACAGAGGCTAGGAAAAACTCAGAGGGGCTCCGAGGGGTGGCCAGTCCTCTTCTGACTGTACAGGGTGGAGATTTAATAGTACATGTGGCCATTAAGGCAACATCCTTTTTCAAGACATTTCCTCATCTAACCATTGATACAGGGTTAGAAATATATTATATCTCCCTAATGGTCAAGGTTATATTAAGTGGCAGGTCCTACTTACGTTGTTTCCACATCTGTATCACTAGCACGCACGTACACTCACACACCTGCATGTGCACGCACACACACACACACACTTACATGGTTTCCACCACATCCGGATCGATGATGCACTGACCTCCGGTCTTGTTCTGTTGCAGATAGCGACGACCCTTCCTCCTCCATTATCTCTCTCCTCTTCCGTGTCCCTCGTTCATTAACCGCCGCTACTCACCTCCGATGAGAGAGATCAACATCCATCTGCATAGAGGGAGGGAGGGAGAGAGGGGGGAGAACGAAACAGAGATAAAACAAGACAGACAAAGCATTATATAGAGATAAATGGACAAAGAGAAATATATAAGAGAGAGAGAGAGACCAATGAGTGGCAGACAGAGAGAAAGTGAGAGACAGAGAAAGTGAGAAAGCATGAGGTAAATGGACAAAGAGAAAAGGGGATACAAAAAAAGAGAGGGAGGGAGTCCAGGGAGACAGACATCAACAGAAAAATCTGACCCTAAACCTTAATGACACTGATGTGACGCGTCTTTCTGTTTATAATATCAGGTCAAAGCATTATCATATCAGCATAAAGCCTTAACATAGCCAGGACACATACAGATCAAGCATTATAATATCAGCATACAGCACTACCATCACTGCATCATAAACCGCCAACTCTACAGTATGTTAATACTATGGATGGAACCTTGTCATAATGCCTCACACACATCTCCTCATTAATCAGACTCAAAATATATTGGTGTTGATAGCTGATACCAGTGTCAGTCACTAGGTCCACACACCCACCCGCATGCACACAGACACAGACATACACACACACACACACACAATGGTATGCTAATACTATGGATGAAACTCGTCATAATGCTCACATCTACACACTGGGCTTAATGTAATAGCTAGCACCAGATGGCTCAACATTACAGGAATTAAAGATATGGAGAGAGAGAAGAAGAGAGAGAGGGATAGGGGGTGAGAGAGAGCGACAGGGAGAGAGAGGGAGTATGTAGTGGTGGGGTGGGTGAGCAGCCAGGTCATCCGTGACACAAGTCAGTTTTCGACGTCCATCACTGTCTGAGGACGTCGGGAGATGACATGGAAAGCGTCCACTAGGGGCAACAGTGAGCGCTGTTAAGGTTTCGGTTTAGCTAGGGTGTAGTTAGCATCTGCCTCGGATTCCAAGGGTTGCAAGATTTAATTATATTTTGGTTTTAAGCCTATTCTAAACATTAACCCTTACCTTAAACATTCTGAGTTAAGTCCTAACCTTAAGAATTTGAAGTTAATGCATGAACCTAACCCTAAGCTTAAAACTTCTGAGTTAATGCCTAAACTTAACCTTAAACACTTGAAATTTGACATTTGTAACAACTTAGAAATTTTACGTTTGAGAAACATGGATCAGCGTCTAATTCTGATGTAAGACTTTGAGAGCTGGTTGGTGTGAGATGGAAAGAGACACGGAGAGAGAGAGAGAGAGAGACAGAGAGAGAGAGAGAAAATGGGACAGAATAAGACCTATTAGATAGATAATAGTAAACGACTCCCACCACTACCAGATAATGGAGAGAGAGAGTAAAAGAGAAGGAGAGTGATGTGATGGAGAGACCATTAACGTTGGTGACCTCAGGGAGATGGTATAGTCTCGTAAACCCAACACACACACACACTTCTTATTTCACTGGAATTACATGGTGGTCCTGAAAACAACTGAAATGGAGAGTAATAAATTAGTTTCTCGGTTTCTGTGTGTGTGTGTGTGGTTGTGTGTGTGTGTGTGTGTGTGTGTGTCTGCGAAAGGTCGGTCTCCCTTTGCCAATGACTCATGACGTGAAACAAAAAAGATGAAGAGAAAAAGTCAAAAAGAAAAAAGAAAGAGGAAAATAATGACATTTACAACAGACATCCTACCTACCCACCTGTTGGCAGCTGAGGGACTTCACTTCTTTCACTTCACTTAGCTTTTTGGGTTATGAGCAGAGATGCATATTTGCATTGTCTGCAAGATAAGAAGATAGTCTTCTTTTAGCTTAACTTTATTTCAATTTACATAATTGTACTGCTTATGCTTCTCATACTGTTAATCTAACTTTGCTTCACACACATTCTCCTCACTCTCTGCATACCACCTCACCTCAAAGTTTCCTATAGCTTTCTCCTAATTGCCTTTATCTAAAAGAGTGTAACAGTTCTGGCCCCAAGTCCAAAGTCTGTATCTGACCTCTCAGTTCTCATTTTCAAAAGTTTGTCCCTTAACTTTTAAACTTTGTATTTGGTTTGACACCTACACATTCCCTTTGTCTTTGTCGTGGCGATGTGGCGACCGTGAGGTGAGATCTGAATAGAAACTGATTACAGGGAGGTGTGTGTGTGTGTGTGGGTGTAAGATCTGGAGAACAGATTGACTCAGATAGAAAGGTAAAGTGAGGTCCAAGGGCATCGGTCTGGACAGAATCTTCGAGGGAGGAAGTGGGCTGCCTCCCTCAATTAACTTCTGTTAGGGTCAGAGACGAGACAGGGTGAGGAGAGGGGGAGATGAGAGAGAGGGGGCGGGGAACAGAGATGTGAGGGGAAGGGAGATGGGACTGGGTGAGGGGTCATCCCCACTTTTAAAGGCATACGTTCCAAATGGTATCCCATTCCCTATATAGTGCATTACTATTGACAAACTCCCTATGAGCCATGGTCAAAAGAAGTGCACTTAATAGTGAACAGGGCGCCATTTGGGACACAGCCCTATGCTATGGATTTTCACTCACAATGAGTTATGGCAGACTGAATAGCGTGGGTTTTCATTTAAACTGCCTCTATTCTGCTGTGTGTCTCTGTGTGTGTGTACAATCCCATCTGTAGTGTGTGTCAGAAATTCCATTAGAGAGGAACAGGTGTAGCCGACATGACTCTACACTCTAATAAAAAAGGGTTCCAAAATGGTTCTTTGGCTGTCCCCATAGGATAACCCTTTTTGGTTCCAGGTAGAACCATTTTGGTTCCATTTGGAACTCTGTGGAAAGGGCTTTAAGTGGAACCCAAAAGCGTTGTACCTGGAACCAAAAAGGGTTATCTTTTATTTCAGCTCATGAAACGTGGGACCAACACTTTACATGTTGCGTTTATATTTTTGTTCAGTACATTGTATGTTTGGACACACCTACTCATTCAAGGGTTTTTCTTTATTTTTACTATTTTCTACATTTTAGAATAATAGTGAAGACATCAAAACTATGAAATAACACATATGGAATCATGTAGTAACCAAAAAAAGTGTTGAACAAATCAAAATATATTTGCCTTGACATCTTTGCACACACTTGGCATTCGCGCAACCAGTTTCATGAGGTACTCACCTGGAATGCATTTCAATGAACAGGTGTGCCTTGTTAAAAGTACATTTTTTGAATTTCTTTCCTTCTTAATGTGTTTTAGCTAATCAGTTGTGTTGTGACAAGGTAGGGCTAGTATACAGAAGATAGCCCTATTTGGTAAAAGACTAAGTCCATATTATGGCAGCTCAAATAAGCAAAGAGCAATGACAGCATCATTACTTTAAGACATGAAGGTCAGTCAATATTTATTTGGGCTGCAAATTCCGACGCTGGTAACTCTAATGAACTTATCCTCTGCAGCAGAGGTAACTCTGGGTCTTCCTTTCCTGTGGTGGTCCTCATCAGAGCCAGTTTCATCATAGCGCTTGATGGTTTTCGCGACTGCGCTTGAAGAAACTTTCAAAGTTCTTGACATTTTCAGGATTCACTGACCTTCATGTCTTAAAGTAATGATGCTGTCGTTTCTCTTTGCATATTTGAGCTGTTATTGCCATAATATGGACTTGGTCTTTTACCAAATAGGGCTATCTTCTGTATACCACCCCTACATTGTCACAACACAACTGATTGGCTAAAACGCATTAGGAACAAAATAAATTCCACAAATGACCTTTAAACAAGGCACACCTGCTAATTGAAATGCATTCAAGGTGAGTTCTTCATGAGTGTGCAAAGAGTGCACAGGAGTGTGCAAAGCTGTCAACAAGGCAAAGGGTGGCTACTTTGAAGAATCTCAAATATATAATATATTTTTATTTGTTTAAACCTCTTGAGAGTATAGGGGGTGCTGTTTCGACTTAGCGAAAATTGGTCTCCAAATTAAACTGCCTAGTACTCAATTCTTGCTCGTACAATATGCATATTATTATTATTATTGGATAGAAAACACTCTCTAGTTTCTATAACCGTTGGAATTATGTCTCTGAGTGAAACAGAACTCATTCTACAGCACTTTTCCTGACAGGGAGTGAGATTTCAGAAATCTTGGCCCCTGTTCCCAGGTCAGTTTTAATGTCCCTGTGAATGCTATGGGGATACAAACACTGCCTACGCCTTCCTCTAGATGTCAGTAAGTGGTGACACTTTGAATGGAGTCGATTGCGCAATCTGGGCCTGTATAAAAGACTAAAGGGCGGAAGTACATTTCTTTTCCTCCCTGCGCCTGACGCACAATGGACGTCGGACTGGCCTCCTTCCAAGCTTTGGTTTAGCCAGTAATATATCTCCGGTCATGTTTTTACTCGTTATAGGTGTTAAAAACATCATAAGGTAGTTAATTTAAACCGTTTTATAGCAATTTATATCCGTTTAGTGCGATTTTCTGGCATTTCTTTGTGACGCACTCCCAAGAGCTGGGCACTTATCCAGTACATGCCGAACGTTAGTGGCAATTTCGACAGAACAAGAGGACATCTTTCGACCAAAAGACGATTAGACCGGAGAAAGGATACATTGCCCAAGATTCTGATGGAAGTTCAGCTAATAGTAAGAACTATTTATGATGATAAATCGTTGTTCTGTTGAAAAATGTTAAACGCATATTCCGCCATTTTCTTTGGGGTAGCTTCGCTTTGGCGCACCCTGTATTGCACAGTAAGGATAATTTAAAAAATGTAATTCAGCGATTGCATTAAGAACTAATTTGTCTTTCAATTGCTGTCCACCCTGTATTTTTTTGTCAAGTTTATGATTATTTATTCATTAGACTAGATCACTGTCCAAGATGGCGCCCGACATTTTCTGGCCAGTTTTGCTACTATTCTCATTGTATAACCACGTTTTTTTGTGGCTAAATATGCACATTTTCGAACAAACTCTATATGTATGTTGTAATATGATGTTACAGGAGTGTCATTGGAAGAATTCTGAGAAGGTTAGTGAAAAAATCAATACATTTTGGTGGTGATAATGCTATTGCTCTTTTTGCCTTGAATCAATGCTGGGGTAATGTTTGCACATGTGGTATGCTAATATAACGATTTATTGTGTTTTCGCTGTAAGACACTTAGAAAATCTGAAATATTGTCTGGATTCACAGGATCTGTGTCTTTCAATTAATGTATGCTGTGTATTTTTAAGAAAAGTTTTATGATTAGTAATTAGGTAATACACGTTGCTCTCTATTTATTCTAGTCGAGTTGTGATGGTGGGTGCAATTGTAAACTATGATTTCTACCTGAAATATGCACATTTTTCTAACAAAACCTATGCTATACAATAAATATGTTATCAGACTGTCATCTGATGAGGTTTTTTCTTGGTTAGTGGCTATCAATATCTTTATTTGGCCTAATTGGTGATAGCTACTGGTGGAGAGAAAAAATGGTGGACAAAGAAAAATGGTGTCTTTTGCTAACGTGGTTAGCTAATAGATTTACATATTGTGTCTTCCCTGTAAAATATTTTACAAATCAGAAATGATTGCTGGATTCACAAGAAGTGGATCTTTCATCTGGTGTCTTGGACTTGTGATTGAATGATATTTAGATGCTAGTATTTACTTGTGACGCTATGCTAGCTATGCTATTCAGCTTGTTTACTGGTGGGGGTGGTGGGGGGTGCTCCCGGATCCGGGTTTCTGAGGCGGTAGAAGTTAACAATTTTTTGGTTACTACATGATTCCATATGTGTTATTTCCAGAGGTATGGACTCAAGTCACATGACTTGGACTCGAGTCAGACTCGCATCAACTCTTCCTTTAACGGATTACAGTTTGAATAGGACATCAGCCAATCAAATTGTGCCAGCTGAGAAAAAGTTGTGCGTGGCAGTGCAGAGGAATGTCGGCGGGTGAATTCAGCAGTAGCCCTTGGAAAGATGATACCCAAAATTATTATTTTCGGATATAAAGACGACGCTGTATCAACAAAAAATGGATTGCAACTTGCAAAACATGCGGGAAGAAAATTACAGATGGAGGCGCAACAGTTTCCAACTTTGTTCGACATTTGAAGCTGCACAAAGAACGTTAAGTCTTGGCTAATATAGCCGACAGCTACAGTTGAAATCGGAGGTTTACATACACCTTAGCCAAATACATTTAACTAACTTATGGCTGCAAGGGGCAGTATTCAGTAGCCAGTTAAATCGTGCCCATTTCAAACGGCCTCGTACTCAATTCTTGCTCATGCAATATGCATATTATTATTACTATTGGATAGAAAACACTCTCTAGTTTCTAAAACCGTTTGAATTATTTCTCTGAGTGAAACAGAACTCCTTCTGCAGCACATTTCCTGAACAGGAAGTGGAATGTCAGAAATCGATGCTCTGTTCAACTTCATGCCTATACATGGGCAATGAACGTAAGAGTCTACGTACACTTCATACACCTTCCCCTGGTTGTCAAGAGGCGGTGAGAGAAGAAATTTCGTGTCTATCTTGGTCTGAGGTGGAATTAAAGCTCTTTGTATGACGTGACCGTCCATTTCCTGTTTCTGGAGCGCGCGAAAGAGGACATGGATTTGCCTTCTGTTTAGCTGTCGTTATGGACGACAAACATCTCCGGTTTAGATTTTATTTGATACATGTCACCATATCATCGTAAAGTATGTTTTTTCAATATAGTTTAATCAGATTATTGAAATTTTTTCGGGAGTTTTGCCATGTTCCGTTCTCTGACTTTGATGACGTTGGAGAGATCCTTGCCACTTGGCAAGTGCCCATGCTAAATCAAGAGGGAGATTTGCCATTCCAGATCCAAACAACGACTGTTCTGGACAAAGGACACCTTGCCAACATTCTGATGGAAAATCACCAAAAGTAAAAAACATTTTATGACGCTATTTCTAATATCTGTCGTGCATGTGAACTGGTCGTTGGCGCCCAAGTGTTTCTGGCTATTGTGGCTACGCTAATATAACGCTATATTGTGTTTTCGCTGTAAAACACTTGATAAATCGGAAATATTGTCTGGAATCACAAGATGCCTGTCTTTCAATTGCTGTACACTATGTATTTTTCAGAAATGTTTTATGATGAGTATTTAGTTATTTGGCGTTGGTGTCTGTAATTTTTCTGTCTGCTTTCGGTGCAATTTCTGACTGTAGCTGCAATGTAAACTATGATTTATACCTGAAATATGCACATTTTTCGAAAAAAAACATATGCTATACAATAAATATGTTATCAGACTGTCATCTGATGAGGTTGTTTCTTGGTTAGTGGCTATTTATACCTTTATTTGGCCGAATTTGTGATAGCTACTGATGGAGTCAAAAACTGATGGAGTAATAAAAGTGTCTTTTGCTAACATGGTTAGCTAATAGATTTACATATTTTCTCTTCCCTGTAAAACATTTTAAAAATCGGACATGTTGGCTGGATTCACAAGATCTGTACCTTTCATATGCTGTATTGGACTTGTTAATGTGTGAAAGTTAAATATTTAAAAAAAATATCTTTTGAATTTCGCGCCCTGCACTTGAAGTGGCAGTTGTCATGAATGTACCGACGTCGGGCTTGCACGCCAAACAGGTTAAGCCTGATGAATTTACTGTGTTAAATGAGGCCTCTCCTCCTGGTTACACTAGTGACCATATCCCCCGTGCATCCCGCAAAGGCGGTGGTGTTGCTAACATTTACGATAGCAAATTTCAATTTACAAAAAGAAAAATGACGTTTTCGTCTTTTGAGCTTCTAGTCATGAAATTTATGCAGCCTACTCAATCACTTTTTATAGCTACTGTTTACAGTCCTCCTAGGCCATATACAGCGTTCCTCTCTGAGTTCCCTGAATTCCTATTGGACCTTGTAGTCATAGCAGATCGTATTCTAATTTTTTGTGATTTTAAGTGTTTTAAGCTCAAGTGCAGGGCGCGAAATTCAAAAGATATTTTTTTTAAACATTTAACTTTCACACATTAACAAGTCCAAGACACCAGATGAAAGGTGCACATCTTGTGAATCAAGCCAACATGTCCGATTTTTAAAATGTTTTACAGGGAGGACACAATATGTAAATCTATTAGCTAACCACGTTAGCAAAAGACACCACTATTCTTACTCCATCAGTTTATGACCTCATCAGTAGCTATCACAAATTCAGTAGCTATCACTCATCAGTAGCTATCACAAAAAATAGCCACTACCCAAGAAACAACCTCATCAGATGACAGTCTGATAACATATTTATTGTATAGCATATGTTTTTTTCAAAAAATTTGCATATTTCAGGTATAAATCAGAAATTGCACCGAAAGCAGCCATAATATTTACAGACACCAACGTCAAATACCTAATTACTCATCATAAAACATTTCTGAAAAATACATAGTGTACAGCAATTGAAAGACAGGCATCTTGTGATTCTAGACAATATTTCCGATTTATTAAATGTTTTACAGCGCAAACAAAATGTAGCGTGATATTAGCATAGCCACAATAGCCAGAAACACTTGGGCGCCCACGACCAGTCAACATGCACGACAGATATTAGAAATAGCATCATAAAATGTTTCTTACTTTTGGTGATCTTCCATCAGAATGCTGCATAAGGTGTCCTTTGTCCAGAACAGTCGTTGTTTTGATCTGGAACGGCAAATATCTCTCTTCATTTAGCATGGGCACTTGCCAAGTAGATCGGATCACTCCAAAGTCAACAAAGTTAGAGAACGGAACACGGCAAAACTCCAGAAAAAATTTCAATAATCTGATTAAACTATATTGAAAAAACATACGTTACGATGATATGGTGACATGAATCAAATAAAATCTAAGACGGAGATGTTCGTCGTTCATAACGACAGCTAAACAGAAGCCATTGCCATGTCCTCTTTCGCACGCTCCAGAAACAGGAAATGGACGGTCACGTCAAACAAAGACCTTTTATTCCACCTCAGACCAAGATAGACACAACATTTCTTCTCTCACCGCATCTTGACAACCAGGGGAAGGCGTAGGAAGTGTATGTAGATTCTTACGTATCACACCCATGTATAGGCATGCAGTTGAACAGAGCATCGATTTCTGACATTTCGCTTCCTGGTCAGGAAAAGTGCTGCAGAAGGAGTTCTGTTTCACTCAGAGAAATAATTCAAACGGTTTTAGAAACTAGAGAGTGTTTTCTATCCAATTGTAATAATAATATGCATATTGTACGAGCAAGAATTGAGTACGACGCCGTTTGAAATGGGCACATTTTATCTGGCTACTCAATACGCCCCCTGCAGCCATACCAGGTTAAACTCAGTTTTTCACAATTTCTGACATTTAATCAGAGTATGAATTCCCTGTCTTAGGTCAGTTAGGATGACCACTTTATTTAAATAATGTGAAATGTCAGAATAAAGGTAGAGAGAATGATTTATTTCAGCTTTAATTTCTTTCATCACATTCCCAGTGGGTCAGAAGTTTACATACACTCAATTAGTATTTGGTAGCATTGCCTTTAAATTGTTTAACTTGGGTCAAATGTTTTGGGTAGCCTTCCACAAGCTTCCCACAATAAGTTGGTTGAATGTTGGCCCATTCCTCCTGACAGAGCCTGTGTAACTGAATCAGGTTTGTAGGCCTCCTTGCTCGCACATGCTTTTTCAGTTGTGCCCACACATTTTCTATAGGATTGAGGTCAGGGTTTTGTGATGGCCACTCCATACCGTGAATTTGTTGTCCTGAAGCCATTTTGCCACATCTTTGGAGGTATGCTTGGGGTCATTGTCCATTTGGAAGACCGATTTGCGACCAAGCTTTAACTTCCTGACTGATGTCTTGAGATGTTGCTTCAATATATCCACATCATTTTCCTGCCTCATGATGCCATCTATTTTGTGAAGTGTACCAGTCCCTCCTTCAACAAAGCACCCCCACAACATGATGCTGCCACCCCCGTGTTTCACGGTTGAGATGTTGTTCTTCGGCTTGCAAGCCTCCCCCTTTTTCTTCCAAACATAACGATGGTCATTATGACCAAACAATTCTATTTTTGTTTCATCAGACCAGAGGACATTTCTCCAAAAAGTACAATCTTTATCCACATGTGCAGTTTCAAACCGTCGTCTGGCTTTTTTAATGGTGGTTTTGGAGCAGTGGCTTCTTCCTTGCTGAGCAGCTGTTCAGGTTATTTCAATATAAGTCTCTTTTTACTGTGGATATAGATACTTTTGTACCTGTTTTCTCCAGCATCTTCACAAGGACATTTGCTGTTGTTCTGGGATTGATTTGCATGGCTGTGTGGTCCCATGGTGTTTATACTTGCGTACTATTGTTTGTACAGATGAACGTGGTACCTTCAGGCATTTCGAAATTGCTCCCAAGGATGAACCAGACATGTTGAGGTCTACAATTTTTTTTCTAAAGTCTTCGTTGATTTCTTTTGATTTTCCCATGATGTCAAGCAAAGAGGCACTGAGTTTGAAGGTAGGCCTTCAAATAGATCCACAGGTACACCTCCAATTGACTCAAATGATGTCAATTAGCCTATCAGAATCTTCTAAAGCCATGACATTATTTTCTTTAATTTTCCAAGCTGTTTAAAGGCATAGTCAACTTAGTGTATGTAAACTTCTGACCCTCTGGAATTGTGATACAGTGAATTATAAGTGAAATAATCTGTCTGTAAACTATTGTTGGAAAAATGTATTGTGTCATGCACAAAGTAGATGTCCTAACCGACTTGCCAAAACTATAGTTTGTTAACAATACATTTGTGGAGTGGTTGAAAAACTAGTTTTAATGACTCCAACCTAATTGTATGTAAACTTCCAACTTCAACTGAATATATTTTATAACTTTACTAGTGTATCATGTAGGCTAGCGTAACGTTAAATCAATGAGCCTCCACACAGTCAGTCAGTGCGGGAATGTGATCATTGCACCCAAGATTGAGCTACAACCGGCCAGGCATTAGGTAGCCTAAATCCTGCCTGATGTTCCTAAAACAAGGTTGGGCAATTGTGGTTGGGCGATTGTGTACAAGCCTACATCGCCCGATTGCGCGGGAATTAACATCCTCGATAGATGATCACTATTGGGGGGGTCTTTCTCATGGCTACCCATGTATTTCCATGGAAATATAACATTTATTTGGAAAGAAATAAACATAGCTATTTTTAAAAGCATTCATGATTTGCGTAAATGTAACATACTATCTATTACTCTTGGTAAAAATATGAAATGGTATTACATTTGGTGAAGAGCACATTATGACTTGTTTAGGACTCGAAACTCCATCTCACTCCCTTCCTCCCTTGTCCCCTCCCTCCCTCACTTCCCCATCTCTCTACCTATTTCTGTCTCACACCCCACCTCTCTTATTCTCTCTAACACTTTCTCCTTCCATCTCTCTCCTTTGCCCTCCATCTTGCATTCTTTCTTCATCATAATCAAATGGCACTTCAAAAGGCATGTACTGTCCTATGTATACATAATGAATGAACACAATGTAGTTAGGTTGGTCTGCTGTATATCAGTGCCATGTCATATGTCTGTGTGACAGGTTAAAGGAAATACTAATAGCCTGTTATACATGAAACAGTATTAGTAAATTCATAGTATGTGAGGATCTTAAAACATCTAAGGTTAAGAAGATCATGCATTCAGTATTAATTGATAGATTGATAACAATTATATAATTGTGTTAAAATCCGTCAAGCATACAAAGGGTACGAATTGTGAGAGGAATGTGTAAACGTTATGTTGATTACTTTATGTTGTCGTGGGTAAAAGTGTTAATCTGTGATCTACTAAATGCTCTTAATCTATGAGCCTGAGATCGATTGCTCTGGTCTCCACTCAAGTTCACGGAGAATTCGCGGTCTTTTTCTCATTGCACTAAAAGTTCTCATGAGTAAACATTCCGTATCACAATTGTGATTCTTTCCCCCCCTTTTTCAGGGGTGTAACATTTTTGGAGGCTCCGCTGAGATTGCTGCTCAGATGTCCAGTTTCCACATCCTGCTTGCTGAATTCCGAGCCAGCTAAATCCCCACATAACAACTCAGGCAGGCTGCAGTGAGGAAAGTGTTGCTGTTCGAGGAGAGCTGGAAGTTGGTGGTTAAGTACGTGTCAACTGAGGCCATTGATCGACCGTCAGAGACAGTAAGGACCATCTAATTCAGAGTCAACTCCTGCACAGTAAAAGTTCCTCCTGTTCTGTCAACATGACAACCGCCTTGGAATAACTACAGGAAGAGGTAGTAGGAGAATTGCACACCCTGACTAAAGACAAGTTACTAGAGATATGTGGTTTCCTTGAAATATCAGGTGAACAGAGAAGAGATGTTCAAGACAAATCCCGCATATCATTAATGACTCACATTATGATGTTCCTGGAAAGAGAGGAAGTTGCAGAGTTAGAAGATGGCGGCATGTCGGAATTGTTGCTACTTAAAGACAAAATGACAGAGATGATCAGTGGCATAGATAACAAAACATGGCAAACTGACCATGATATTGAAACAGCCGGAATACATCACAGAATAGAGGAACTGAGAACTGTAATCCCACAACAAAGGGTGGGAATTGAGCAGATTACTGCAGCCAAAGCCAGTGATTCTCTGCGTCAGCCCCAACTCCATGCCAATCTTCAGGGGAGCGTGCCGCTCTCACCCAATGCACAGCCCAGCTCATATTGGCACAAAGAGTTTAAAATTTCTGGTCAGATAGGTGAACCGGGCCAGAAAGATAAACTGATTTTTTCCAGCCTTGCCCATCAGATCGAGGGTGGACTTAACAGAGGCTATCCTGAGGTAGAAATAGTAGACGCAGTAGTCAGGGCTATATCTCCAGGCTCACAGCTACGCAGTTACTTGGAAGGTAAACCCCAGCTAACTCTTCCCACACTTAGATGTATCCTGCGTTCCCACTTCCAAGAGAAGGTTGCTGTACCAAAACACAGTAGCATTCAGATTGAGTGCCGTGTAGCTTCCCAGCCTTTCAAAGAGGACATGACAACACTTTTCCAGCCAGACCTGAACCCGCAGTGGCCAGACGACCTTGAGTTCTTTGACACACTAGTCAAAGTCAGAAAAGGTGTTTTTCCAGTTATCAGGCTTGATGTCTCTAACCCTACTGACCACGACATTGCCATGCTAGGACGCACAATAATCGGTACAGTACAAACCATTATGACTGTGTTACCTGCCCAAGTCTTTGAAAAAACTGTCACCCCAGCCACAGTGAATCACACCAGCGTTCGAACCCCACGTACTGCTACTGAACAGTGGGATCCACCAGTAGGTTTAACTCACCTAACCGAAGAGCAGAGAGAGGTTGTTAGGCAAATGCTTAGAGAAGAGTGTCACTCCTTCTCCAGATCAGACAATGACATTGGCTGCATTGAACGATTGAAAATGACTATTTCTCTAAAGGACTCTGAACCAGTCAAGCGCACATACATGTCAGTGCCCAGGCCACTGTATCAGGAGATGAAGGGTCACCTTTATGACCTCATAGCCCAGGGCTGGGTTAGGAAGTCAAACTCTTCATATTCTTCACCTGTCGTGTGCGTTCGTAAGAAGGATGGGACCCTCCGGTTGTGTATAGATTACAGAGACCTGAACAGAAAGACACATCCTGACCGCCAGCCCATCCCTCGGGTCCAAGACATCATGGACAGTTTAGGTGGTAATTCCTGGTTCTCCCTCTTAGATCAGGGAAAAGCTTATCACCAGGGGTTCATCTCTGAAGAAAGCAGACCACTGACAGCATTTGTGACTCCGTGGGGACTCTATGAGTGGATACGGATGCCATTCGGCCTCATGAACGCTCCTGCAGCTTTTCAGCGGTGTATGGAGGAGTGTTTGGAAGGGCTCCGGGATGACATCTGCATTCCTTATCTGGACGACACGCTTGTTTTCAGTAAAACTTTCGACAGCCATGTGAATGATGTGCGAAAAGTTTTGCAGCGTCTCAGAGAGTATGGCATTAAACTCAAACCAAGTAAGTGTGATCTCTTTAAACCCAAGGCCCGTTATTTGGGCAGAGTAGTGTCTGCAGAGGGCAGCCGAGTTGACCCAGCCAATTTTGAAGCAGTAAGAGCATTGAAAGAAATCAGACCAGAGACTGTGGGACAGCTCAGACAAATGCTTGATTTACTCACTTACTACAGACAGTACATCAAAGACTTTTCTAGGAGGGCCAGCTGCCTGTATGACCTCCTGAAAGCAGATTCAGAGAAATTACCTGACCACCCACGGAAAAGAAAAACAAAGAAAATAAGTAATGTGGTGCCCTCAAACAAGCCAATCCTGTGGACTGACCAGCATCAACAGGCACTTGAACAGCTGATTGAGTGTTTGCTTCACCCACCAGTCTTAGGATTCCCTGATTTCACTCAGCCATTTGTTGTACACACTGATGCGTCACACCAAGGCTTGGGAGCAGTTCTCTATCAAAAGCAAGATGGGAATCTTAGGGTCATTGCTTATGGCTCTCGAACCTTAACAGCAGCTGAGAAGAACTATCACTACCACTCGGGCAAGCTAGAATTTCTAGCTCTAAAATGTGCAATCACTGATAAGTTCCATGATTATTTGTACTATGCTCCGTCCTTCACTGTATACAGCGATAACAAGCCGCTCAGCTACATTCTGTCTACTGCGAAACTGAACGCAACCACTTCCAGGTGGGTTTCAGAATTGTCTGATTTCAACTTCACAATAAAGTACAGGCCAGGCAGAGAGAACGGTGATGCAGATGCGTTGTCAAGGATGCCACTGGATGTAGAGTCACTGATGAGAGAATGTTCTGAGGAGCTTCCACCAGACACCATTGCCGCCACGATACAAGCAGTTGAGGTACAGAAAGAGGCTTTTGTACCTTGGTTACTTTCAGCTGCAGCTATGTCAGTGTAAGCTGAAGGTGAGACGACCACTGCAACAACCAGCTCGATCCCAAAAGATGGGATAAGAGAAGCACAAGAATCTGATCCGGTCATCCGTCCTGTGCTCAATTTCAAACTGTCGGGTTTCAAACCGCCAGTTAAAGAGCAAAAGGAATTCAGTCCAAAGACAAAATGCCTATTCAGAGAATGGGACAAATTGACAATAGACAGTGATGGCATTCTGTACAGAATCACTACAGCCCGCAAGCAGTTAGTTCTACCAGAGCAGTACAAAGGTAAAGTGATGGAAGAGTTGCACAATAACATGGGACACCAAGGTACTGACCGCACTGTATCACTAGTACGTGACCGCTTCTTCTGGCCATATATGCAATCTGACATCGAGCACTATGTGACTAAAACTTGTAGCTGGGTCAAGCAGAAAAAGCCAGCCCATAAAGCAAGAGCTCCTCTGACAAACATTGTGACAACACAGCCATTTGAACTGGTATGTATAGACTTCCTTCATCTCGACAGATGCAAAGGGGGATATGAGTACATCCTCGTGATTGTTAATCATTTTACACGTTTCACTCAAGCCTACGCCACCACATCAAAGTCAGGTAAAACTGCTGCAAATCTCATCTTCAATGACTTTGCCCTGAAGTTTGGGTTCCCGTCCCGCATCCACCATGACCAAGGGGGAGAATTTGAAAATCAGTTGTTCCATCAGTTAAAGAAACTCAGTGGCATGGCGGGGTCCAGAACAACACCCTACCATCCGATGGGGAACGGTCAAGTGGAACGCATGAACAGAACATTGTTGCACATGTTAAAGACACTAACTGAGACACAAAAGTCCAATTGGAAGGAGTCTCTGAACAAACTGGTTTATGCCTATAACTGCACCCGTTGCGAAGTGACTGGCTATTCACCATTTTATCTTCTGTTTGGGAGATCACCCAGGCTTCCAGTTGATATGCTCTTTGGATTGTGCACAGAGGCAGGTTCCAGTAACCAGCGAGACTACGTGGAGAACTGGAAACGAGGGATGGAAGAAGCATACGCCATTGCAAATGAAAATGCTCAGAAAGCCGCTGAAAGAAGTAAGAAGTACTATGACGCTAAAGTTAGGAGTTCAGTGCTACAGCCTGGCGAGCGAGTTCTGATTAAAAACCTGACACCAAGAGGAGGACCAGGCAAACTCTGTAACGATTGGGAAGATACAATTCACACAGTAGTGAGACAAATGGGTTCAGACCTGCCGATTTATGAATTGAGACCAGAAAAGGGAAGGGGACGCTCCAGGGTCCTGCACAGGAACCTGCTCATGTCCTGTGACCCCTTACCTTTTGAGACACAACCAGAAATGACCAAAGATGACAAAAGTCAGAAAAAATAGAGACATCAGCCTGCATCACATCCTCTAGATTCTGATGAAGACAGCTGGGATGAATATGACCTTCATCATGAGCCGCTACAGGTTCCCACATCTCCTACAGTACCTGAGGAGAGGAATGTTGAACCAGCGAGAGACTGGGAACACAGGCCCCCACCAGTGAAACAGACAGTTGCGGTGCCAGTCCCTGATACGCTACCAGCACAGTCTCTTGTTGAAAAGCAGCTGGAGAAGACAACAACAGTTCAAGACCTGCCTGCTGAGGAGATGAACTTGCCTGCTGAAAATTTGCCTGATGATCGTCCACCAAGTGCCTTTCCTTCATTAACTGATGCTGCTGAACCTGAGGAACCAGCCTACCAGCTGCCACAAAGAGAGAGACAACCTCCAAGACGTATCACCTATGATCAGCTTGGTATCCCTTCCTGCTGCAGTATCCAGCCACAGTTGTTCCCTGTCTACTCTGCACCAGGACTGGTTCCATGGCTGCCATCACTACAGCAATGTTACTTTCAGCCACCTTACATGTATGGACTTCAGCAAACATGAGGCTACAGAGTTGACATGTTTGACCATGGACTACTGACTGATTTCACAGACTGTCACAAGAGACAATTTGCAGACTATGCATTTAGATCATTAAATTGATGGACTGTTGATCAATAGTATGAGAAAGGACTGTTTGTTATACAGCTGGTCAACAGATATGGACTGTGAATAACTTGTTAGTTATATTTGAACTGTGACCCTTGACCTCTGCTCAAGTACTACCTTACAGAAGAGGATTTTCGAGGTCCAGTGCATACAGACTGTTGAAGAAGACAATGTTGGTAATGTTGGGACAACATTTATTTTGTCGGGGAGAGTGTGACAGGTTAAAGGAAATACTAATAGCCTGTTATACATGAAACAGTATTAGTAAATTCATAGTATGTGAGGATCTTAAAACATCTAAGGTTAAGAAGATCATGCATTCAGTATTAGTTGATAGATTGATAACAATTATATAATTGTGTTAAAATCCGTCAAGCATACAAAGGGTACGAATTGTGAGAGGAATGTGTAAACGTTATGTTGATTACTTTATGTTGTCGTGTGTAAAAGTGTTAATCTGTGATCTACTAAATGCTCTTAATCTATGAGCCTGAGATCGATTGCTCTGGTCTCCACTCAAGTTCACGGAGAATTCGCGGTCTTTTTCTCATTGCACTAAAAGTTCTCATGAGTAAACATTCCGTATCACAATTGTGATTCTTTCCCCCCCCTTTTTCAGGGGTGTAACATCTGTAGTTAGGTTGGTTCCCTCTATATCAGTGCTACATCATATGTCTGTAGTTATGTTGGTCTGCTGTATATCAGTGCCACATCATATGTCTGTAGTTAGGTTGGTCTGCTGTACATCAGTGCCACATCATATGTTTGTAGTTAGGTTGGTCTGCTGTATTTCAGTGCCTCCTCGTCATCTGGCTGTAGTTAGGTTGGTCTGCTGTATATCAGTGCCACATCGTCATCTACATTACATTTGGTGAAGCGCACATTATGACTTGTTTAGGACTCGAAACTCAAAGTTAAAGACTTGACTTGATACTTGACGGTCTTGACTTGAGACTTGACTCGGACTTGCCTGTCTTGACTTGGGACTTGACTTAGGACTTGAGTGCTAAGACTTGAGGCTTGTAAAACAATGACTTGGTCCCACCTCTGGTTATTGCATAGTTGTGATGTCTTCACTATTATTCAACAATGTAGATTATTTATTTATTTTTTAAATTAAGAAAAACCCTTGAATGAGTAGGTGTGTCCAAACTTTTGACTGTTACTGTATATATTGTTAACAAAAATATAAACGTAACATGCAACAATTTCCAAGATTACAGAAAGAAATACTCCCCAGCACCTCAAAACCCCCGCTCAGACGATCCCACAGGTGAGAAGCCGGATGTGGAGGTCCTGGATTGGCGTGGTTACACGTGGTCTGCGGTTGTGAGGCCAGTTGGACGTACTGTCAAATTCTCTAAAACGCCGTTGGTAGAGAAATGAACATTCAATTCTCTGGTGGACATTCCTGCAGGTCAGCATGTCAATTGCACTCTTCCTCAAAACTTGAGACATCTGTGGCATTGTGTTCTGTGAAAAAACTGCACACTTTAAAGTGCCCTTTTTTCACCAGCACAAGTTGCACCTGTGTAACAATCATGCTGATTAATCAGCTTCTTGATATGCCACACCTGTCAGGTGGATGGATTATCTTGACAAAGTAGAAATGCTCACTAACAGGGATCTAAACATATTTGTGGATTCAATTTGAGAGAAAAAAGCCTTTTGTGTACATGGAAAATGTCTGGGATTTAAAAAATTTCAGGTCATGAAACCTGTAACGGCTTTCTTCCTGGGATGAACGAGAGGACCAAAATGCAGCGCAGTTAGTGTTCAACATGTTTAATTAAACAATAAACGATGAACATTAACAAATAACAAAATAACAAACGTGAAAGCTGAGACAGTCCTATCTGGTGCAGAACACAAACACAGAGACAGGAAACAACCACCCACAATCCCCAACACAAAACAAGCCACCTATATATGATTCAGCTGTCTCTGATTGAGAACCATATTAGGCTGAACACAGAAACAGACGAACTAGACACACAACATAGAATACCCACCCCAACTCACGCCCTGACCAACTAAACACATACAAAACAACAGAAAACAGGTCAGGAACGTGACAAAACCAACAATTTAAACGTTTTGTCTATATATTTTTTCAGTATACACACACACACATTCCGGACTCTTAAAATTTCTATATTTCTTAATTCCATTCTTGTCACGTCCTGACCGTAGAGAGCTTTTTATGTCTCTATTTTGGTTTGGTCAGGGTGTGATTTGGGTGGGCATTCTTTGTTCTGTATTTCTAGGTTTTGTATTTCTTTGTTTCTGGCTGAGTGTGGTTCCCAATCAGAGGCAGCTGTCTATCGTTGTCTCTGATTGGGGATCATACTTAGGCTGCCCTTTTCCCTATTTCTGTGTGGGATCTTGTTCTTTGTTTGTGTGCAGGTAGTTTGCACAACAAAGCTGTTCGGTCGATGTATTCTTTTTTATTTTAAATTTTATCCCCTTTTCTCCCCAATTTTCGTGGTATCCAATCGCTAGTAATTACTATCTTGTCTCATCGCTACAACTCCCGTATGGGCTCGGGAGAGACGATGGTCGAAGCCATGCATCCTCCGAAGCACAACCTAACCAAGCCGCACTGCTTCTTAACACAGCGCACCTCCAACCCGGAAGCCAGCCGCACCAATGTGTCGGAGGAAACACCGTGCACCTGGTCCCCTCGGTTAGCAGGCACTGCGCCCGGCCCGCCACAGGAGTCGCTGGAGCGCGATGAGACAAGGATATCCCTACCGGCCAAACCCTCCCTAACCCGGACGACGCTAGGCCAATTGTGCGTCACCCCACGGACCTCCCGGTCGTGGCCGGCTGCGACAGAGCCAGGGCGCGAACCCAGAGACTCTGGTGGCGCAGCTAGCACTGCGATGCAGTGCCCTAGACCCCTGCGCCACCCGGGAGGCCCCCGGTCGATGTATTCTTTATTGTTTTTTCTTTTCTAAAGTTTCACTTCGTTAATAAATTATGTGGAACTCAAAGAACGGTGCACCTTGGTCTCATCCTTCCGACGACACCCGTTACAATTCTTTTACTTTTTAGATTTGTGAGTATTGTTAGATATTACTGCACTGTTGGAGCTAGGAACACAAGCATTTCGCTACACCCGTGATAACATATATATATGCGACCAATAACATATGATTCAATTAATGAGCAATTGTTGTTTTTTGACCTCATCTTTTTCCGCAGCAACCAGTGATCCGGGTCACAGCACCAATGTAACTGTATAGCTTCCATGCCTCTCCTGGCCCCTACCTGGGCTCGAACCAGCGACCCTCTGCACATATCAACAACTGCCTCCCACGAAGCATCATTACCCATCGCTCCACAAAAGACATGGCCCTTGCAGAGCAAGGGGAGAACTACTTCAAAGTCTCAGAGCGAGTGACGTCACCGATTGAAACGCTTTTAGCACACCCTGCTAACTAGCTAGCCATTTCACACCGGTTACACTACTATAGCAGCATGGTGTAGAGTGAGACATCTCACAAACACATGTTAGCTAGCTACAACACACAGGTATAGTTACTCCAAGATTAATATAAGTCATCAAGCGAAAGTCATTCCTTTACTCTCCGCTATCAAAAATATTTCTCCAGTTTTGCTCATGAGAGGCAATGAAGCTAGCTAGGCTAGTTAACTACAACGTTAGACTACAGTACAGGTATAGCACACTACACAGCTAGCTAAACTTGGCTTTTAGTTATAATAATGGAGCTGTGAGTCGGGAAGCATGTGCAGGTGAAACTTTAATAAAACAAAACCAGGAACGAGACAATTCCATGTGGCTACACAAGAATAATACCAACTGGTGAGTGAACAATAGAGAGTGACATAAAGGTGAGGAAATTATGAAGGTAATGAAGTCCAGGTGTGAATCATAATGATTAACAGGTGTGCATAATGATGAATCCCAGGACCAGTGGTTAATATTCCGGTGACATCGTACTCCGGAGGGGAGGAGCAGATGTGACAGTACCCCCCCCCCTCTGACTGATGTCATCGATGTATACAGTTACCTGACATCCAAGCATATCCCTGAACACCTCGTTGACAAATGCCTGGAACACTGATGGAGCATTGGCTAAGCTAAAGAGCATAACCAAGGACTCATATTGGCCAGACATCACGCTGAACGCCGTCTTCCACTCATCCCCCTCCCGGATGCGATTATAGGCACTCCGCAGGTACAGTTTGGGGAAGAACTTGGCCCCACGGAGCTGCTCGATGGCTGATGGCACCAACAGGAGAGGGTATCGATACTTCGTGGTGATGTCATTGAGTCCACGGTAATCGATACATGGGCCTAATCCTCCCTCCTTCTTGGCCACAAAGAAGAAGAAACCAGCCGACGCAGGAGAAGTGGATGTGCGGGTCTCAGCCACAGACAGAGGGTAGATGTGTCTGCGCGGAGGTGTAGCACCGGAAAACAGGTCAATGGCACAGACTCAGGGGCGATGAGGAGGGAGACAGGTAGCGCAGGTCTTGGAGAATACCTCCCTTAGGTCCTGGTAATTTTACGGGATGTTGGGCTGAATGGCAACGACAGGACTCTCAACTGACATGGAACCACAGGTCCTCTGCCATTCAGATGACCAGTCTGATTCTCATCCACAACCATGAGATCGAAGGGTCATGTCGTTGGAGCCAAGGGAGGCCGAGGATGATTTTGTGAACTGGTGCACTGGTGATGATGAAGGGGATGTTCTCCTGGTGATTGGACTCCACGACGAGGGTGAGTGGTTGAGTGATGTTTCCAGATCCTAGTGGCCGACAGTCGAGACCTTGAACCGGAAAAGGAGAGGAGAGCGGGTAGATGGTAATGTTGAGGGAGGAGGCAAGGGTCTGATCCATAAAGTTCCCCGCGGCGCTGGGAATCCACTAAAGCTGTAGACACAGTACATGAGGGACAGTCAACCAGAGTGATGGACACCATAAAGAGTCAGGAAGAGCTGAATCTGGAATACTCACTCCTGGTCCAGGGAATGGGACATCACGTGACCGTCCCTCTGCTCTAGTGGATCCCGGATTCTGAAGTACCGCACTCTGCTGGAGCTTGTGCCCTCCTTGCTCACAGTACAGACATAGCCCCAGCTGTATCCATCTGAGTCATTCTGCTGCGGTAAAGCGTGTGACCCCTACCTCCATGGGTTCAGGCTCTGATCACGAGTGCTCGCTGAAGGAGGGAGAGAAGCGATGAGAATGCCGACACTCCCGGAGAAGGTTATCCAGATCGAGATTGTCATCACGACAAGCCAGTTGCGTCTGGACTTCCTTGCACGGACCTCTTCTAAGTAACATAAGAAACGCTGGCTCATTCCATCCACTGGAAGCTGCTACTGTCCGGGTGGTGAGTGCATACTCAGCAGCCGTTTGATTCCCCTGCTGTAGCTGAAGCAGACGCTGACCTCCCTCTCTGCCATCCGCGGGATGATCGAAAATGCATTTAAACAGAGCCATGAACCCCTCAATAGTCTAGCTCCTCCTCTCCTCTCTTCCAGAAGGCCGTAGCTCATTCCAATGCCTGCCCGGTCAGCAGAGAAATAACTGTGGCAACCTTAGACCTCTCGGTGGTGGGAGCTCCCAACTGGTGTGAAAAATAGAGGGAGCACTGAAGGAGGAAGCCATGGCATTTGGATGGTGTAATATTGTATTTCTCCGGGAGGGATAGATGGGCATCGCTGACCTGAGCGGGTTGTTGAATGGGCTGTTGCGCTGGCTCGCTTGGTAGACTGGCTCTAGAGTATCCGCAGCTGCTGGACTGTAGAGAACCTCTTCCATGGCCATCCCCAGTTGAGCTAGATGGTCATGGTGTTGACGTAGGTTGTTCGTCGACCGTCTGAGAGATATCAGATTTTTCGGTTTCTTACATAGTTTGAGTTGGTATTCTGTAATAATGGAGCTGTAAGTCGGGAAGCAGGTGAAACGTTTCATAAAACAACAAAATCAGGAATGAGAATTCCATGTCGCTATACAAGAATAATACCAACTGGTGAGTGAACATAAGACAGTGACATATAAAGGGGAGGAAATGATGAAGTTAATGAAGTCCAGGTGTGAATCATAACGATTAACAGGTGCCCGTAATGATGAGTGCCAGGTGTGCTTAATGATGAATCCCAGTGGTTAGTATTCCGGTGAAGTCGTACACCAGAGGGGAGGGGAGGGGAGGAGCAGGAGAAGATGTGACAGTAGTGGTTCTAGCAAGCCCCCTTATGGCCAAATTGATCACCAACACGGACTCGGTTAAAGCTTATGTTGGTAGCTAGCTTAGCTGTTTGTCACTTACCCTCCTGAGTCCGGGTCCAGCTGGTCTAGGCTACCACTGCTGCATGCTGGTATCGCAATTCTTTTTTTTGCAGTCTAAACTCATCTTCAGTGTATTCCATAACAACCTGATTCTTCATTCAGCTCTTTTTGGAATCATCAGAAGCAGCCATTGAAGCTAATTATGTAGCAGTCCTGGATAGGCTGTGCATGGTAACATAGCTCCTGTCAACCTCTGAACTAGTACCTTCCCTGTTTTGAAAAGCCTGCTTTCGAGGGTGGGGACAAGGAAGTATGGCTCCCATCAGGCTGTAGTCTTTACAAAGCCAGGGAAAATGAGTCAACCGAGATATCCTGCAAAGTTTTGGCAGATAGGAACTTTGTTGAGACAAGTCCAATGGCTCTATTGAACAAGGACAACCATATCTACTCGCTGCCAGTGTGACCATGCTATCGGCAAAACACAAGGCTACACTAATTGCTACTAAAAGTGACTCCATTCATTTCTAAATCAGACAGCAGGCTCATTCAACCAATGATGTCATTGGTTGAACTCTCCCTGTGCAAAAATAATATACACTGCTCAAAAAAATAAAGGGAACACTTAAACAACACAATGTAACTCCAAGTCAATCACACTTCTGTGAAACCAAACTGTCCACTTAGGAAGCAACACTCATTGACAATAAATTTCACATGCTGTTGTGCAAATGGAATAGACAAAAGGTGGAAATTAAAGGCAATTAGCAAGACACCCTCAATAAAGGAGTGATTCTGCAGGTGGTGACCAAAGACCACTTCTCAGTTCCTATGCTTCCTGGCTGATGTTTTGGTCACTTTTGAATGCTGGCGGTGCTCTCACTCTAGTGGTAGCATGAGACGGAGTCTACAACCCACACAAGTGGCTCAGGTAGTGCAGCTCATCCAGGATGGCACATCAATGCGAACTGTGGCAAAAGGTTTGCTGTGTCTGTCAGCGTCAATGTCTATTCCATTTGCACAACAGCATGTGAAATTTATTGTCAATCAGTGTTGCTTCCTAAGTGGACAGTTTGATTTCACAGATGTGTGATTGACTTGGAGTTACATTGTTTTTTTTAAGTGTTCCCTTTATTTTTTTGAGCAGTGTATATATATTTATGTAGGGAGACTGGAAAAACACCCCAAATAGTGTCCAACAGTGAAGTTTCCCTTTAATTGATATCCCAATCATTGTTTTTCTTCGCCTTCTCCCTCTCTTCTTTCCTCATTTAACAACTTCCATTCTTTTATTGATTTGGGCTTGCTTTTGTTTTTGCTTTCGTCCGGGACCTGGGCAGTTCTCATGTCAGAAAGTTATGATCCAGAAAGATGAGTTCTACCATTTTCACTTCCTCTCCTCCTCTTTGCTCTACTCTTTTCTTTTTTTCTGTAATTTCTTTCCCTTTTTCTTAGTGGTGTTTTAGCAATCTCTTGGGAGAAGTCCGCGAGTGTCTGGAGAGAACGGACATGACTCGTCATTCTTCACAGACAGAGAGTGAGAGAGAGAGAAAGAGGAATAAATAAAGAGAAACAAATGATCCTTCTGAAATAACTGAGAGAGAGAGAGAGAGAGAGAGAGAAAGAAAGAAAGAAAGAAAGAGAGGGAGGGAGGGAGGGTGAGCAATATAACAAAATAAAAAGAAAGAGGTAGCAGGGCTTTCCTGTTTTACATGTTATTTTGGCATTAATGCGTTTCATATATCAGTTTGCAAACAACGTAAAAAAAAAAAGATTCATATATTTATCATTGAGTTAATAAAGCCGCTTACAAACATGGTCTCTTTTTTGTTTTCTTGAGTAAGGCAGCTCCAAAATGCAGGTGTTTCAAGGGACACTACGTCAGGGTGTAGAGCTAGAAAATTCAAGCCCCATAGTTACTGCCATAGAGTTACATTAGAAGTGCCCATACAAAAGAAGACTCAAGGTCATTGGCCACAGATAACATTACGTCATATCACATATCTACAGTAGCTTTGATTGGACTGATCATGTCAACAACATACTTTCAAAATCTTAGCTTGCTGTCATAATCATGAATCAAGTCGACAATCTACTGGCAAATCCTTTTTAATCCTTGTCACATGAAGAGAAATTATAGATAAAATTTATCGGTGCTCATCGGCCATTGGACATAAACATTACACAACAAGTTGGAAATCGCAAATTCAACAATGAGCGGCTTGGAAGGAATCAGTGGCTAACTGCAAGCACGGCAAAGCAATCATTAGCCTGCTATTCAGTGGAGTGGCTGTGTGTCGAAGATTAAGGGTCTCTTTTCCTAGTTTAAAATTCTAAACATTCAACATTGACAATGCTGTAAATGAAGCATGATTTTTGCCACGCTCAAAACAACTGGAAACTTGGATCTGCAAAATCTGACTTTATTGAGTTCAAGAAAACTGGGAACTCGGGAAAAACAAGCTACGACTGGCAAAATACGTTTTGAACTTTCATCCAACTCGGAATTGTAAATTCGGAGCTCTGGCCTCTTTCTAGAGCTACAACCTAATCATCACTGAAGGCATCCTGATTCTACTCCTTTTTTTCCCATCAGAGTTCCCAGTTGTCTTGAAAGCACCATGAATCCAGAGAATGCCAGACTTCAATGACAAAGTTTGATGAAAGAATTTTCCCACTAAGGACTGCCGTGCCACCTTCCTGTTCTAGTGAGCACACCACAACAAGGTGAGTCCAAAGATGTCTTGTATGCTGCTGCATAAATGATGCAATACGCCAGGGAGATATGTACAATATACTGTAGCTATCGGGTATGAATGTAAGACCCAGATGCAGACAACGTCGAATTAACCTCTCTTGGGTAGGGGGCAGTATTTTGAATTTTGGATGAATGAGGTGCCCAATGTAATCTGCCTGTTACTCAGGACCAGAGGCTAGGATATGCATATGCATGGTAGTATTGGATAGAAAAGACTCTACAGTTTCCAGAACTGTTAAAATAATGTCTGTAAGTATAACAGAACTGATATGGCAGGCGAAAACCTGAGGTAAATCCAACCAGGAAGTGGGATATGTTTGATGTGGGTACTTTTCAATTGAATGCCTATACAGTATGTAATGGGATAGGACCCAGATTGCAGTTCCTATGGCTTCCAATAGATGTCAACAGTCTTTAGACATTGTTTCAGGCTTGTTTTTTGAAAAATGAGGAAGAATGAGAACATTCTTTCAGTGGACTGTAGAAAGAAGCAGAGAGCTGGTTTGCGCGCATGACCGATTGCGCACCCTTCGTTATTTTTCCTTTCTATAGAAAACGCTATTGTCCGGTTCAAATATTACCGATTATTTAGACAATAGACAACCTGATGATTAATTATAAACATCGTTTGACATGTTTCGACGAAATTTACCGGTACTATTAGGATGTATTCGTGACCGCCTTTGAGCCAGTGGGTTACGGAACAATACACGCCAACAAAACAGAGTTTTTGGGACATAAAGAGGGACTTTATCGAACAAAACAAAAATGTATTGTGTAGCTGGGACTCTTGTGACTGCAACCATATGAAGATCATCAAAGGTAAGTGATTAATTTTATCGCTATTTCTGACTTTTGTAATTCCTTTACTTGGTTGTAAAATGTTTGCATGCTTTTGTAAGCGGGGCGCTGTCCTCAGATAATCGCATGGTATGCTTTTGCTGTAAAGCCTTTTTTAAATCTGACACAGCGGGTGGATTAACAAGAAGTTAATCTTAAACCGATGTATAACACTTATATTTTTATGAATGTTTAATTTGACTATTTCTGTATTTTGAAATTGGCGCTCTGCAATTTCACCGGATGTTGGCCAGATGGGACGCTAGCTGCCCATAAGAAGTTAACAATGGTTTAATAATCCAACAGGCGCAGGCAATAGACAGGTCAAGGCAGTCAGTAAACCAGAGGTGGGACAATGGTACCATACAGAAGGCGGGCTCAGGGTCAGGGTAGGCAGAGGTAAAAAATCCAGAGGTGGGACAAAGATACAGGTTGGCAGGCAAGATCAGGGTCAGGGGCAAGCAGAGTGGTCAGGCAGGTGGGTTCAGAGTCAGGACAGGCAAGTGTCAAAACCAGGAGGGTGAGGAAAAGAGAGACTGGGAAAAGCAGGAGCTGAGACACAAAAACACTGGTTGACTTGACAAACAAGATGAACTGGCAACAGACAAAAAAAGAGAACACAGGTATAAATACACAGGGGATAATGGGGAAGATGGGTGACACCTGGAGGGGGGTGGAGACAATCACAAAGACAGGTGAAACAGATCAGGGTGTGACAATACGCCCCTCTAGATGCGCCACCTGGCGTCCTACCTGGGCGCATACCTGGTTGACCGGGGTGCCGGCGGTGGAATTTGGCGATGAGGGCTGGGTCCAGGATGTCTCTAGCGGGGACCCAGCACCTCTCCTCCGGGCCAAAACCCTCCCAGTCAACCGGGTACTGGAAACCCCTGCCCCGTGGTTGAACACTTATGAGGCGTCTCACCGTGTACGCCGGATGGCCATCGATGACATGAGGAGGAGGGGTGGGCCTGGAAACAGAAGACAAAGGGCTGTGAGACACGGGCTTAATCCTAGACGCATAGAAAGTAGGGTGAATACGGAGGGTACAGAGTAACAAAAGACAAACAGCCGTGGGGCGAGTGACTCTAGAGATGGGGAACGACCCGATGAAACGGGGGTAAAGTTTACAGGACTCACCCGGAGGGGCAGGTACCGGGTGGACGGCCATACCCTCTGCTCGAGCCGATAGCATGGTGGCGATCCGCTTGTCGCCTATACCTGGAAGTAGTCTTCAACAGAGCGGCCCGGGCTCTCTTCCAGGTACGGCGACAGTGGTGGATGAACATCTGGGCAGAGGGATTGCTGACATCCTCCTCTTGCTCGGGGAACAGCGGAGGCTGATATCCCAAGGAACACTCGAAGGGTGAGAGACCCGTGGCAGAGCAAGAAAGGGTGTTGTGAGCGTACTCAACCCATACCAGTTGCTGACTCCAGGTGGTAGGGTTGGCGGAGACTAGGCAGCGAAGAGTCGTCTCTAAGTCCTGGTTGGTTCTCTCCGACGGGCAGTTGGACTGGGTGTGGAATCCGGAGGACAGGCTGGCCGATGACCCAATGAGGGTGCAGAACGCCTTCCAGAACCGGGACGAGATCTGCGGACCCCGGTTGGAGACCATGTCCACTGGGAGCGTGGATCCATAAGACGTGCTGCACCATAAGCTGGGCCGTCTCCTTGGCCCGATGGTAGTTTGGGGAGAGGATTGAAGTGTGCGGCTTTGGAAAACAGGTCAACCACAGTCAGGATGACCCGTGACAAAATCCAGGGATATATGGGACCAGGGATGGTGAGGGACAGGCAGGGGTTGGAAAAGACCAACCGGGGCTTGTCGAGGAGTCTTGTTCTGTGCGCAGACTGTGCAGGCAGCGACAAATGCTGCAACATCCGGAACCACAGTAGGCCACCAAAAGCGTTGTTGCACGAAGGCCAGGGTCCGACGAAAGCCCGGGTGACAGACACGCCTGGAGGAATGGGCCTACTCCAGGACAGTGTCAGGCACAAACATCCGGTTATCTGGGCCCCTCCCCCCAGGGTTCGGCTGGGACCGCTGTGCCTTCCGGACCTGTTTCCCTATGCCCCAGCTGAGTGCCGTTGCCAGGCACGAGGTTGGAAGGATGGTCTCGGGCTCCGGGGTGGTAACCGTGGGGTTATAGCGGTGATACAGGACATCCGGCGTGATGTTCTTGGGAAAAGTTGTACCGGGTAAACAGCAGGGCCCACCTCGCTTGCCTGGAGTTGAGGCACTTGACGTTGTGGAGATACTCCAGGTTTTTGTGGCCGGTCCACACAATGTTTCGGATGTTCCGCCACTTCTAGCCAGTGCCTCCATTCCTCCAACGTCATCAGTTCCTCTCTGTGGTATTGAGGTGATGGGAGAAGGCGGCGCGGGGATGCAGTTTAAGGTCCAGGGCAGAACATTGGGACAGGACAGCCCCCACTCCGACAAACGAAGTATCGGCCTCCACCACGAACTGACGGGAAGGGTCAGGATGAACCAGGATATGAGCAGTGGTGAAGCGGTGTTTAAGGTCCCGCAACACCCGGTCAGCGGGAGATGACCATGTGAATGGGACCTTGGTAGAGATGAGTGCAGACATGGGGGAGGCCAGGGTGCTGTAACCCCAGATAAAGCGGCAATAAAAGTTGGCGAACCCCAGGAAGCGTTGCAGCTGCACCCTGGACATAGGCTGAGTCCAATCCACCACCGCTCTCACCTTCCCGGGATCCATCTGGACACTACCACCAGAGATGATGCAGCCCAGAAAGGGAATATTGGAGCGATGGAACTCGCCCTTTTCTGCCTTAACTTCTTTAGGATAGGGGGCAGCATTTTCACGTTTGGATGAAAAGCATACCCAAATTCAACTGCCAGCTACTCATCCCCAGAAGATAAGATATGCATATTATTAGTAGATTTTTAAACCTGTTTGAATCAT
This sequence comes from Salvelinus fontinalis, assembly GCF_029448725.1. Classification (NCBI taxonomy): domain Eukaryota; kingdom Metazoa; phylum Chordata; class Actinopteri; order Salmoniformes; family Salmonidae; genus Salvelinus; species Salvelinus fontinalis. Next base: position 35,219,745 of record NC_074675.1, read on the forward strand.
GTCTGTGAGTATAACAGAACTTATTTAGCAGGCGAAACCCCGAGGACAAATCATTCAGATTTTCTTTTTTTTGAGGTCACTCTTTTCAATGGGTTTTCATTGGGAATCCAGATTTCTAATTGACCTTCTTGCAGTTCCTACCGCTTCCACTGGATGTAAACAGTCTTTATAAATTGTTTTTTTCCCTTTGTGTAATGAAGAAGTACGGCCATCTTGAAGGAGGGTCACTTAAAGTGTACTGTTTGTTAGAGGCGCGTGACCAGAAAGCTAGCTACAGCTAGCTACACCCCTGGAGGGGGGTGGAGACAATCACAAAGACAGGTGAAACAGATCAGACTGTGACAGTAGCTAAGAAAGTAATACTAAGTGTATGTTGTGTAGTAAGTTGTTAGTAGCCCATGTGCCTCACCCTAATAATTTGGTCTATGTTCACCTCTTAATTTCGGCTACTGTTCTGACTTGGTGGTGCATATAACCTGTTTTTGTGAAAGGTAATCATTGAATATGGTAAGAGCTTTCATTGTCTGCTTATATGGATATCTTATTTATCCTATGGTTCTGACTTGGTGTACAGGGAAAACACTGTAAGAATGGCCCATGTTCTGAATTCTGTTGCTGTATATTTCAAAAGTGCTGAACTTATAGTTATATTGACTACGTTTGTCCTAGCTCGCTCATTAATGTCTTAATCGAAATTACGGATTGCTTCTTATCCGATTGTCGTCCCCTTATGCCATAGTTTGTACATTTTCAATTGTCAGCCATATCAGCTACACTACCGGTCAAAAGTTTTTGAATACCTACTCATTCAAGTGTTTTTCTTTATTTTACTATTTTCTACATTGTAGAATAATAGTGAAGTCATCAAAACTATGAAATAACACATCTGGAATCATGTAGTAACCAAAAAAAGTTAAACAAATCAAAATATGTTTTAATATTTAATATAAAATATCTCTCTGTTCTCTTTCTTTGTCTGCCCTCTATTAAATGTTTTCTATAATTTCTTTACTTTTTGGAACACACATCACTCTTTAGCACTGACCCCACCCTCTCTGCTCCCCTCTCTACTCAGAACATCGACTCTGCCACTATCTCTCTCAAACCAATTTCATTCAATATTGTTCTGCAGTACTGTACCTAGATTGATCTATGGGTCTCACTTTTTATTCTGTGATTGGTGATCTATCTACACTAGGGGATTTATTATGGCCAGGGGCCCGTCCCAAATGGCACCCTATTCCCATTCCAAATGGCACTCCAATCCCTTTGTTGTGCACTACACACCACACACACACACACACACACACACACACACACACACACACACACACACACACACACACACACACACACACACACAATATATGGAATAGGGTGCCATATGGGACACAGCCCAGGTGTCTCTAGATGAACTAAGCTTAGAGTTGGAGCCTTTGTTAAATATGTGACTTGTGGCACATACCTACAAATCCAATTCCATTCAGTATTCTGTACATACAATAGAGTGATCTATGATGTGTATTGGCACGAGGGGATGAATAGAAGTAACTAGAGAGAGAGAGAGGAGGATGGTGCATGTACTGTAAAAGATGACAAACACACACAAACAGGTACAGTTGAAGTCGTTAATTTACATACACTTAGGTTGGAGTCATTAAAACTCGTTTTTCAACCACTCCACAAATTTCTTGTTAACAAACTATAGTTTTGGCAAATCGGTTAGGACATCTACTTTGTGCACGACACAAGTAATTTTTCCAACAATTGTTTACAGAAAGATTATTTCACTTATAATTCACTGTATCACAATTTCAGAGGGTCAGAAGTTACATACACTAAGTTGACTGTGCCCTTAAACAGCTTGGAAAACTCCAGAAAATGATGTCATAATTTGCTTCTCATAGGCTAATTGACATCATTTGAGTCAATTGGAGGTGTACCTGTGGATGGATTTCAAGGCCTACTGTCAGAAGGTCTATGTGTAGCTGGTGTATAGGAGTCAGGCGCAGGACATCAGATAAGAGTAAATAAACATACTTTACTCAACATATAATAAATGTAATACAAAAACAGAGCCCACAATAACGGACCTACCTACATAGAAACAATCACTCACAAACAAACATGGGGGAACAGAGGGTTAAATAATGAACAGGTAATTGGGGGATTGAAACCAGGTGTGTAAGACAAAGACAAAACAAATGAAAAATGAAAAGTGGATCGGCGATGGCTAGAAGGCCGGTGACGTCGACCGCCGAACGCTGCCCGAACAAGGAGAGGGACCGACTTCGGCGGAAGTCGTGACACATACCTTCAAATTCAGTGCCTCTTTGACTGACATCATGGGAAAATCAAAAGAAATCAGCCAAGACCTCAGAAAGTAAATTGCAGACCCCAACAAGTCTGGTTCATCCTTGGGAGCAATTTCCAAATGCTTGAAGGTACCACGTTCATCTGTACAAACAATAATACGCAAGTATAAACACCATGGAACCACGCAGCCGTCATACCGCTCAGGAAGGAGATGCGTTCCTTCTCCTAGAGATGAACGTACTTGGTGCGAAAAGTGCAAATCAATCCCAGAACAACAGCTAAGGACCTTGTGAAGATGCTGGAGGAAACAGGTACAAAAGTATCTATATCCACAGTTAAACAAGTCCTATATCGAAATAACCTGAAAGGCCGCTCAGCAAGGAAGAAGCCGCTGCTCCAAAACCGCAATAAAAAATCCAGACTACGGTTTGCAACTGCACATGGGGACAAAGATTGTACTTTTTGGAGAAATGTCCTCTGGTCTGTTGAAACAAAAATAGAACTGTTTGGCCATAATGACCATCGTTATGTTTGGAGGAAAAAGGGGGACGCTTGCAAGCCGAAGAACACCATCCCAACCGTGAAGCACGGGGGTGGTAGCATCATGTTGTGGGGGTGCTTTGCTGCAGGAGGGACTGGTGCACTTCACAAAATAGATGACCTCATGAGGAGGAAAAGTATGTGGATATATTGAAGCAACATCTCAAGACATCAGTCAAGAAGTTAACGCTTGGTCGCAAATGGGTCTTCTAAATGGATAATGACCCCAAGCATACTTCCAAAGTTGTGGCAAAATGGCTTAAGGACAACAAAATCAAGGTATTGGCATGGCCATCACAAAGCTCTGAGCTCAATCCTATAGAACATTTGTGGGCAGAACTGAAAAAGTGTGTGCGAGCAAGGAGGCCTACAAACCTGACTCAGTTACACCAGCTCTGCCAGGAGGAATGGGCCAAAATTCACCCAGCTTATTGTGGGAAGCTTGTGGAAGGCTACCCAAAACTATTTAAATGCAATGCTACCAAATACTAATTGAGTGTATGTCATTTTCTGACCCACTGGGAATGTGATGAAAGAAACAAATGCTGAAATAAATCATTCTCTCTACTATTATTCTGACATTTCACATTCTTAAAATAAAGTGGTGATCCTAACTGACTTAAGACAGGGAATTTTTACTAGGATTAAATGTCAGCAATTGTGAAAAACGGAGTTTAAATGTATTTGGCTAAGGTGTATGTAAACTTCCGACTTCAACTGTATGTGTGTGTGCAGACAGGCGTACATGCATGCACACACATACACAGACACACACAGGCGCAGACACACACACCTGGAAAAGGAACTGTGAAATTAGTAAACCACTGCATGCTCTCGGTTAAATAATTCAGTCACGGTTAGTTCTACTGAAAATCAGTCAATAAAGGAAGTCAATTGAAATTCAAATCATGATCTCTCTCATATACAGTGGTTCTGCACATCACTCCATTCAGAAGTACTACTGTAGTTCCCTGTAAAGTCAGATTACAATGGAATAAAAAAATATTATTGTTACATACACTGGATAGATGCAGTGACTCTTTGGTCACCCATAGCAGTGACTCAAAGGGTCACCCATAGCAGTACAGCACCCCTGGAGCAAATTAGGGTTAAGAGCCTTGCTCAAGGACACATCCACAGATTTTCTCTTTGTCGGCTCGGGTATTCGAAATGGCAACCTTTCGGTTACTGGCCCAACGCTCTAACCTCTAGGCTACCTTCAATACCCTATAGTTTCCAAGCATGTCCCAAGCACCCGAATAGCCTAAACTAATTCCATCCTTTTCCTTCCTTTCTCAATCATTGAATCATTAATTAATTAACCTTAATTTTATGTAAAAGGACCCATGAGCATCAACATGTGACGTTAATAGGCGCCTATCAAATTGAGTGCCAAATTAAAGCTAAGAGTCTATATTTTTGGGAAATGAAGGTATAGATACATTTTTCAAAAATGTTCCATCGTAAAAATTAGGCATAAGTAACGGTAGCTAACTCCAATCCGTACACATTTGCGCAACCGCGGCATTCAAACGAGGCTGCAATGAAAACTAATGGGATATAGCGACTGTGTTGGCATCAAAATCTGGGGTATGAACTCAGGTTTTTTTTCATCGTTGTTTGACATGGTAATGGACCAATAGTATTGGAGAAAAGTTGAAAAAACTGACCCCGCTGACGCTGTACGTTAAAGTGTGACGTGTCATGACGTAATGTACGGCACGCATTATTCAACTCATTCTGTGCCGTACAGCCTCTTTCCACCAGGTGTAGCGCTTCTCTCGCAGATTAAAAACCAGAAATTATCAATGGTGAGTGTAAAGTTAATTACATGTGAGTTCATCAATAGTCGATTCAATCAATTGTTAATTTTTCGCGTTATCACTGCGAGCCATCATGACTCTCAAAAACTGTGACAGCCACAGTTGAATTATGAAGATATATTTAGCGCAACCCTAAAAACCCTACACAAACCTTCAAATTGTTATGTAATGAGACATTATATAAACTTTTTATAGTGTTTAATTTACATTTGAGTTGATAAGTTGGACAAATCAGGTGAAAAAAGTTGTTTCCCCACAAAACATATCTCCCCCTTTCACTACAACGCAGTTGCTTTCGCTTCCCTAACCGCCATTTTTAAAAAGACCAGACGGAGCTCCCTTGCCTTCTTCAATCATGCAGAGACGGACAGCATGAAAGTCTCGTCATTTTGCTGGAAAGGGGAGAAATTGTGCTTTACAATGGTATTCATGTTACAGTTGACCTGGAAGTATTATGTTTTTGGGGTGCTAAAAAAAGGTGAAATGTACGGAATAGTGCGATGTACAAAAGTGCGTTAGCTACCGTTAATGGCTTTGATTTCTGGTCAAACAGATGGAAAATAGGTCTTAGATAACATCTACTAGAAAAAGTCTTAAAAGGTATTAGAAATACATCAAAACATGGAATTACTGCAATTGAATTGGCTACATTGGGAAACCATAGTAGTCACAAACCAGAGTTGGGTCACCTGCTACAGTCCTCCCTTCCACTGGCATAATGTTATGTTCAGCTCATAACTGTTTTCCTACTTATTCCAGGGTTTTCTTTCATTTTTACTATTTTCTACATTGTAGAATAATAGTGAAGACATTACAACTATGAAATAACACATATGGAATCATGTAGTAACCAAAAATTGTTAAACAAATCAAAATATATTTTATATTTGAGATTCTTCAAAGTAGCCACCCTTTGCCTTGATGACAGCTGAATCATCCTCCCTCATCTTAAACAGCACCGACCGCAACTGATGTCAATCATTAGTTCAAATTTGAACCAACCAAATTTGGTCTTGTTTGGGTGCGGAGCTCATTAAAATAATAGCCAGTGTGTAAAATAATACCAATATATGCAAAGGATGATATTGCATATTTCTACCTTTCTGTAACTTTTCAGGATATATCACCAGGAAGAGAAGGACATTCATATCCACAATTATGGATATCTGTGTAGTACAGATCAGGGATCTGTGATTTAAGTCTGATAGAAAATTAAGGCACATTTTACCGTAATTCTGTTACCAAACTTTGCATCTGCACAGTTTTTTCCAGTAAATGTGTTTTTGACATTGTATTTTCGAAAGTAGTCATTTTGCATAGAGTTGTATGGTTTGTAAAGTTTTAAAATCAATGTTTTTTGTTTGGCATATATTTTAAAGTGAAAAAGCTGAGTCTCAGCATTAGTCCGTTAATGTGGTATTGGCCAGAATTAGAATAATAGAATGTACATGTTTCCAATCACAGTGACCTCTGCTTTCGTTGTCTCTTCTGTAAAATATAATTATATGCTTCCTGTCTGTCTGGTCCCATAGTAAGGGGATATACTAAGACACTACCACCACTCCAGAACAGAGTCAGTTCCGGAATGATAAATCCGAACGCTGACCTCTGCTTTTGTTACAAGACAACAGTCAGCCAGATACAACCTTTGTCTGTCCTTCCCAGGGAATAAAAGTAATGAAAAGTAATGGATGCAATGCTCTCTCTCTTTCTCTCCTCATCTAGAAAAACATGTTTCACATTGCAATACATGTTTATATAAAGTCATTGCTTTTCCCAGGCAATGCTCATATTACTTTTAATATGAATGTCTTTTAACTTGTTTAAATACATTTTACTGTTAATTAAATCAGACTGCTCTTAAAGTGATGCTCCAGAACATTTGTATATCTTCAGCTAGTAGTTTTGAAAGTGGTGCTCACGAGCCAAAACAGTTCCCCGTTTTTTGTACTAGGTCATCCAATTCTGTACTACGTCATCTATTTTGTGTGATTGGTTACGTCATGATGTAATTGTACTTATGTATTTGTATGATATGCTACAAATACAAATCATACAATGTGACTCACCACCTGGATTTGGTCTCATGTAGCAACATTTAAAATTTTGTTTTTTAATTTGGATAAAAGTAGAGACTCAGAGCTCCAAAATGGTATATCACAACTGCATTTTTGAGGAACAATGGGAAAGTAATTCTGCTTTGAAAATAGATAAACTTGTAAACTCACTTTTGAGAAAATGGCCTTTGAATGTTTTGTATCTAGTGAAGAGCTCTTCTTTGTCTACACTCATTCAGTATCGTTCACACCCTCTTAAGCTTTAGCCCCACCCATCTCGTTTCGCTCTCAGAGTGTTCAGAGTGCACACTTGACGCTCTGGCTGAGGATTTGTTTACCTCTGGATAACATGAAAACAGTCTAACCAGCTCTGCTGGCAACAATTTCATTACGCTTTTCTGCCAACATATACTGACACAGGCCATATTCAATGGGTGTGTACACTTTAGCTTAAGACATGTAGCTAGCTAGTTAGGTAAACACAGAGCCTAGCCAGGTAAACAACGTGTAAGATCACACACGTCACGTAAAGTAAGCTAACGAGCCAGCCAGCTAACGTTAGCTAGTTAAAAAACAATGAACATAGTCCCAAATAATGTCGTTACTACCCTGCATGAATCTGCTGTGAGCTAATCAATCAGGTTCAATGTTAGCTAGCTAACATTAGGCTCAACTAGCAGAGCAAATGGCTCTGGGATACGAATAATAACATCCTACACGTAACGTTAGCTAGGGAGCCAGCCAGCTAATATTAGCTGGCTAGCTAACAGCACACTTTAGCTTGAAATGAAACCACATTCTGTCAAAGTTAGAAACGTGGAATATCTGAAAATGTAGCTAGCTATACTATCTTACCCATATACAGTGGGACAAAAAAGTATTTAGTCAGCCACCAATTGTGAAAGTTCTCCGACTTAAAAAGATGAGAGAGGCCTGTAATTTTCATCATAGGTACACTTCAACTATGACAGACAAAATGAGAAAAACAAAATCCAGAAAATCACTTTGGGATTTTTTATGAATTTATTTGCAAATCATGGTGGAAAATAAGTATTTGGTCAATAACAAAAGTTTATCTCAATACTTTGTTATATACCCTTTGTTGGCAATGACAGAGGTCAAACGTTTTCTTTAAGTCTTCACAAGGTTTGCACACACTGTTGCTGGTATTTTGGCCCATTCCTCCATGCAGATCTCCTCTAGAGCAGTGATGTTTTGGGGCTGTTGCTGGGCAACATGGACTTTCAACTCCCTCCAAAGATTTTCTATGGGGTTGAGATCTGGAGACTGGCTAGGCCACTCCAGGACCTTGAAATGCTTCTTACGAAGCCACTCCTTCGTTGCCCGGGCGGTGTGTTTGGGATCATTGTCATGCTGAAAGACCCAGCCACGTTTCATCTTCAATGCCCTTGCTGATGGAAGGAGGTTTTCACTCAAGATCTCACGATACATGGCCCCATTCATTCTTTCCTTTACACGGATCAGTCGTCCTGGTCCCTTTGCAGAAAAACAGCCCCAAAGCATGATGTTTCCACCCCCATGCTTCACAGTAGGTATGGTGTTTTTTGGATGCAGCTCAGCATTCTTTGTCCTCCAAACACGACGAGTTGAGCTTTTACCAAAAAGTTCTATTTTGGTTTCATCTGACCATATGACATTCTCCCAATCTTCTTCTGGATCATCCAAATGCTCTCTAGCAAACTTCAGACGGGCTTGGACATGTACTGGCTTAAGCAGGGGGACACGTCTGGCACTGCAGGATTTGAGTCCCTGGCGGCGTAGTGTGTTACTGATGGTAGGCTTTGTTACTTTGGTCCCAGCTCTCTGCAGGTCATTCACTAGGTCCCCCCGTGTGGTTCTGGGATTTTTGCTCACCGTTCTTGTGATCATTTTGACCCCACGGGGTGAGATCTTGCGTGGAGCCCCAGATCGAGGGAGATTATCAGTGGTCTTGTATGTCTTCCATTTCCTAATAATTGCTCCCACAGTTGATTTCTTCAAACCAAGCTGCTTACCTATTGCAGATTCAGTCTTCACAGCCTGGTGCAGGTCTACAATTTTGTTTCTGGTGTCCTTTGACAGCTCTTTGGTCTTGGCCATAGTGGAGTTTGGAGTGTGACTGTTTGAGGTTGTGGACAGGTGTCTTTTATACTGATAACAAGTTCAAACAGGTGCCATTAATACAGGTAACGAGTGGAGGACAGAGGAGCCTCTTAAAGAAGAAGTTACAGGTCTGTGAGAGCCAGAAATCTTGCTTGTTTGTAGGTGACCAAATACTTATTTTCCACCATAATTTGCAAATAATTTCATAAAAAATCCTACAATGTGATTTTCTGCATTTTTTTCCCTAATTTTGTCTGTCATAGTTGTAGTCTACCTATGATGAAAACTACAGGCCTCTCTCATCTTTTTAAGTGGGAGAACTTGCACAATTGGTGGCTGACTAAATACTTTTTTGCCCCACTGTACATCATCATACATGATGGACGCGTCTCCCTGTCATGGATGCCATGCCACGGTTGCCCTTAGTTTGAAGATATAATCCGGAGACAGGTGTTTTCCTCATCTCTTTAACTATCATACATATTTCAAAACTTGATCCTCCAGAAAGTGGAGAGCAGCTCCACTAAACGATACATTTAAAAAAAGCCACGTTCGACATGTACCAACACAGACTGACCAGCTAAAATAGACAGAAGTATTCTATATGGAAGACCAATCCGAACTCCTCTCTCGGCATGTTCAGCCACTCATTATCTCAACCAATCATGGCTAGTGGGAAGGTGTCCGACTTTTTCTGTGGCTTAACCAACAAGGCTCGTAATTTAACAATTTTTATTCGTATTTACAGATGGTATAGACATTTGTTATTAAGGCACATGAAAGTTCACATGTTTCAGATGACATTTCTGGCAAAAAACACATTTTGAAAAAAAAAAAGTAAAAGTTGTGACTTGCGACATACGCCTATTTTCCTGAAACAGGTCACCAACGTGTTACGAATCTGTTGTGCTTAAGATCCCGGACTGCACATTTAATTGATAATCACTTAACCTTTTAGTAAAACTATATATTTTAACTGTTTTGACTACTACAGATTGAGAATTATATACTGAAAATGTATGTTTGTATAGTATAAACATATAAAGTATGATATACTCGGGAGTGTACAAAACATTAGGAACTTCTCGTTATATGGGCTCCCGAGAGGCGCAGCGTCCTAAGGCACTGCATCTCAGTGCAAGAGGTGTCACTACAGTCCCTCGAATCCAGGCTCTCTCACATCCGGCCATGATTGGGAGTCCCATAGGGCAGTGCACAAGTCCCATTGGCCCAGCATTGTCCAGGGTAGGCCATCATTGTAAATAAGAATTTTTTCTTAACTGACTTGCCTAGTTAATAAAAATCTTAAAATTATAGACTGCTCTTTACAAGATATAGTCTGACCATGTCAATCAAATCAAATCAAAGTGTATTTGTCACGTGCGCCGAATACAACACATTACAGTGAACTGCTTACTTACAGGCTCTAACCAACAGTAAAGAAAGTAAGTAAAGAAATTAAAAGACATTGAAAAATAACAGTAGCGAGGCTATATACAGTAGCAAGGCTATAACAGTAGCGAGGCTATATACAGGCACCGGTTAGTCGGGTTGATTGAGGTAGTATGTACATGTAGATATGGTTAAAGTGACTATGCATATATGATAAACAGAGAGTAGCAGTAGCGTAAAAGAGGGGTTGGAGGAGAAAGCTAGGATACCTTCTTGCTGTCACTTCTTTGGGATAGGGGGAAGTATTTATCACGTCCGGATGAAAAGCATGCCCAGAGTAAACTGCTTGCTACTCAGGCCCAAAAGCTAGGATATGCATATTATTAGTAGATTTGGATAGAAAAACACTCTGAAGTTTCTAAAACTGTGAGTATAACAGAACTCATATGGCAGGCGAAAACCTGAGAAAAATCCAAGGTTTGTAGTTTTTCAAGTGATTGCCTATCCAATATACAGTGTAAATTGGGTCAGATTGCACTTCCTAAGACTTCCACTAGATGTCAACAGTCTTTAGAACGTTGTTTCAGGCTTCTATTGTGAATGGGGAGCGAATACGAGCTGTTTGAAGCAGGGTTCTGGCTGAAAGCCATGAGTTGTTGATCGTGCGCGGCCGTGAGCGAGAGCTCCGTTCCCTTTCATTTCTAAAGACAAAGGAATTGTCTGGTTGGAATATTATTGAAGAGTTATGATAAAAACATCCTAAATATTGATTATATACATCGTTTGACATGTTTCTACGAACTGTAATGGAACTTTTTTTACTTTTCGTCTGGACTTAGTGCCCGCACCTTGTGCATTTGGAATAGTGTACTAAACGCGCGAACAAAAAGAATGTATTTGGACATAAATATGGACTTTATCGAACAAAACTAACATTTATTGTGGAACTGGGATTCCTGGGAGTGCATTCCGATGAAGATCATCAAAGGTAAGTTAATATTTATAATGCTATTTCTGACTTTTGTTGACTCCACAACATGGCGGGTATCTGTATGGCTTGTTTTGGTGGCTGAGCGCTGTACTCAGATAATCTCATGGTGTGCTTTTGCCGAAGGCTTTTTTGAAATCTGACACAGCAGTTGCATTAAGGAGAAGTTTATCTTTAATTCTATGTAAAACACTTGTATCTTTCTTCAATGTTTATGATGAGTATTTCTGTAAATTGATGTGGCTCTGCAAAATCACCGGATGTTTTGGAGGCAAAATTTGGAGGCAATTACTGAACATAACCCGCCAATGTAAACTGAGATTTTTGGATATAAATATGAACTTTATCGAACAAAACATACATGTATTGTGTAACAGGAAGTCCTATTAGTGCCATCTGATGAAGATCATCAAAAGTTAGTGATTCATTTTCTCTATTTCTGCTTTTTGTGACTCTCTGTGGCTGGAAAATGGCTGGAAGTTTTTTGTGACTAGGCGCTGTCCTCAGATAATCGCAATGCATGCTTTTGCCGTAAAGCCTTTTTGAAATCGGACACTGTGGTTGGATTAACAAGAAGTTTATCTTTAAACTGGTGTATAATACTGTATGTTTGAGGAATTTTAATTATGAGGACGCTAGCGTCCCACATATCTCAGAGAAGTTAAATTCACTTCAATCAGTGTAGATGAAGGGTAGGAGACAGGTTGAAGAATAATATTTTTTACCTAGAGACAATTGAGACATGGATTGTGTGTATTTTGCATTTTTTTCCTCAATGAGAGTTACAGTTTTTTTTTAATTGCTTTGGTGCTATTTTCATAAGCATGCTGTGAATTTTAAAAACTTAGTACAAAACTCCAAACTAAGCCTCATATTCAAAACCTTTTATTGTGCATTCATTTTCTTTGCAAACATCTTTCACAACACAACCATTAATCCAGAATAAAAGTTTACTGTGAAATACTATGAAAACATACATTTAATCACCAAAACACAACATTATGATAACTTCTCATTTTGGTTGTTTTAACAAGTTAATCCAAAAGCAAAAAAATGCAAGATACATGCTTCAAAATTGCCTTTAAATGTAATATTCTACTGTACTGTACATTACATTTTTTTTTTACATTAGTGACTCGTTTCAGGAAACTAGGCGTGTGTCCGAGTGTCACTACTTCACCGGAGAGAAATTTGAACTTAGCATTTCTTTTTTTATCAAAATGCGTTTTTTTTGTGCAGAAATACCTTCTGGAAAATGTGAACTTTCATGTGCCTTAATAACAAACTTGTATGTCATCTGTAAATATGTATATAATTGTTAAATTACGAGCCTAGTTGGTTTAGCCACGGAAAAAGTCAGGAACATTCCCACTAGCCATGATTGGCTGAGATAACGGATGGGCTGGACATGCCGAGAGATGAGTTTGGATTGGTCTACCATGTAGCATGATTATGTCTATAAAATGAGCCACTCAGTATTTGTAGGTAGTCTTTTCTGATGCTGTTTAAAAAAAAAAAATATCACACAGAACGGCATAACTGTTGCTAATGCTCTCCCCTTTCTGGTGGACCGAGTTTTAAAATCAGTGGAATGCCCGGTAGAAGCAGAGTTTGATAGCTAAGGAGATGGAGAAAATTCTGGCATTTGATTGCAAATAATGTATGATCTGTGTAGTAATACTATTCTTATCTCAGAACCATTTACATTGCTAGTTATAGCCTTATGTTAGCTAGCTAGCTCACATTGAACGTAGCTAGTTGGTTAGCTATAACTACCTGCATATTATTGCAGGGTAGTAATATTATGGGTCGGGTTTATGGTTCATTGATTAGCTAGTGGAGTCTTTTGTCTAAACAAAAGAGTCAACTATGCAAGTAACCATTTCACTGTACTGTTTACACCTCCTGTATCCTGTGCATGTGACAAATATACTTAGATTGTATTTGATATATTGTGTGTTTACCAGACGGTAATGTGAAGAACAACATGACCTGCACCAAATTCCAATTAGGATATAGCGTTAGGCCAATGAGACAATGTTCAATTTAAAAAATTGTCTGATAGAATGCCCTGCTTTAATTTTCATTGCACTCACAACCGTAAACTATTTTCTGTAATTAGCTCGCTATAAACTTGTAAATAATGATATTGTTGTGAGTTTATTTTCCTGTAATAACTAATACAAATTAGTTAAGACGTTGTCATCTCTACAATATGGTCATTATTTGAACTGGCTAGCCAGCTAGCTTAACGTTAGCTAGCTAATAAGCTAGAAACAAACCAAAATATTGTTTCGAAAGTTGCTTTTAGTTGCCTGGTTTGCTAGATTGACATATATTACATTTAGTTTTAAAATATGGATTTATTGGTGTTAAAATAAAACAGTTATGCTATTTTGGACCACCGGGCTGCTGATGTCATGCAGCCTGTCATTTTTGTGTTTTTACTTATTCATAACGACAACGACAAGTTTGATGTCGGACGACAACAGAATGCTCATGATGTCACCGCGACAACAGTCTACAGACATGTCAATAGAGGTAGTATAAACCAGCCTTTAGTCTTGAAATATTCTTTTTTTTTTAGTACAGTACCGTACTCACTCTGTATAGTACATGGCCTCATGTGAATCCTTAAAAAGATGGGTGTGGCTGAGGCTTAAAAGGGTGTGAAAGAATTGGTGTAGACAAAAAAGAGCTCTCCAGTAGCTGTCTCAAAATATTCAAGGGCAACCTTGAACCCTTCAACCCCTGTGAGTCACACACATAGAGGGGCTGTGACTAACCACACATGCACACACGCATGAACACACACACACACACACACACACACAACATTAAGCTAGAGGTGACCCATCTGAGTAGATGAGTGGAGAGAAGAGGTGATTCTTATAGTCCACATCATGAATGTGTTTGTTTTTGTATGACCGTGTTTTTTAAAATTTCTGCTTGCATTTTATATTTGTAATGTGATGTATGTATTTCTGTAATTCAGGGCTCATCTGTGAAATAGACATGGACTCCCTGAGACAATACAGGTTCAAGGAATAATCCACTCAAAAAATATATTGCCGTATTTTCTTTCATTAGTCGACTGTTAACTGCCTTGCTCAAGAGCAGAATGACAGATTTTTACCTTGTCAACTCTGAGATTCGATGCAGCAACCTTTCGGTTACTGGCCCAATGCTCCTACCCACCAGGCTAGCTGCCACCAGGTCGAGTGAGTTTGTCAGTGAGCCGTGTGTGTGTGTGTGTGTGTGTGTGTGTGTGTGTGTGTGTGTGTGTGTGTGTGTGTGTGTGTGTGTGTGTGTGTGTGTGTGTGTGTGTGTTAATGAGATTTGCTCCTCAGTGTCAGTAGGTGCAGCTTATCAAGGATAAAGAATTATGATTATGAAGGAGGGCCATTATGGGTGAAGTATGACTGCATGTGTGTGTGTGTGCATGTGTTAATGGGCGGGCGAGGGCATGCATTGCACGTGTGCGTGCGTGCGGCAGGTAGCCTAGTGGTCAAGAGCATTAGGCCATTAACCAAAAGGTTGCAGGGTTCAAATCCCAGAGCCTACTAGATGAAAAATCTGTCGATGTACGCTTGAGCAAGGTGCTTAACCTTAATTTCTCCTGTAAGTCGCTCTGTATAAAAAATATATAATTTTGTTGGTGGGACACACGGGGTCAACCCATTTGATCTAATAGATTTATTTTATTAATCTCTCTCATTCTCCACAGAGACTTGCGAGTGTGTATGTGTGTTTGCATGTGCTACATCTCAGAAATAACATTAAGGAAAGTCTTCTCACACAGTGTCATTAACTATACTGAATCTCTCTCTCAACTTTGATTTTCTTGACGACAAACACCTTTGAAGATGACCTATCACTCGGTTCTCTCCCTCCCTCCTCTCTTTCTCTACCTCCCCCTCATCTCTCTCTCCTCAAGCTCTTTCTTTCTCTTCCTCCTCCCTCAGTGTGAAGGTCAATTATTGGGTTGAGAAGGGGAGAGGAGAGTCGGTACACTTCAAAAAGTCCTTGACCAGAACAATAATTACACATCCTTAGCGTCTGTCAATAACGTAAGGGTATATAAAACCTGTACAGAGAGGAGAGGAGGAGACAAGGAAAGAAAATACATTATTTGAACAGAAAAGTAAGGAAATATTTTTCATACACATTGGTTTGACAGGAACAGGAGTGGCCAAGCAGGAAGTTCACGTCTGTCGCTCTAAGGCCAAGAAAACTCCTTCACTCTTTCTTTCTCTGTGTTCTTAGACTTCACAGATGTATGCCTGCGTGTGTGTGAGATACTGTATATTTAGAGAGAGAGAGAGTAAGCGAGAGAGAGAATGTGTCTCCACCTCTGAATGCCGACAGGAGTACTCTGTATGAAATCGTTTATCCTTCCTCTTAAGGGCGTTTTGTGTTCATAGGACTCTCAGGTGAATGCACACACACACACACACACACACACACACACACACACACACACACACACACACACACACACACAGACCAGTGTGACTTCTTTGATCGCCTTGAGGTGAATTGTTAGAGTTTACTACAACAAGGAACAAAAGCGAAATCTGCATGCACACATGCACACACACCTTATTGAGACCCACTCTGAATGCATATTTTCCCTGCACTTAGCTCAGCCTTAAACCCGGTAACCATCACAAATGATCATCAAATCCTTCTTTTGTTTTCTCCCTAGTGTCAGAATGGCTTTGTCAAAGGAATCCACTAGAGTTTCAAAAATGATATCCCAAAAAATAAACCACGACAGACACACATTATATGCAAGAGAAACTACAAATACTTTGGTTGGAGTCTGATTTTTATTTATCAGTAATCTACCAGTTTTGAAAGAGAAGAGCCATGACATAGCCCTGATGGAACACGAATACACACACACACACACACACACACACACACACACACACACACACACACACACACACACACACACACACACACACACACACACACACACACACACAAACAGAAGAAGAGGACAGAGTGAAGAAAGAAAGAGTGAATGAGTTTCCTTGGCGGGACAGAACTTTACTGCCTGCATGTCGACTCCTGTCCCTTCCTGTCAAACCATTGTGAAGAAAACTCTGTCCTCTGAATATTTGAAAGACCTTGTCTTGTCCTTATACATTATCATAAAAGAGAAGAAAGAGTATTCAGATTCACTAAACCTCCATCTTAAAGTTTAAACTCTTACAGAAGGAGGTAGATGTGCGTCTGTCGATCACACATTCTCATTCTCTTTTCTCTCACTCTCCCTCCCTCCATCTCTCTCTCTCCTCTGTCTCTCTTGGTGTGTCTTTGTCTCTTTCTCTCTCCATCTCTTTTTCTCTCCATCCCTCACACTATTTCTCTGTCTCTCCCTGAATATGTCAAAGACCTTGTCCTCATACATCATTATCTATCCTTATTAAAGTGAAACTTAACAGAAGGCAGAGTTCTGTCAGTCAGTGAAGCATTGAGAGAATCTAATGCAACACCTGTCTGTGTTTTTGTTACTTCAGACAACAAATTGACTATTTCCCCAGGTAGAGCATGGATGGAAGGATGTGCAGAATTCCAAATCTAATACTTGTCCTTACCCTCATGGATGGGCAACTCTCTCTCTCACATGCAAGCAAGCACATATGTACTCTTTTTCTACTAAATAATGATTTTCTCTATTCTCCAAACTAGTCCCCTAAACTTACCAACCTGTCCCTCCAAGTATAACAATAAACATAACAAAACTGTTCCCCCCTCTCATCTTTTCATGGGTCCTGAAGCTGCTGTAGTTCAGTGGAGTTCCCAATCAGTGCAGTGGTTTCCAACCAGGTGTACTAGGACCTCTGAGGGAGAGTTACCCCAGATATATGAAAACGCCATAAGCCATGGCAAAATGTTTAGAATGACATGAAATTAGCTTTAAAACTACAAAACGATCCCTCAGCCTCATGGCAACATATATTGAATAGCAAGAAAAGTGCTTGAAATTTGTAAAATGTGCAGAATAGCTTGAGAGTAGCTATACAACTATACATTTTTCTCTCTGCCCCATGGAAAAATGTATAGCATTGAAGGAAATTTGCTTTAAAACAGCAACATTTTCTTTCTGCCCCATGGCAAAATGTGTAGAATAGCATGAGGTAAGCTAAACAACTGCACATTTTTCTCTGTGACAAAATGTGTAGAATTGCTGGAAACTAGCTGCTGTGCTTGGACCTTGGGGGGGGGGGGGGGATCTCGTGAAACTGCAGTACGCCACTGGTGTTTGTGTGCATGTGTGTGTGTCTAACCTCAACAGGGTTGAGTGAAGAGGGTATAAGGAGCACTCAAGCAGCTGTGAAAAAAACAAAAATGTCTCCAAGCGACACTGAGATTTAAACACATCACATGAACAAACCAATGGTAATATGACAGTATGGTGTGTGTATGTGGTAAAGTTACATTATGCGTAGTAAGGCTATATAAGTACAGATTCAACACTGAACTTCGAAGTCAAATCCATGAATGGACTACATGGATTTTCACTTAAGGACAACATTTTCACCTCGCAAACCCAAATGCACGATGAGTATACGCACCGTTATGTTTTAAATAGACAGAAGATCTGATACAGCAGCATTGCATGTATCGCATGTAGCCCAACAACTATCCTGCTGCATATTATCATTTCAGTCATCCCGTCTATACATTTCTTTGCTTTTGCTCACTGCAAGGGGTGTTTGGGAGAGGAAAATGTTTCCCAAAACATCTCTCTCATAAGGATAGCCTACAACTAATAATAACCTTGGTCTTACGTATAAAGATGCTGATTACTACTGTGTACAGGTCAGAGATTCAAAAGGTTTGTCAAGTGGTGTGGTGCACCATCTCATCCTCAATGTAAAGAAAATGGGAGGAGATGGCGTTTGACCCCATGTCTGTCGGTGACCACGCTCCTGTGGTTGTCCACAATACCAAGATAGCGCAGGTTAGTTCGTCCAAGTACCTGGGCGTACACATGGACAACGTGCTGAGCTGGAAGGTCCAAGTAGAGTGTCTGATCCAGAATCCAATCTAATTCCTACGGAGACTCAGGGTTTTTGGAGTTGACCAGAAAAGAATGCTCCTGTTCTACTATGCAGTCATAGAGAGTATCCTGATATATGGCATCACAGTCTGGTTTGCCAATTTGTCAGTCAAACTGAAATCTCAAATTGCCCACCTTATACACTGCCATGCAGACAATGTTTTTAACAGACAAGCAGAAATCTATTATTTCAGATAGCTCCCATGTACTTCACGCTATCGGGTGCCTATGAGTAAACTGAACAGGTAAACAGTATGCACAGGAATAAGATGAACAGGTAAAGCTGAGCTATGTTAGTATGCCACTGATTGCATATTCCATTATTCTAAGTATTACGTATGTGGCTATATGAGAAGTGTACAATGTGTATGATAAGGGTAATGTGCAACGTATGTATGTAGTATGTTGAGTGTGTAAAATACAGTGTTTATTTTGTATACAGGAATACTGTGTTTTAAGACAATTTTCCCCTTGAGGACATTAAAGTTCATCCTATCCTAACTACACTTCAGTGTTCAAGTTTCAGACGTTCAATCTTCTCTGTTCGACTGACAAAGAGGTCTAATGATGCTATGCAAATAGTCGCACGTATGCACACTGAGGTGTCGTATGGCTTATGGCCCTATTGAAACTAATGTAGCATGTATTCTCAGAGAGCGAGAGAGAGCCAGCGTGAGAGAGAGAGAGAGAGAGAGAGAGATATTCAGTATAGTTAATGACTTTCCATAAGTGTTTATTCTGAGATATAGCACATACAAACGCACATACAGTGCCTTTGGAAAGTATTCAAACCCCTTGACTTTTTCCATATTTTTGTTACGTTACAGCCTTATTCTAAAATGTATCATCAATCTACACACCATACCCCATAATGACAAAGCAAAACTGTTCATTAGAAGTTTTTGTCAATTTATAATCTTTTTTTAAATAAATTTGAGATAAAACTGTAATGTAACAAAACATGGAAAAAGTCAAGGGGTCTGAATACTTTTCGAATGCACTGTACACACAAGTCTCTGTGGAGAATATAAAACTATATCAGAAGAAACATTTTAACATTTCAGTGTTTCTGTAAATAAACAGACTGAAAAAACACTGAAATAACTAAGCGACTGAAATAACACACTGACCAGCTATTAAGAGTAAGTCTGCTGACAAACACACCAATATGGCCGCTTACACAACAGGTGGGCCTAATTAATTTATTTCAAGTGACTGATTTCCTTATGAAATGTAGCTCAGTAAAATCTTAGAAATTGTTGCATGTTGCAATGATATTTTTGTTAAGTATGGTTTATATTACTGTAGGCTATATGTACAAATGAAAAACCACAAAAAACGGAATTTCAAGTGTAAAATCGTTTTTGTTTGTTGAGTGCCTTTGTTACAGCCATGAAACAAAAATGATGTGCGTTGAAACACAGAAAAAGCTTATTTTTATAAGACAAAACTAATAAAAATACCAAAACCGCAAGACGTGGTCAATTAAGAAAATATCAATAGCTTACATATCAGTATAGGCGCCAAGCGTGCTTGTGAATAGTGAAAATAAGCACAAAAGCAATAATTGCATTATAATAATTATAAGTGTCAACATGACAGCGGTCAAAAATAGTCTATTATTATCAGTAATTGGACACATTATTTCAAATCAAATCAAATTTTATTAGTCACATACACATATTTAGCCTACATTATTTGTGGCCTCGCTTGTGTTTAGAGTATGGTGTGAATCTTCACGCAACAGTTGGATTTAATTTAGCTGTTATCCCTTGTTTTAACAGTCAGCACAAATCTTTGTCATTTTCACTGGATTGCAACACTTCCCACAAACAAGTTGCTTGCAGCTGAAACAGGTGTTGTAGATTCTGTTCCAAGTGCATCTGACCACCTTGCAGTTTCTCCTCCCGGGAGCTGACCGCAATTTGGCTCGCGTGGAATCTTTACTGCTGCATTTGCCCTCATATGTCTCTCACGGAGCCCGTGTGCCAGACTCATGATGAAGTCTCTCCTGCTCATGGTGTTGTTCATGCACTACTTGAACAACTTGTGTGCGTTGATAGCAGCCAAATCAAGCTTGTTGTAGAACACAACAGAAGGCCAGCGGCGAGTTCCTCCTTTCACCTAGTACAGCTGTGCCATCTGATCTGAAACATTATCCGACACTCGCTGACTTACTGCCCAATATGGATCCTTTCCCAGAATCAGAAATCAAAGATGTCATGATCCAGTTCTTCCCTGCAATCTGAGTCGCTTTCATTTAGATCTTGTAGCAACGCTAACGCAGATGTGCAGCCCTTCGTCTTGGTCTTTCCATTGTGAATTACGTACGCTCTCACTGTGTAGCTGACTCCAAGTAGGCCTAGAGTAGACTAATAAGACTGCTTGGATTTGGTGGACTGATATAGGGTACACTGTTTTGAGATTATAATTACAATAGATGAATACAAAAGAATGCCCCAACCTGTTCTTCATTCACAATTGGTGATTACATAATTAGTTTCCTTCCCCCTCACTCATCAATTCACCAATTCTCCCCTTTGATACTATACTTCATCAGTTATATACATGTGTGAAATTAGTTTCGGTTTAGTTCCGTTTCCATTTCGAGGCAATTATCGGAGTGATTATCAATTGGGCATGGCACATTCAACTATCGGAGAAGGAGCGGAGCAGGCTGGGGATAACCATTAAAAAAATGATATGCCCTCCTAAAACTGGTTATAACTCCAGTTCTGTTTGTGATATTAAGATTCTAACAATGACAGTGTGTTATATAGATGTATTTAGGAAAAGTAAAAGATGAGGGTGACATGACTTTAAAAATAAATGTGTTATGAGTCATTATGATGCTCTGTGCCTTTCCATTGTTAATATACACAATCACAAATAAATCTAGTAATATTTCATTTAGAAAGGTAATTAAAAACTAGATACTAGGCTATTTATTTCAAAAGAACAGAATAGCATGTTTTGAGTTGTGTTTATCTGTGCTTAGTAGCCAAGGCTATGGCTGTGCCATGTTTCGCAGAAATCACAGGCTCTGCCCTACCACAGTCAACACACATATTTTACAGTCAAAATATAATGGAATATCCCAAATGGCTTTCGCTGAATGTCACCAGTAGCCTACTCACAAAAGGAATGCACGGAGCCACAGTTATCCTAGGAATACGTTTTCTTTGGAATATTTTGAAACGGAGACCATCCGCGCAATTTCTAGTCGTTTGGCAAAAATATGTTCATTACATTTACATTTAAGTCATTTAGCAGACGCTCTTATCCAGAGCGACTTACAAATTGGAAAGTTCATACATATTCATCCTGGTCCCCCCGTGGGGAATGAACCCACAACCCTGGCGTTGCAAGCACCATGCTCTACCAACTGAGCCACACGGGACCATTAGAAACCTTGTAATCTGCTCTTTCTGATGGGATATAGCAGTCAAAAAGTCTGTCCTGCATGGACCTCTGTAGGATGACACCAAAGATGTGCTACTTAGTAAGCTTCTTGCTTCTTTGTCAGCGCATGCTGTCAGTGCACTCTGAGCAGGTCATCAGTCTCTTCATTCTCTATTCGATAATTGATAATATTGTCACCTATCACACTATTGTCATTGTAATCTTGTCTTCAGGCCACATCTATTATTTTTTATTATATGCGAGAAATTAGTTCCAATATAGTTTAGGTGTAATTTGGATGGGTAACTCTTAGTCAGAAAACACACTATGATCTTATTTTAATATTTACAGTTGTCACAATCGTCTTGAGGATATTGAGTGGACCAAGGAGCAGCGTGTGAAAAATACATGCTCTTTTATTTAGAGACGAGTTAAACACGAAACGAACACTAACAACAAAACTAAACAAAACAACAAACGACCGTGAAGCTACAAACGTAAGTGCAATAAAAAAAGCTACAAACGTTCTACATAGACAATTATGGCTCCCAATCAGAGACAAATGAAAGACAGCTGTCTCTGATTGAGAACCACTCAGGCAACCATAGACATACCTAGACACATTCCCTAAACACAACCCCATACACTAAACCCAACAACCCCTTTACCATATAACCACCCAAGGCGAGACAAAACACAAACATTCCCCATGTCACACCCTGACCTAACTAAAATAATAAAGAAAACAAGAATACTAAGGCCAGGGCGTGACAACAGTCTATCTGCTTCTGGATCAATCAATACATTTTCTGACTGATTAGAATTTGCATTTGGTGTCTTGAGGTTTCTTATGACCTATTTTAACATTTTAAATGCATTAATTTAACAATTTAATATGGTATATTTATACACTTGAAATGTCAACGGTTAGAATGACCGTCACGGCCATTCTAGTAGTTATGGAATTCCAACGCTGTGAATGATAACGATTACAAGTGTGTCTATAACTTTCTGGACTATCCGTAATCATGGTAGCATCCACATTAATTTAGTGTTTAGAAACATATTCTATTCTTATTTACAAGAAAAGTGACTCCAAAATGACACAATGCATTATTTACCATTCTACAAAGAATCGGTCAAAACAAGCATATCATTTTAAAAACTGTTTAGCACGGGTAAGCCTATGACGCAAAAATGGGAATCTTGTTTTCTTCATTAATTTCATTAACTTGATCTCCCCTGTAAAAGGCTTCTAGACCTTATTTCCCCTTGCTTCTAGCCGAACATTTGGTTTGCAACAATGGGGGGTTGTACAAACGTTGCTGTTTGTCTCTTGACATTTGCAACATATTTTTTTCCCAAATCAAATGTTATTTGTCACATTCACAGAATACAACAGGTGTAGACCTTACAGTGAAATGCTAACTTACAAGCCCTTAACCAACAATGCAGTTTTAAGAAAATCCCCCCAAAAATAAGAGATAAGAATAACAAATAATTCAAGAGCAGCAGTAAATAACAATAGCGGGGCTATATTCAGGGGGTACCGGTACAGAGTCAATGTGTTAACATGCGCGAGTTACCGGTGTCAAGGTAATTGAGGTAGTTATGTACATGTAGGTAGAGTTATTAAAGTGAATATGCATAGATAATAACAGAAAGTAGCAGCAGCTCAGAAGAGGGTGGGGTGGGGGGGGGGGGGGGGGGGGGGGGTAGTCTGGGTAGCCATTTGAGTAGCTGTCCAGGAGTCTTACGGCTTGGGGGTAGAAGCTGTTTAGAAGCCTCTTGGACCTAGACTTGGCGCTCCGGTACAGCTTGCTGTGTGGTAGCATAGAGGAATATCTATGACTAAGGTGGCTGGAGTCTGACAATTTTTAGGGCCTCCTCTGACACCGCCTGGTATAGAGGTCCTGGATGGCAGGAAGCTTGGCCCCGGTGATGTACTTGTCCGTACGCACTACCTTCTGTAGTGCCTTGCAGTCGGAGGTCGAGCAGTTGTCATACCAGGCAGTGATGCAACCCGTCAGGATGCTCTCGATAATGCAGCTGTAAAATCTTTTGAGGATCTGTGGACCCATGCCAAATCTTTTCAGTCTCGAGGGGAAATAGGTTTTGTCGTGCCCTCTTCACGACTGTCTTAGTGTGCTTGGACCATGTTAGTTTGTTGGTGATGTGGACGCCAATTAACTTGAAGCTCTCAACCTGCTCCACTACAGCCCTGTCGATGAGAATGTGGGCGTGCTCGGTCCTCCTTTTCCTGTAGTCCACAATCATCGCATTTCTCTTGATCACGTTGAGGGAGAGGTTGTTGTCTTTGCACAACACGGTCAGGTCTCTGATCTCCTCCCTATAGGCTGTCTCTTTGTTGTTGGTGATCAGAACCCACCACTGTTGTGTCATCAGCAAACTTAATGATAGTGTTGGAGTCATGCCTGGCTGTGCAGTCATGAGTGAACAGGGAGTACAGGAGGGGACTGAGCACACACCCCTGAGGGGCCCCCGTGTTTAGGATCAGCGTGGCGGATGTGTTGTTACCTACCCATACCACCTGGTTGCAGTTGCAGAGGGAGGTGTTTAGTCCCAGAATCCTTAGCTTAGTGATAAGCATTTGGGGCTCAATGGTGTTGAACGCTGAGCTGTAGTCAATGAAAAGCATTCTCACATAGGTGTTCCTTTCATCCAGGTGGGAAAGGGCCGTGTGGAGTGCAATAGAGATTGCGTTATCTGTGGATCTGTTGGTGCGGTATGCAAATTGGAGTGGGTCTAGGGTTTCTGGGATGATGGTGTTGATGTGAGCCATAACCAGCCTTTCAAAGCATTTCATGGCTACAGACGTGAGTGCTATGGGTCGGTAGTCATTTAAGCAGGTTAACTTAGTGTTCTTGGGCACATGGACTATGGTGGTCTGCTTGAAACATGTTGGTATTACAGACTCAGACAGGGAGAGGTGGGAAGTGTCAGTGAAGACACTTGCCAGTTGGTCAGCGCGTGCTCGGAGTACACGTCCTGGTAATCCTTCTGGCCCAGCGACCTTGTGAATGTTGACCTGTTTGAAGGTCTTACATCGGCTGCGGAGAGCGTGATCACACAGTCGTCTGGAACAGCTGATGCTCTCATGCATGTTTCAGTGTAACTTTCCTCAAAGAGAGCATAGAAGTTATTTAGATCGTCTGGTAGGCTGATGTCACTGGGCAGCTCTTGGCTGTGCTTCCCTTTGTAGTCTATAATAGTTTGCAAGCCCTGCCACATCCGACGAGCATCTGAGCTGGTGTAGTACGATTCGATCTTAGTCCTGTATTGACGCTTGCCTGTTTGATGGTTCATCGGAACACATAGCAGGATTTCTTATTAGCTCACGGGTTAGAGTCCCACTCCTTGAAAGTGGCAGCTCTACCCTTTAGCTCAGTGCGAATGTTGCCTGTAATCCATGGCTTCTGGTTGGTTTATGTACATACAGTCACTGTGGGGACGACATCCTCAATGCAATGATTGATAAAACCAGTGACTGATATGGTGTACTCCTCAAAGCCATCAGAAGAATCCCGGAATATATTCCAGTCTGTGCTAGCAAAACAGTCCTGTAGTTTAGCATCTGCTTCATCTGACCACTTTCTTGATGACCGAGTCACTGGTGCTTCCTGCTGTAATTTCTGCTTGTAAGCAGGAATCAGGAGGACAGAGTTTTGGTCAGATTTGCCAAATGGAGGGCGAGGAAGGGCTTTGTATGCATCTCTGTGTGTGGAGTAAAGGTGGTCCATAATAATTTTTTACCTCTGGTTGCATATTTAACATGCTGATAGAAATGAGGTAAAACTGATTTAAGTTGATCTTAACTGTCCTATTGAGAATGAACGTGTCAGGACGAGATGAGACTGACATCTTTTTCAGCAAATCGAAATCATGATTCAGCATAATTTTGTTATAGATTTACACAAAGAAATGTCATTAGAAAAATAGGTGAAATAACATGAACTGCAACTCGTTTGTTGTCTTACCAGCTTCAGTTTGAAGTGATTGCGTGAGCTGTGTACTTGGCTAACCTCTGAACAACAGTGTCCTCACGAGAGAGCACATTTTCTATGCCGGGTGAAATCGCGTATCATTAGTTCATTGTTATAGATGGATTCCAAACAGCTTAATTAAACAAACGCAAATGCAGCTACTATGCTGTTATTCTTGCTACACTGTTTGACCTGACTGTGTTAGCCGTAGTTGGCTAACTAGCAAGCAAGGGATGAGACCATTGCCAACCAGCATTGCAACGGAACATTTAGAATAAACATCCATAGATATACAACAAAAATACTTATCTGGCAAACTAACTGATAGCCGGCTTAGTTATCAGCCATAGATGTGTCGGGACCAGGGCTATATTTTTGTTGAGGGATGAAATAGTAGCCTATGAACACATCTATCGAAATAAAGTGTTTTATTTAGTTGGTAACCCATTGTATAAAAGCAACTTGTCACTCGAGGTTGGGCAAAATTACTTTTTTAGCACGGCTGTGCAGATCTATGGTACTTGGCTCCGTATTATTTCAGAGCCTTTGCTAGGAGACTCGGAATTGAGCTCAGGTGCATCCTGTTTCCATTGATCATCCTTGAGATGTTTATACAACTTGATTGGAGTACACCTGTGGTCAATTCAATTGATTGGACATGATTTGGAAAGGCACACACACCTGTCTATACAAAGTCCCACAGTTGACAGTGCATGACAGAACAAAAACCAAGCCATAAGGCCGAATACATTTTCCATAGAGCTCCAAGATCTGGGGAAGGGTACCAAAACATTTCTGCAGCATTGAAGGTCCCCAAGAACATAGTGGCCTCCATCATTCTTCAATGTAAAAGTTTGGAACCACCAAGACTCTTCCTAGAACTGACTGCCCGGCCAAACTGGGAAATTGGGGGAGAAGGGTCATGGTCAGGGAGGTAACCAAGAAACTGATGGTCACCCTGACAGAGGTCTAGAGTTCCTCTGAGGAGATGGTTGAACCTTCCAGAAGGACAACCATCTCTGCAGCGCTCCACCAATCAGGCCTTTATGGTAGAGTGGCCTGACGGAAGCCACTTCTCAGTAAAAGGCCCACTTTTAGTTTGCTAAAAGGCACCTAAAGGACTCTCAGACCATGAGAATCAAGATGGAATTCTTTGGCCTGAATGCCAAGTGTCACATCTGGAGGAAACCTGGCACCATCCCTACGGTGAAGCATGGTGGTGGTAGCATCATGCTGTGGAGGATGGTCTTTAGGGTCAGGAACTGGGACACTATTCAGGATTGAGGCAAAGATGAACGGAGCATTGTACAGAAAGATACTTGATGAAAACCTGCTCCAGAGTGCTCAGGACCTCAGACTGGGGCGAAGGTTCACCTTCCAACAGGACAACGACCCTAAGCACACAGCCAAGACAACACAGGAGTGGCTTTGGGACAAGTCTTTGAATGTCTTTGAGTGCCCCAGTCAGAGCCCAGACTTGAACCTGATCGAACATCTCTGGAGAGACCTGAAAATAGCTGTGCGACGATGCTCCCCATCCAACCTGACAGAGCTTGAGAGGATCTGCAGAGAAGAATGGGAGAAGCTCCCCTAATACAGGTGTCCCAAGTGTTGTGTCTTTGGCTATGCTGGATTAAGTGATATGACATGCTATTCTATAAAATCATTTCTCTGTAATTAATATTACCTGATTTAAGCTACTCAGGTAAATAATTAACTAGAAAGTCGGGGCACCACGAAATAATGTTTATAGAGCTGTTATCTTCCGAATAATATCTTAAAGACCTGGTAATCTTTTACGTCAGTAGCAGTCAATATTTAATCCTCACCTTATTTAGTCTCATCTGAAAGTTGTAAATTCTTGGTTATCTTCACGAACCCTGGCTAACAAGTTGAATCAGCAATACAACATTTGGTTATTTATTTATTTACTAAATACCTAACTAATCACACAGAATTACATATACATTGATGGACCTGGTGAACGGGAGCCGATATAGCGGCTGGTTACACAAAGAAAAGGGGGGGATTGAGTGAAAGAGCGGGAAGACTGAGGAACATAGGGAGAAGCTATGCTATCGTAAATACAGTATCTTATGTATTCTAAATGACCGCCAATTTGAAAAAGGAGAATGCAATAAATATTTACTCTGAACTGCGCTTCGGTAGATGGGAGGCCGGGTGGTCCTGCATGGATCTCTGGTCCTCTAAAGACTGTCTAGTGGTGAACTGGAGCGTGATAGAATGGATACTTTGTCCGTCCTCTCCTAGCTCACGTTTAGCGGGCGGAGGGGGTAGCACTTCTTTAGTGAATAAGAGTTCAACTGTCATTCCAAGTTGCCATACTTTAAGCTCATGCTATGTTCTGGCTGGTATAGTCGAAATTCATCCTTCTGGTGTGTAGGTCGTCACCTTCACATTGAAATTCGATGCCAATTGCATTAGGTTCTTGCGGATGTTGGCTTAGTTCTGTAGGTGGTCTTTGACCTTTCAACGTGGGGACTGCCAGTCCGCACGTCCTTGGAACAGGTTATTATCTGAGCCCTTTTAACGTAGGACCGTCGCCCTAACGTCCTCGGAACAGAAAGTTACATTTTCGGAACAGGGCTTATATAGTAGGGGAGAGAAGGGCATGTTTCATAGTTTATAACCAATGTCTGTTCACATGGGCAGGGCCACTGAGTTGAGCATAGTTTACTTATGAAAACCCAATTCTCTCATTTGGAAGCTAAAATTACATTGAATCTTTTCACAAATAGTTTCATATTTAAACATTTAAATTCCATGTGAATCTGTTAACCTGATGAGGACAGAGGGCGCTGTTTTAACTTTGGGGGAAAAACGTGCACAATTTAAACGGCCTCGTACTAAATTCTTGCTCGTACAATGTGCATATTATTATTACATTGGATAGAAAACACTCTCTAGTTTCTAAAACCGTTTGAATTATATCTGTGAGTATAACAGAACTCATTTGGAACAAACTTCCTGACCAGGAAGTGGAAAATCTGAAATCTGATGGAAGATCAGCAAAAGTAGGACCCATTTTATGATGTTATTTCATATATCTGTCGAACTGTGTACTATTAGTTTTGCACCCAGGTTTTGGGCACTCGGTCGCCCAAGCCTTATGTGGTAATGAAGTTATTTTTAGAATTTTAACACGGCGATTGCATTAAGAACTAGTATATCTATCATTTCCTATACAACATGTATTTTTTAGTTATGTTTATGAATAGCTATTTGGTCAGAATATGTGTGTCAGAAAAAGTGTCAGAAAAAAATCTGGACGTTGTGGGAAAAAATAGCTACGTTAGCACAATGTATAACCACTGATTTCAGCTCTAAATATGCACATTTTCGAACAAAACATAAGTGTATGTATAACCTGATGTTATAGGACTGTCATCTGATGAACCTTATCAAGGTTAGTCAAAAATTATATATCTTTTGCTGGTGTGTCACGATCGCTAACTTTTACTGCTGGGAAATGGCTTGTGTTTCTGGCTATTGTGCTAAGCTAATATAACGCTATATTGTGTTTTCGCTGTAAAACACTTAAGAAATCGGAAATATTTGCTGGATTCACAAGATGCTTGTCTTTCATTTGCTGTGCACTATGTATTTTTCAGAAATGTTTTATGAGGAGTATTTAGGTATTTGACGTTGGTGTCTGTAATTATTCTAGCTGCTTTCGGTGCAATTTCTGATTGTAGCTGCAATGTAAACTATGATTTATACCTGAAATATGCAAATTTTTCGAACAAAACATAGATTTATTGAATAACATGTTATAAGACTGTCATCTGATGAAGTTGTTTCTTGGTTAGTTTGGTTGGTTCTTGGTTAGTTAGGTTGGCTTTGTGCATGCTACCTGTGCTGTGAAAAATGTCTGTCCTTTTTTGTATTTGGTGGTGAGCTAACATAAATATACGTGCTGTTTTCGCTGTAAAACATTTTAAAAATCGGACATGTTGGCTGGATTCACAAGATGTGTACCTTTCATTTGTTGTATTGGACTTGTTAATGTGTGAAAGTTAAATATTTCTAAAAAATATATTTTGAATTCCTTTCAGTGGAATGTGGGAGGAGTTCCGCTGGCGGAACGCCTGAGCAGTAAAGGTTAACTAGAATGTGTAGACTTTCCAAGATAGTTTATGTCGTCAAATCATCAGTAATAATGTCTCAGACACCAACTGATCTGGCATCATATTCAGCTAGTTGGATTACCGAAATATGGTTCCGTTCCCCCACTCTTTTGATTTTCCCAGACTCTCTATGTTAACAAAGGCTTTTCAAACATCAACTCTATAGAGTAGAGAGAGAGAGAGAAACAGGGGGGAAGGTATTTATGGGGGTCATAAACCTCACCCACATCAGGCCCACATCATGACACAAGCTTGTAGCGTCATACCCAAGAAGACTCGAGGCTGTAATCGCTGCCAAAGGTCTTCAAAAAAGTACTGAGTAAAGGGTCTGAATACTTATGTAAATGTGATATTTTCATGTTTTTGCTTTGTCATTATGGGGTATTGATGAGGGCGAAAAACTAATCCATTTTAGAATAAGGCTTTAACTTAACAACATTTGGAAAAAGTCAAGGGTTCTGAATACTTTCCGAATGCACTGTATGTAAGTTGGAAACACTATCTTAAAAGCACTGTGAGTATCCCTAACATTTACAACAGACAAAGAGCTGTGAATGTATCAATCAAGACCTTGATTGGCTTGGCAACAGTAAAAAGATGTGATGTGTAATGACAATTTTTTGGGACACAAATGTCTAGAAGATTAATATCTTATGTTCTGAGAACATGCCAACCATGTTCAATGTATGTTTGGTGGGACATTGATGGAATATTCTCCTAACCCTCAGAAAAATGGACACATGAATGTTCTTGCAATGTTCTCATTAAATGTTTCTAGAACATTATTATCTTATATTCTGAGAACTGGCAACCATGTTTTGTGTGTTTGGTGGGACGTTGATGGAATATTCTCTTCACCCTCAGAAAACTGCACACGAATGTTCTGGCAACGTTCCCATGAAACATATCTAGAACATTAATATCTTATGCTTTGAGAACATGGCAACCATTTTCTGGGTAAGTACTATTTGACATTAACTTCTCTAGGGTATGTGGGACGGTAGCGTCCCACCTCGTCAACAGTCAGTGAAACTGCAGAGCGCCAAATTCAAAACAACAGAAATCCCATAATTTAAATTCCTCAAACATACAACTATTTTACACCATTTTAAAGATACACTTGTTGTAAATCCAGCCAAAGTGTCCGATTTAAAAAAGGTTTTACGGCGAAAGCACACCAAATGATTATGTTAGGTATGAGCCAAGTCACAGAAAAAGACAGCCATTTTTCCAGCCAAAGAGAGGAGTAACAAAAAGCAGAAAGAGAAAATGAATCACTAACCTTTGATGATCTTCATCAGATGACACTCATAGGACTTCATGTTACACAATACATGTATGTTTTGTTCAGTAAAGTTCATATTTATATCCAAAAATCTGAGTTTAGGCGGGACGCTACTGTCTCACTTGGCATAAAGCCTGAGAAAATGCAGAGCGCCAAATTCAAATAGATTTTTATAGTAATGTTTATAGTAATTAAACTTTCATTAACCCCTTAAATCACACATGAAAAATACCAAATTAAAGCTACACTGGTTGTGAATCCAGCCAACATGTCAGAATTCAAATTGGCTTTTCGGTGAAAGCAAACAATGCTATTATCTGATGATAGCACCAGTGGTCCCGTGTGGCTCAGTTGGTAGAGCATGGCGCTTGCAACGCCAGGGTTGTGGGTTCAATTCCCACGGGGGGACCAGGGTTTAATTCCCATGGGGGGACCAGGATGAATATGTATGAACTTTCCAATTTGTAAGTTGCTCTGGATAAGAGCGTCTGCTAAATGACTTAAATGTAAATGTAAACAAAGAGAGATAAGCATATTTCAACCCTGCAGGCGCGACACAAAACGCAGAAATAAAAATATATTTCATGCCTTACCTTTGATGAGCTTCTGTTGTTGGCACTCCAATATGTCCCATAAACATCACAAATGGTCCTTTTGTTCGATTAATTCCGTCGATATATATCCAAAATGTCCATTTATTTGGCGCGTTTGATCCAGAAAAACACTGGTTCCAACTTTATCAAACGTGACAACAAAATATCTCAAAGGTTACCTGTAAACTTTGGCAAAAAATTTCAAACTACTTTTGTAAAACAACTTTAGGTATTTTTTAACGTTAACATTCGAAAAAATTGAGGACGGGATGATCTGTATTCAATACAGGATTTAAACCAACTGTAGCTAGCTTTCTGGTCTCGCGCCTCTAACAAACCTGACATGTGACATGACTCTGACATGACTCTCGTTCAAGATGGCCGTACTTCTTCATTACACAAAGGAATAATCTCAACCAAATTCTCAAGACTGTTGACATCCAGTGGAAGCGGTAGGAACTGCAAGCAGGTCCTTTAGAAATCTGGTTTCCCAATGAAAATCCATTGAAAAGAGAGTGACCTCAAAAAAAAAAAAAATCTGAATGGTTTGTCCTCGGGGTTTCGCCTGCTAAATAAGTTCTGTTATACTCACAGACATGATTCAAACAGTTTTAGAAACTTCAGAGTGTTTTCTATCCAAATCCACTATAATATGCATATCTTATCTTCTGGGGATGAGTAGCTGGCAGTTTAATTTGGGCATGCTTTTATCCAAAATTCCGAATGCTGTCCCCTACCCTAGAGAAGTTAAGGGAATGGTCTCTTGTAAACATTCCTTGCACATCATGGGAACATTCTCATGAAAACATTAGTTGATGATCTAATGCGACCCTTAAGAGAACGTTCTCTAAAGTTGTGGGAAGGTTTGTTATGAGCGCACTTACTCAGCTAACAAGAGACAAACAGAAAAAGAAAGAGGGAGAGAAAGGGATTAAGGTAGGGAGAGCTTAGAAGATTGGTTTCTTTCAGTACATCAGGTGCTCCATTAAACCGGTGTAGTGAAGTGAAGAGAAGGGAAGAGAAAGCGATCAGGGGAGAGGGAGAGAGGTAATAAAGTGATAATGGGTATGGACTTGCGAACGGAAAGGAGTTGATGCGTGCTTTGAGCAGTGTGACCTCAACTAGAGTTCCTTCCTTGAAGATACTCTAAACATAGACACATCCACCGCCCCATCCCAACCACCACCCTACCACGCATGCAAACACGCACACACCCCTCCAGTTTAGCTTAATCTTAAAGAAGTGTTTGTTGATTGCAATATTATGGTCTTTGCAAAACACTGCAATGTGACTTGCGGTAGATTGGCGACAAACATTATTGAAAGTATAGTTTTATGAGCTAAGACAAAATAATATCAAGCCTTCTAATTGTGTGACGTATGACGTGTGTGTGTGTGGTGTTGTGTGCGAGCGTGTGTGTGTGTGTGTGTGTGTGTCTGTGTGTGTGTGTGTGTGTGACCTAAGGTAGTTTTATCCAAATCAACAAGCTCACAGTCTCAATGCAGAATCAGATGTCCAAACCCTTGTCCACAAATGTCAAATTTCAAACGTTAAGTTTATGCATTCATCCCGAATGGTTAAGTTAAGGGTTAAGGTTCGGGACAGGGTTAAAATAGTACTGGAATAGAACACGCGACCCTCGGAGCTGGAGCTCGCGGCTTACGCCTATCCACAATGCCCTAGCAAAACCCAAGCCTACTTGATTATAATAGCGCTCACCATTGCCCCTTGTGGACGGTTTTGAAGTAATCTCCTGATGCCCTGTTTAGCTTGATGGACATCTAATTTCGCAGTGGATCTTGAGTGACCTGGCTGTGCCCAATATGGGAAGTTAAGACAAAAATTGTTTGTCTCTATAACTGGTTGACCGGCACTGATATTCCTAGAATCTACCCGGTCACAATCTGATAATTCATCCAATTCATTCAACTCTAGCCCTCGAACACACACACACACACACATGTTTCCGTACATTTTTGGGGAGTAAACATTTATTCCCATTCAAAATCCTATTTTCCCGAACCCCTAACCCTGATCCCAAACCAAACTCCTAACCCTACCCCTTAAACCTACAATAGCATTTTTACTTATTGCATGTCCTGAATTTTCAGAATGTCACTTGTTTTTCTATCTTTTTAGGACATTCTGGTCCACACACACACACACACACACACACACACACACACACACACACACACACACACACACACACACACACACACACACACACACACACACACACACACACACACACACACACACACACACACACACACAGCAACAGACTAGATTGTTGTGTGAGTCAGACTACCAGACTGAACAAACCAAACTCCACTCTGTCTGACCGGCTGGGGATCAGGAAACAGACAGAAGTAGCAGAACACAGAGACAACAGCAGAGTGACTAACAGAGAGAGAAAGAGAGGGAAGGAGGGAGGGAGGGAAAGACAGAAAATAGGGGTGAGGGAGAGGTGATATGGACTGAGAGTGATACTAGATTGACACAGAGAGAATCAAGAACAGACACCACAGGAGGGATGACAGTAGAGAGTGAAAAAGAGAGAGGGAAGACATGGGCTCACGTAAGACAGTGAGGACATCTTGTTCGAAATAAGCCTCACACACACACACACACACAATGATGGAAGGAAAGGCCAGATGAGACTCTCTAGTTAATTAGTCTCTCTTGTCAAACTGCCTCTAGGATACCCACTCTTTTTTTCTGGCATTTTTGTGCATGTGTGTGCGTGCTACAGTATATTATGCTTTTAACTTACATTTCCATGTGACAGCAAATCTGTCTGTTTCCTGAATCATAGTTTGTTTGAATTCACTCTTCATTTTTGTGACAGACCAAGAGTATGACTAACTAGTTGAACTCCAGGAGGTTCCTATGAGATGTGACTGGCAATGGGGCTGTGGTGTGTGTGCAGTGGCGTGCCGTGGGCCTGGGGCCTGGGGCCTGGGCCTTCAGTGAGGTCCTACACAGTCCCACGCGAATTAATCCACCTCTTATTACCATCATTATGATGCCATGGCTCTAGACACTATACATTTAGACAGAAACGCAGTATAACCAGTATAACCATTGTCGCAACTATTCACTGAAAATAAAAGAAAGAAAACAAATAATTTGCAACATAGGCTATTTGCCATTTTATTTTGTTAATATATAGGCTATTTAATAATAACGAAATAAAATGCGAAACATACATACACATTTAATAAAAATTCAAATGCATTGTATGCCTACTCACCAAAGACTGATTATTTGAACACAAAATCCTTCCTCCTTTCTTTCCTCAAGAAGACTTCAATGACTCTGTTGTACAGTCTAGCTGTGCGTTTTAGTTCCACCAATAAGTCCTTTTCTATCGACATGGAGGCTAATGCTGAAAGCCGAGTCTGTCCAGTAGCATTTCTGGAATACGTTTTGATTCGCTTTAAGGCCGAGAATGACGCTCGACAGAAGCCGTGGACACAGGGATAGTCACTGTCACACATGCCAATGTGTAAAGTTGCCCCATGTCCTCATTCAGATTTTTCTGCTTAAGGAAATCAAGGAGATCAGAGGGACTTTTCCCTTCAAAATCAGTCATAGCATACATTACAGTCAGTTTTGTTTTTAGCTTGGATAGGTCGAACAGTGTTCCGTGACTCTCTGTTAAGCTGGAGAAGGCTGTTTGCGGGATTTTTTTCCGGTAGGTCTGAAAGTGCTGGGGGTCCAGGAGGGAGAGAAACATTAATTTTTCGTGGTCTTGAAACCTGTTTTGTATCTGGCAAAGAATGTTTCCCAGAATATTGCTGTGGAGTTGTTGGTAGTATGTGCGAGGGTCTCCTTGTGCTGGGCCTCTGCGTGCGCTGGGTGAACTTGAGATGCGCGCTGTGTCATCTTAGATTTGACTGAACCTGCGGCTCTCTCGCTCAATTGTGTCACAAAACTCGTTCACCCTTGTCAGGCAGAATTGTACATCCAAAGTTTGTTTCTGTAGAATTCCAAAAAGCACATCCGAATAATTTAAAATCCCATTGAATGTTTCAAGCAAAAAACAAAACGTGCATTAAATCAATCAGCCATAAGCACAGTATCCCCGTCATGGTCATCATGATGTTCCAGTAAGTGGTTAAACAGCTCCTTTAGGGCAACTCTCTTTTCAAAGACTGCATTGACCAATCTAGATGTATATTGCCATCTCGTTGGTGCAACCTTAGGAAGACGACGCTTGCAGATGTCATCCAGCAGTTGTGTGCGCTTAGGGGATTGTGAGAAAAATGCTGCAAGGCCATTGAGGTTGGCAAAGAAGACCTTGCATTCTTTAAGCTTTGAGGCTCCTTGAGTCAGTACTAAATTTAGTCGATGTGCATAGCAGTGAATGAATAAGGCCATCGGTGCCCTCTCCTTAACTTTAGCCTGCACCCCATTGAGTCCAGATGCCATGACTGCTGCGCCATCAAAACACTGTGCCACAACTTTATCCAGACTACATTCATTTTCCTCCAAGAAACGGAAAATAAGAGCGGCAATGTCATCAGCTCGCTTGCCGCATCTTCAAATCGGATGAATCGCTCCTTGACTCCTGTGTCCGTCACATAACGCAGGACGAGTGAGAGCTGTGCTGCATTTCCCACATCTGTTGTCTCGTCCGCCATAACAGCAACAAAGGGAGCTTTTTTAATCTCCATTTTGATCTCTTCTCCCATCACTTCAGCAATAGCATAAATTAGGTCATTTTGTATTTTGCCTGACGTCCCAATGAACACTTTGTTAGTGGACAGGTGGTATTGTAAATCTGTGTTGCAACTAAGCTTTATTCACTTTAAGCTACAAGCGCCCGCACTGTTGATTCTGAAGGCCTGAGGGCAGATTTTAGACCCCTGGCAACACATGATGGCTGAATATGATTGGATAAAAGATCTAACATAAAGACCAGCGCTCCAAATCTCAACCTGGGGCTGGAAGCAGTGCAACCAAGAGGAAAGCTATGAAATGAAGAGTATAACTCTTACTCTGGGGAATAATTTAATACATATTTGTGGGAAAATATATTTAAAAAATATATATATTCTGATGACGTTTAGGCCAGCAGAGAAGGCCTTGCTGGCCCTGACGGCCCACCACTGTGTGTGTGTGTGCGTGCTAATCTACTGCGACTAATTCACGCAGTTGGTTTCTCTCAGTTAATTTGAGTTCTTTGAGTTTCCTCTGTTTTCCAGATGTCTATATTCAAATTGAACACAACTAAACCATATGACCCTCGCAGTGGCGATTTTAGTACGTAAACCTTGGTGGGGCAAACTCCCCCAAAATTTGAGGGATGCATGCCTTCAAAGCCACTACACAACAGAACACAACACTAAACAATACATTAATTGCACTATAACGGTGACAAGTGGTACCCACAAACGTTTAGGGCCTACATAAAGCTGACCTAACAGCAGAGCTTTCTTTCCAGCACCATGGAGTGAATCCTTACCACTGCTACACCTGGCTATCAGCGGAGCCTTGTCTGGCAGTGAAACAATTCATTCAGCCTCGTTTATTGCCTTTTTTTAAAAACATAGCTGATATGGCTGACCATATCTCCCTGGCATATTACATAATTTATGCAGCAGCATATATATTTCGGGATGCTGGCCTTCTAGGCAGAGTTGCAAAGAAAAAGCCATATTGTCACGTTCCTGACCTTATTTCCTTTGTTTAGCCTTGTTTAGTTGGTCAGAACGTGAGCTGGGTGGGCATTCTATGTTATGTGTTTCTATGTTGGGTTCATTGTTTGGCCTAATATGGTTCTCAATCAGAGGCAGGTGTTTGTCATTGTCTCTGATTGGGAATAATATTAAGGTTGCCTGTTTTCACTGTTTGTTTGTGGGTGATTGTTGCTGTGTCTGTGTTTGTTTCACCACACGGTACTGTTTTGTTTGTTCTTACCTGTTTGTGCGTTCATGTTTTATGTTCTCAAGTTCAGGTCTGTTCACGTCGTTTTGTTATTTTGTATTTTGTCAGTGTTTTGTTGGATATCATTAAAATCCGACATCATGAACATTCACCACGCTGCGCCTTGGTCCTCCTCTCTTCCACCTAAAGACGAGCATTACACATATATCAGACTGGCCAATAAAAGATTAAGATGGCAAAAGAACACAGACACTGGACAGAGGAACTCTGCCTCGAAGGCCAGCATCCCGGAGTTGCCTCTTCACTGTTGACGTTGAGACTAGTGTTTTGCGGGTACTATTTAATGAAGCGGCCAGTTGAGGACTTGTGAGGTGTCTGTTTCACAAACTAGACAATCTAATGTACTTGTCCTCTTGCTCAGTTGTGCATCGGGGCCTCCCACTTCTCCTTCTATTCTGGTTAGAGACAGTTTGCGCTGTTCTGTGAAGGGAGAAGTACACAGCGTTGTATAAGATCTTCAGTTTCTTGGCAATTTCTCACATGGAATAGCCTTCATTTCTCAGAACAAGAATAGACTGATGAGTTTCAGAAGAAAGGTATTTTTTTCTTGCCATTTTGAGCCTGTAATCGAACCCACAAATGCTGATGCTCCAGATACTGAACTAGTCTAAAGAAAGCCAGTTTTATTGCTTATTTAATCAGGACAACAGTTTTCAGCTGTGCTAACATAATTGCAAAATAGTTTTCTAATGATCATTTAGCCTTTTAAAGTGATAAACTTGGATTAGCTAACACAATGTGCCATTGAAACACAGGAGTGATGGTTGCTGATAATGGGCCTCTGTTTGCCTCTATGTAGATATTCCATACAAAAATCTGCCGTTTACATCTTCAATAGTCATTTACAACAGTGTCAATGTCTACACCGTATTTCCGATCAATTTTATGTTATTTTACCGGACAAAAAAATTGATATTTTCTTTCAAAAACAAGGACATTTCTAAGTGACCCCAAACTTTTGAACGGTAGTGTATATATTTATTAGTGTATATAGTGTATATATTTATTACATTGTTTGCAAACTGATATATAACACGTATTAATGCCAAAATAAATGCTAGCCACCCCCCCCAATTTTTTTATATATATTTGATTTGCAAAAAATGTGGGTCTCAAAACAAAAGCTTTTTATTTTCAAAGCCTTTTACATTTAATTCAGCTCGTTGTCATGCTAATTGAGCTTTTTGTGACCTGCGGAAACAACTTTGAAGACTACCACCAGAACATGTAAAATCCTCAAAAGTTGACTTGAGAAAGCTGCACCGCTCTGTCAACAGAGCTTGGTGCTTAATATCGGATGTTTTAGGCTATGAAATCAGACTTTATGGATATACTGTTAATTAAATGTTAGAGAAAGACCCTACTGAACAATTCAGAACGTAAATTGAATAATCATATTTGTCTTGGTAAAATGTATTTTATAACCAGCCAGGTCACCTGTGACACAAGTCAGTTTTTGATGTCCATTCATGTCTGAGGTCATCGAGAGTTGATGTGGAAACCGGCCACTAGGGGCAACAGTGCGCTGTTACATTCAAGTAGATTTCGTTTTGACACAGTATTGTGGATGGGGATGGCATCTGCCTCTGATTCCAAAGGTTGCAAGTTCAAATCTAGCGATAAAGTTTTTTTTTTTTTTTAAACCTATCCCAAACCTTAACCCTTACCTTAACCATTCAGAGTTAATGCGTGAACACAATTTGACGTTTGCAACAACTTCGAAATTTGAGAAACATGGACGAACGTCTAATTCTGCTGTGAGACTGTGAGAGCTAGTTGTTTATACCATAAGGAAGGGACATTTCATCACCAGAGCGCCTTTTGACCCACTCTGGGTAATGTATGTATTCCTCCATGCATATACATAGATAGAGACTATATTTAGTAAAACATTAGAGGATATCAATATGCAGAATTTAGTACCACCATCTGTCCTGGAGTCTCCTCCTAGTCTCTACTGCTGATTAACTGACTGACTAACTGGCTTGCCTGCTGACTGACCACTGGCTCCACTCAGGTATACTGTCTCTCCTCTTTCTTCTGTTTCTCTCTCTCCCTCTATCTGTGTGTCTCCATCTTGCTCTCTCTCTCTTTCTCTGACACACATCTCTTTCACTCTTCTCTCCTTGCTCTCTCGATCACCCACTCTCTTTCTCCCTTTTTTGTCTCTCTGCCTCTCTCTTTTGGGTCGTTCCACCCCAAAAAGCACAAGAAAGAGGATTTTGACACCCACCATTTCAGATTGTTCTGAAATGGTGTCTGTAGTTAGTAACAGATGCGATTAACATTCCTGAAACATTTTATTGAAAAATAATTTAATCTCTGAGAAATTAAACTAATTGATTGCACCCAAATTGGCCAGTTTAATTTATAGGATTCAGATAATATTCAATAAATATTGTCCCCAACATCCTAACTTCTTCCGAACAATGAGTAAAATATGAGTAATCCCAAAGAAATTGGTCAAAAGCCACTAATGGACCCCCCACACTAATCCCACCCCAACAACCAGAATACAGTGTCAGTTCTCTACGGTTGACAAGTAGTATAAAGCTGTGGCTTGGAGTATTCCTTCTCCATACTATGTAATGTATTCCCTGTGAATCTGGTGATGTTTTCTTTCTCCTGTGCATAGAAGTCGCTTGCATTATTTACCATAAAGTAGTGTGAAAGTACCAGGTTTTGACCACTTGATGCCGCTCTTCCTGCTATAACGCCACATTATTTTATACATTTTGCTAGTCTCTTGCTGTGTTTATTAAATAGATCACAACATTTAATTTGCACCGTTAGGTACAAAACCAACAGTGTCATTATGAGAATAAATAGTTTGGTCATCCTCACAATTCAAGCCAGTCTTTCAGAGCATCTCTGAAGGATTGGAGTGTCTGGTGTAGGCTACATTCTATTCCGAGAACTTCTGCATTCTATTTCAAAAACTTCTGCCCTTCTGCCCTTGTTGGTGTGTGAAATATACAAGAGAGAACTTGTATAGACTGGAATGCTCCAAAGATACAATAATAGAATCATGATACCATAGAATGTTTGAGTACCACTGAGAAGTAGAATGATTATCATTTGATGAAAGCTTTCTTATCTGCCTGGGAGTAGGTATCTTGCCTGAGGGCAGTGATGTACTGTAGGTCTAGAGTGCAATTCTTCTAAATACTACCCTAGGGGAGGACAGGTAGATCATAGTGAATACACACTCACCTCTAAATGACCTCCAATAGGCACACACACACAAGGACAGATTCTCCCTGAAAAGTAGGATTAAGTGCCCACTCAAATACATAATTCATGCTGAGAAATATCCACCAGAGACATACTACACATAAACAGAGAGAGGGGAGGGGGGGGGGGGGGGGAGAGAAAGAGATAGAGGGAAAGGGATGGTGGAGTGGGGTGAGGTCTAAAGAGTGACGAGATAAGTGTGTCCCAAAAAGTAGAGAAATTTTATGAAAAATAAAAAGAGGGCAGACAAAGTAAGACAACAGGAAGATAGAATC
Source organism: Salvelinus fontinalis (assembly GCF_029448725.1). Classification (NCBI taxonomy): domain Eukaryota; kingdom Metazoa; phylum Chordata; class Actinopteri; order Salmoniformes; family Salmonidae; genus Salvelinus; species Salvelinus fontinalis. The sequence goes on from NC_074675.1 coordinate 35,260,938, forward strand.
AAGATGGATGGATGCATAAAGAAAGAGAACCTTAACAGAACCACTAAATGTGACAGATGAGACACTCACTCTAAAAGAAAGAGAAAGATGGGGGGAGGTGGAAGAGGAGAAGTACGACAAACAAAACTGTCACATAATTTCTCCTCTAAAGCTTTGTCCTTTACTTAAAATAATAATTAACTAATAAATCATCAATATGGGAATATCATGATGTTTTCTAGAAACACTCATCGTCACTCACTGACGCAGGTAAACCGTTAGCCAATGATAGGAACTCAAGCTCTGAAGATTCAACCTTCAAGGAATAAAAATGATTTAAATCAAACCTTTACAGATCATCAATATGGGGAATTTCATTACGTCCTAAAGACGTCACAATCACTCTGACGTAGGTAAAATGTTCAGCCAAAAGCAGTATGCCAATGAAACTCAAACTCAGACGATTTATCATAGGCTAGTGACTAAAGCAATTTGGTTTATAACAGATCTCATGTCTGCGTCTCAAATGGCACCATATTATTATATAGTGAACTACTTTCGAACAAATAATGATAATGAACTATGTAGGGAAAAGGAGTACCATTTGGGACACAGCCCTAGTGACTAAAGCCATTAACGTGACATCTTAAAGATTATATCTATCTATCTCACAGCCTTGGCTGATAGATGTCCTAGGCCCGAGAGGGCTCTTCACTATACACTTCAATTACCCTCTAGTACCAACAGTAAACGTGGACGTCATTAAATGTAAGATATGACTGATATCACACACACACGTGGACCCATGGGCTTACACACACATGCGAGCGCAGTTGCAAACACACACGTCATACAGAAGTCCTACCTAGGGGACATCTAATGATACACGTCAATTAACCTGTTTGGCGTGCAAGCCCGACGTCGGTACACTTATGACAACATCCAGCTCAAGTGCAGGGCGCGAAATTCAAAAGATATTTTTTTTATATATTTAACTTTCACACATTAACAAGTCCAATACAGCATATGAAAGGTACACATCTTGTGAATCCAGCCAACATGTCCGATTTTTAAAATGTTTTACAGGAAAGACAAAATATGTAAATCTATTAGCTAACCACGTTAGCAAAAGACACCACTTTTTTACTCCATCAGTAGCTATCACAAATTCGACCAAATAAAGATATAAATAGCCACTAACCAAGAAACAACTTCATCAGATGACAGTCTGATAACATATTTATTGTATAGCATATGTTTTGTTTGAAAAATTAGCATATTTCAGGTATAAATCATAGTTTACATTTCAGCTACAATCAGAAATTGCACCGAAAGCAGCCATAATATTTACAGACACCAACGTCAAATACCTAATTACTCATCATAAAACATTTATGAAAAATACATAGTGTACAGCAATTGAAAGACAGGCATCTTGTGATTCCAGACAATATTTCCGATTTATTAAATGTTTTACAGCGAAAACAAAATGTAGCGTTATATTAGCGTAGCCACAATAGCCAGAAACACTTGGGCGCCGATGACCAGTTCACATGCACGACAGATATTAGAAATAGCATCATAAAATGTTTCTTACTTTTTGTGATCTTCCGTCAGAATGTTGGACAAGGTGTCCTTTGTCCAGAACAGTCGTTGTTTGGATCTGGAACGGCAAATTTCCCTCTTGATTTAGCATGGGCTCTTGCCAAATGGCACGGATCTCTCCAACGTCAACAAAGTCAGAGAACGGAACACGGCAAACTCCCGAAAAAATTTCAATAATCTGATTAAACTATATTGAAAAAACATACTTTACGATGATATGGTCACATGTATCAAATAAAATCAGAGCCGGAGATAGTAGTCATCCATAACGGCAGCTAAACAGAAGGCAAATCCATGTCCATCTTTCGCGCTGCCAAGAGTACCGGAAAGGAGGGACACGTCATACAAAGAGCTTGTATTCAAATTCAGATCAAGATAAACACGAAATTTCTTCTCTCACAGCCTCTTGACATCCAGAGGAAGGTCTATGAAGTGTACGTAGACTCTTACGTATCATGCCCATGTATAGGCAGGAAGTTGAACAGAGCATCGGTTTCAGACATTCCACTTCCTGGTCAGGGAATGTGCTACAGAATGAGTTCTGTTTCACTCAGAGAAATAATTCAAACGGTTTTAGAAACTAGAGAGTGTTTTCTATCCAATAGTAATAATAATATGCATACTGTATGAGCAAGAATTAAGTACGAGGACGTTTGAAATGGGCACGATTTAACTGGCTACTCAATACTGCCCCTTGCAGCCATAACAGGTTAACCTTAAGTACACCTACAGTAAAAATGGACAACATTAAAAGGGCTATGCATTTTAGGCTCATTTTGAAGCACTTTGCTTTTACCTGTATTCCAGCATTATCTACTAGTGTTGCTGCAGTTAAGAAATGTTCTTTTAATTGACCCAAGCTGTCTCCAATCAATCAATGTCTGGTTGTGTGTGTGTTTGGTGGGGGTATTGCCTAAGCAAGGGGAGGTGTAGCTCTGCGAATCTCAATCGCACAAGGATTATTATTCGGCAGGGAATACTATTTGTAGATCAGTGATTCTACACCTTACTTTGCTCAAGCTGAATTGAAGTTGTAGTTACAAATGGGTCAATTAAGGGCAGTTAAATGGGGAGAATCAACGAAACCAACCATGGAAGTACTGTATATTGTAGCAACTGTTAAGTCTGTCACGTTACCAAACCATGTAATAATGCCGTAGCGTAGGATTAATTCAATAGTACATCTGTAGAAGAGAAGCATCAAACACCCAAACACACACACAGGGCCGGCCCTAGCCTTTAGGGGGCCCTAAGTGAGATTTCCAATTCACATGTTTTTTTTTTGTGCCCTCCCCGCCTTGACAACGGAGAAAACATTTTAAAGTTAATTTCCTGCAATTCTACACATTTTTCCATGGGGACTAGAGAAAATGTTACAGTTTTAAAGCACGGTTTCTGCAAATCTACGAATTTTTCCATGGGGCGAAGGGAAGTTGAGCAATTTTAAAACACATTTCACGCAATTATCGAACGTGCATAAAGATGGCATAATTCAGATATGACGTCAATAAATCAGCACAGTTAATGTCTTTTTTTTTCAAATTTCCGGCATCTTGAAGCTAAAATTGGGATCATGTATACTGTGCTAATAACCATTCAAAAAAAAGAGTAACGAAGAGCAATGTACAATACGACAAACTTAGCAAAACAAGGGATTTGTGGTAAGTGCATGAGTGCGCCGCCATCTTTATGCACCTCTGCTATACTACTAATTTTGGCATGAGGCAGAGAGAAAACATTTGAAATTTTACAGCTAATTTCCTGCAATTCAAACCATTTTGCCATGGTGTGGAGAGAAATGTTTGCAGTTTTAAATCTATTTTCCTGCAATTCTACACATTTTGCCAAGACATATGCCATTTTAATTAATGATATCTGAATGAGATTGACTAACAAAATCATTGGGGACCGCTGGAGGTATTCGGCCAAGAATACTACAAGTTTAGATATCTGGCTAGACAAATTTACCAATCTAAAATTGTTTGCTGACATGGCTAATTAAACCTCTAGGGTACGTGAGACGTTAGCGTCCTCTTCAACAGCCAGTGAAACTGCAGGGCGCCAAATTCAAATACAGAAATACTAATGATAAAAATTCAGAAAACAAAACATATTTTACATAGGTTTAATGATTAACTTCTTGTGAATCCAACCACGGTGTCAGATTAAAAAAATGCTTTACGGTGAAAGCATACCTTACAATTATTTGAGAACATAGCCCAGCAGACAAAACATTACAAACAGTAACAAGTAGAAGAGTTACACAAGTCAGAAATAGAGATAAAATGAATCCCTTACCTTTGATGATCTTCATATGGTTGCACTCAGCAGACATTCGTTTACTCAATAAATGTTCCTTTTGTTCGATAAAGTCTCTTTATATCCAAAAACCTCAGTTTTGTTTGCGCGTTTTCTTCAGTAATCCACAGGCTCAAACGCAGTCAAAACAGGCAAATTGTATCCGTAAAGTTCATAGAAACATGTCAAACAATGTTTATATTCAATCCTCAGGTTGTTTTTAGCCTAAATAATCGATTATATTTCAACCGGACAATAACGTCGTCAATATAAAAGGTAAACAAGAAAGGCACTCTCTCTGGTCGCGCGCATGAAAAAGCTCTGTGACACTAGGGTCCACTCATTCAGACTGCTCTTACTTCTTCCTCTTTCAGAATACAAGCCTGAAACGATTTCTAAAGACTGTTGACATCTAGTGGAAGGCATAGGAACTGCAATTTGAGTCCTAAGTCAATGGATACTGTAATCGCATTGAATAGAAAACTAGAAAACCAACAAAAAAACTACTTCCCGAATGGATTTTTCAGGTTTTCGCATGCCAAATCAGTTCTGTTATACTCACATACACTATTTTAACAGTTTTGGAAACTTTAGAGTATTTTCTATCCAAATCTACCAGTTATATGCATATCATATCTCCTGGGCCCGAGAAGCAGGCAGTTTAATTTGGGCATGCTTTTCATCCAAAATTCCGAATGCTGCCCCCTACCCTAGAGAAGTGACTGACATAACGAGAAAAACTGCTGATGCACAACTACATTTCAAATTGCACCTTGTATACTACTATTATAACTCTCAACAGTGAGTTTGCTTATGCCTGGAGCCAACCCCCCCCCTCACAGACACACAGTCTTGTACAACTAACCTTGTGGGGACACGCAATTGAGTTCCATTCAAAATACTACTTTCCCTAACCCTTAACTCTTACCCTAACCTTAACCCAAAAACCTAACTTTAACCCTAAATCTAGCTCTAGCTCCTAACCCTAATTATAACACTAACAATAATTCTAACCTTAACCATAAACACCCTAGAAATAGCATTTGACTTTGTGGGGACTGACAATGTCCCCAGTTAGTCAAACTTGTGTTTGTTTACTATTCTTGTGGGGACTTCTAGTCCCCACAAGTATAGTTAAAAACACATCCCCCCCCCCCACACACACACACACACACGCACACGCACACACACACACACACACACACACACTATTGTTGTGAGATAAAGAGTGTGTATGTGTGTGTGTGTGTCACAATGACATTGTGTGAGCTAGGCAAGGTTATTTTGTTAATTGAAACAGAGGAAACCGGGTTTGGTTCTCACATTTTTCCTCTCATGTGCAATGTTCCCTCTAAGTTTTTTTGGCACTGAGCAAACTTCAGGTCTGCTGAGCGCAAACTTGAACATTGTGAAAATTCTGTGCAACTTCCAGCGCGCATTTACTGTGAACACCGAGGCTGTACCCGCTTTAAGTTAATTGTAACAGGGATCAAGTAGGCTATTGTTGCTATTTGATCATAATGTAGACCTACCAGAGTAGCCTACCATCAAAAACAACATAGAAAATGCACCCCATAACATTTTAACATGGAAATAGCTGTTCTACCATTCCAGCCTACAGTAGCAGCCAATGTGTGGTGTTAAATGTAGACCTACATTCAGTGGTGTAAAGTACATAAGTAATACGTAAAGCATTTATACCTCAGTAGTTTTTAGGGATCTGTACTTTACTATTTATATTTTTGACTACTTCACTACATTCCTAAAGAAATTTACTTTTTACTCCATACATTTTCCCTGACACCCAAAATACCTGTTACATGTTGAGTGCTTAGCAGGACATGAAAATGGTCCAATTCACACACTTATCCCTGGCCATCTCTACTGCCTCTGATCTGATGGACTAACTAAACACAAATGCTTAGTTTGTAAATGATGCCTGAGTGTTGGAGTATGCACCTGGCTATCTATAAATTAAAAAAACAACAAGAAAATGGTGAAGTCTGGTTGGCTTAATATAAGGAATTTGAAATTATTTAAACTTTTACTTTTAATTTTGACACTTAAGTATATTGGGGCGGATTAATCAGAATTAGTTGGGTAACATAGATAAATAAGATGTTTTATTTATATAATATGTTTATGTGAGATACTTGTCATTAGAATGTATCCTTTTGGACTATAGCGTTGGCAGTTGCACTTTTCCCCTCTCAGCTAGGGCTCAGTCACTTGGGGCCCAGAGAGGGGAGAGGTCAGGCTTGTCTTTCACATGTCCCTGGTGCTATGCAGAATATCAGAAAGGGAAGAAGACAGAATGGAACATTGTCTTCATATGTGAATGTGTCTTTACCTATTCTTAATGGGGAACAAATTTCTCTACAATGTTTGTGCGCCAGTCACTCCCTCCTTTTCCCATTGGGGGGAGGTGTATGGCAGTGTCTGGAAACATTGTGGGTTCTCTCTCATCTTACACTTATCCTGGGATAGTGTATGACCTATAGGCTCACTCCCCTCAGTGAGCTTGTCCAGGAGTGGGGTTAAGAGGGGGTTTTACTTGAGATGGGAGTATCTAGAGTTGACAATTGAGTTATGCCTTGGATGAGGTAATGTTTTTGTGCTATACCGTACCAGGGTGAGACGGGTTCCAGATTGGAGTAAGAGGGGGCCAGACACTGGTCTTTACAATGAGAACTGTTGACACAGTAGTAACTGTCTGCCATGTTTTATAGATATCTTTCATACAAATCTTAACCTTTGTGAACTCTTCCTAAGATCTGTGGTTCGTCATGTAAGTTGAGAGGGGTGTATCTTGGCTATAAAATATCTTTGTATTCTTCTGTAGTCACTCTCAAAATTCATTATAGATAGTGAATTGATCTGAGAGTCAAAGGGCTATTGTAAAGCTCATATTATTAAAGATGAAGTTTAAGTATAACTCTGACTGGTGTGTGGTTTGTAACTCTCCTCATTTGGTAATACAGGAAAATGCCAACAATATTTAAAACCAAATACTTTTAGAATTTTAATCATGTAGTATTTTACTGGGTGACTTTTACTTGAGTCATTTTCTATTAAGGTATCTTTACTTTTACTCAAGTATGACAACTGGGTACTTTTACCACCATTGCCTACATTCCATGAAACTTTTGAAAAAGCATGCAGTGCTTGACATGAACCTGTTTATCCACTTGTCCTTCAGACAAGGTGGTGACTGAAAATGTTGTGGTGTTTGATGCTTTACAAAATAAAATGCATTATTATTCCCATACCATTATTACAGAGAATCAGACAAATTATGCCTTCTGCCTATTGGCTACTTAGCTTATTCAAGCCTGTATCAAAATACAACACTGCCCATTTAAGACAAAAAAAGTATCTTTACCTAACTCACTTTTCATAGATGTTGATGTTTTGTGCTCTTGTAGGATGCAATCACTCCCATATTGCTGACTATAAATTATCTATAACTGGGCTAATAACTCCCTAACTAGCAAAGGATATAAACAAAATGTGCACACATTTTGGCTACGCATCTACTCACGACCACAGCTGCAAACACAGTCCAGTTCAAAGTAAATGGCACAGATCCATATATGGCGATGGTCTATTTGCATATAGACCTACTGCAGATCTGATTGGATATGCCACAGCTGTCTGTGTAGAGTATGGGCTGAGTCTTGCGCAATAGAATCCTACTCCTGTTTTTTTCCCCGGTATGTTCCATTGAAAGTGGCTAATATTGCATTGATTTGATCACAATTGCCACAGTAAAGAGAAACGTCGATAGTGTTGACTAACAGAGAAAACTCTAGAAAGTTTTTCAATCTCGTGCTTCTCTCCATGGGCTGATACATCTTCTGCGCTCTGTGCAGCAGTCCCGTGTGAGCGGCGCTGCATTGTCAGGATACAGGAACATTACTCATGTGTATTTATCAGCACCTGTCACACCCTGATCTGTTTCACCTGTCTTGTGCTTGTCTCCACCCCCCTCCAGGTGTCACCCATTTCCCCCACTATCCCCTGTGCATTTATACCTCTGTTTTCTGTTCGTCTGTTGCCGGTTCATCTTGTCTCGTTTTTCCCGTACTCCTGGTCGCTCTAGTCCCTTTTTTCTAGTTCTTCCGGTGTTGACCATTTTGCCTGTCCTAACCTTGAGCCTGCCTGCCGTTGTTACGCCCTGACCTTAGAGATCTTTTTTATGTCTCTATTTTGGTTTGGTCAGGGCGTGAGTTGGGGTGGGTATTCTACGTTTTATTTTTTCTATTTCTTTGTGTTTGGCAGGGTGTGGTTCTCGGAGGTAGTTGTCTATCGTTGTCTCTGATTGAGAACCATACTTAGGTAGCCCTTTTTCCACCTGTCTTTGTGGGAAGTTGACTTTGTTTAGGGCACTTAGCCTTTAGCTTCACGGTTTGTTTTGTAGTGTTTATTGTTTTGTTCGGCGTCTTGTCTAAATAAAGAACATGTACGCTCACCACGCTGCACCTTGGTCCTCTTACTTTAACGGCAGTGACAGCCGTTCTGTACCTTATTGACTCTGACCTGGATTACCGACCTCTGGCTGCCCTTGACCTGTTGTTTGCCTGCCCCCTGTTTTGTAAATAAACATCTGTGTTTCGAACTGTCTGCATCTGGGTCTTATCCTGAGTCCTGATAGCACCAGTATATCTTACAATACTATTTTCAATATTAGGAAAAAGACCAAGGTCTTGGGTTGAAATGGGGAGCCATTTTTATCCTCATAATGTATTCAAACATGGAGTTATAAGCCATCAAACACACTCTCCACTTGTGACAAGGCCAATCGCAGGGTTGGATGTCACACAGTATGGGGAATGTTTGCTAGTAGCTTAGTCCTTTTGAAAGCTAAAATCTGAATTGAGTATACATTGAGAAATTCAAGAAAACAAGGTAAATCAAATGTGTTAGCTAATAAAGAATGTTCAGAAGTCTGACGGATGGGTCACGGAGGGTTGTTCAGGTCAAACACTTTAGATGGTGAGCGGAGTAGAGGAAACATTGATGGTCAGGAGGAGGGGGGAACATCTCATAGATAGCTTGCTATTCCTCCAGCACTACCATTTGTGCAGCACTTACTTGTGTGATGCTGCCGCTGGCGCACAGGCTCACCACACATGTGGTAACAGTCAGAGTAGTCAACAATCTTCACTACTGCAAGCCATCTCAACTTTTGCAATGTTGTGGAATTGAAAAGCAACAGTCCCATTCAAAGCTAACATAGCTAGCCAAGCCAACTGCCAACAAGGGGAGGCACAGCAAATGTAATATGGAATGAAGCAACATAGCATAGAGAGACTTAGATGTATTTTTTCTCCCAAATTCTGTTCTTTCAGTTGAGATTTTCCAGGTCTCTGTCAGTTTATTGCTCTCGAAATACAACAAAATTGGAGGTTCTAAGTCCAAAATAATGCTTACACCACATCAGGAGCCCCCTTTTGAGGTCTGGAAAAAACCCAGATTTTAAATGTTTGGTGCAGTTACCCTTTAAGAGACCATTGTTTGGTTAGCAGTGTTTCTGTAGCAATAATGTGATTGGTTTTGCAAACTTTGCAAAGGCCACTGGATTGATGCAAATAATCATGATATCATTCTGTCAGGTTGGCATAGGCTACTTTGTAGTCAACATTTAATTGAGAAGGTTTTTGGGAAAGCCTTTCCATCTGCCAGCAGACCGTTAACATTAGCATTATCACTAATGGCTACATAAAGTGTAGACTAGAAATACACTACATGACTAAAGTATGTGAAGACCTGATAGTCGAACATCCCATTCCAAAATCATGAACATTAATGTGGATGTCCCGCCCTGACCATAGTTTGCTTTGTATGTTTTATGTTTTGGTTTGGTCAGGGTGTGATCTGAGTGGGCATTCTATGTTGTATGTCTGGTTTGTCTATTTCTATTTGTTTGGCCTGATATGGTTCTCAATCAGAGACTGGTGTTTTGCGTTGTCTCTGATTGGGAACCATATTTAGGTAGCCTGTTTTGTATTGTGGGTTGTGGGTGATTGTCTATGTGTAGTGTTTAGTGTCAGCACTATTTGTTATTTAGCTTCACGGTCATCATTTATTGTTTTTGTATTAGTTTCGTAAAGTGTTCTCTTTCTATTAAAATCAAGATGAACACATACCACGCTGCATATTGGTCCTTCGATCCTTCAAACTTTTCCTCCTCGGACGAGGAGGAAGAAGACAGCCGTGACAGTGGAGTTAGTCCCCCATTTGCTGCTATAACAGCCTCCACTCTTCTGGGAAAACTTTCCACTAGATGTTGGAACATTGCTGCGGGGACAGCCACAAGAGCATTAGTGAGGTCGGGCACTGATGTTGGGCTATTAGGCCTGGCTCGCAGTCGGTGTTCTAATTCATCCCAAAGGTGTTTGATGGGGTTGAGGTCAGGGCTTTGTGCAGCCCAGTAGAGTTCTTCCACACTGATCTCGACAAATCATTTCTGTATGGACCTCGCTTTGTGCACGGGGGCATGCCATAATGAAACAGGAAAGGGCCTTCCTTTCTGTTGCCACAAAGTTGGAAGCACAGAATCGCCTAGAATGTCATTGTATGCTGCAGCTTTAAGATTTACCACTGGAACTAAGGGGCCTAGCCTGAACCATGAAAAACAATCCCTGGCATCCGCCAAACCCAGATTTGTCTATCTGATGGTGAAATGTGATTCATCAATCAAGAGAACGCATTTAAACTGCTCCAGAGTCCACTGGCAGCAAGCTTTACACCACTCCAACCAACACTTGGCACTGCACATTGTGATCTTAGGGTTGTGTGTTTCCATGGCTGCTCGGCCATGGAAACCCATTTCGTGATGCTCCCAAAGTAACAGTTATTGTGTTGACTTTGCTTCCAGAGGTAGTGAGTGTTGCAACCGAGGACAGACAATTTTTGAGTGCTACACGCTTCAGCACTCGGCGGTCCCATTCTGTGAGCTTGTGTGGCCTGCCACTTTGCGACTGAACCATTGTTGCTCCTAGATGTTTCCACTTTACAATAACAGCACCTACTGTTCACTGGGGCAGCTCTAGCATGACAGAAATTTGATGGACTGACTTGTTGGACACACCTACTCATTGAAGGGTTTTTCTTTTTTACTATTTTCTACATTATAGAATAATAGTGAAGACATCAAAACATGTGAAATCATGTAGTAACCAAAAAAGTGTTAAACAAATCAAAATATGTTATATTTGAGATTCTTTAAAGTAGCCTCCCTTTGCTTTGATGACAGCTTTACACACTCTTGGCATTCTCTCAACCAGCTTCACCTGCAATGCTTTTCCAACAGTCTTGAAGGAGTTCCCACTTACGCTGAGCACTTGTTGGCTGCTTTTCCTTCTCGCTGCGGCCCAACTCATCCCAAACCGTCTCAATTGGGTTGAGGTTGGGTGATTGTGGAGGCCAGGTCATCTGATGCAGCACTCCATCAATCTCCTTCTTGGTCAAATAGCCCTTACACAACCTTGAGGTGTGTTTGATTATTGTCCCGTTGAAAAACAAATGATAGTCCCACTAAGTGCAAACCAGATGGGATGGTGTATCACTGCAGAATGCTGTGGTAGCCATGTTGGTTAAGTGTGCCTTGAATTCTAAATAAATCACTGACAGTGTCATCAGCAAAGCACCCCCACACCATCACACCTCCTCCTCCATGCTTCACTGCGGGAACCACACATGCGGAGATCATCTGTTCACCTACTCTAGATCTCACAAAGACACAGCGGTTGGAACCAAAAATCTAAAATTTGGACTCATCAGACCAAAGGACAGATTTCCACCGGTCTAATGTCCATTGCTCTTGTTTCTTGGACCAAGCAAGTATTTTCTTTTTATTGGTGTCCTTTAGTTGTGGTTTCTTTGCAGCAATTCGACCATGAAGACCTGATTCACACAGTCTCCTCTGAACAGTTGATGTTAAGATGTGTCTGTTACTTGAACTCTGAAGCATTTATTTGGGCTGCAATTTCTGAGGCTGGTAACTCTAATGAACTTATCCTCCGCAGCAGAGGTAACTCTGGGTCTTCATGAGAGCCAGTTTCATCATAGCGCTTGATGGTTTTGGCAACTGCACTTGAAGAAAGTTTCAGTTCTTGAAATGTTCAGGACTGACTGACCTTCATGTCTTAAAGTAATGATGGATGTCATTTCTCTTTGCTTATTTGAGCTTTTCTTGCCATAATATGACTTGGTATTTTACCAAACAGGGCTATCTTCTGTATACCACCTATGAAAATAACATTCTCCTCAACTTAATGTTTTGTCATGCTGACAGGAATTGACCAGATGGATGAGTTCTTTCAAATAATTCACACATTTTAACCTTACAAATATTAAACAGTTCCATTTAGATTGAGAGTAATAAGTGCTTGACAACCAACCAGTGACACAACCAACCCGTCTCTACTACAGTGTTTAGGCGCCAGGCTAAAATGTAATTCCCTTCTTTTGCTCAGAAAAGGAAGGAAAAAAGAGAGAGGAAAAAAGGAGTGTAGGAAATGTCAAGGATGAGTGCTAAAAGCGCAAACCCACTGGATATTGTCTATTTTTGGGCGTGAAAGACAGAACATAGACAGAGGTAAAAAAAAGGAGGGGGAGAAGAGAAAGTGGATGAGTAAGGGGTTCAAGAGACAAAGTGGAGGCTATTTGAGAAGTGTTTTTTTTTGGTGAGACAGACCAGGAGAGCAAGCAAGCAGACAGACCAGGAGAGCGAGCAAGCAAGCAAGCAAGCAAGCAGACACAGACAGACAGACAGACAGACAGACAGACAAGGAGAGCAAGCAGACAGACAGACAAGGAGAGCAAGCAAGCAAACAGACAGACAGACAGACAGACCAGGAGAGCAAGCAAACACAGACACAGACAGACAGAGAGACTTTTGGCCTTTCTTTACTGAAACATTCTCATTTCATTTAAACCCCCCCCACCCCCCCCTTTTTAAAATAAAACCCCAAAATATATCCTGTACTGCATACATGTACCATACTCACCTTTCCATCTACCACATGATACAAACCACCACCACAATACCCAAAACAATACCCACTCCTACAACCGTATATCCAAAACATCTTCCCCAGCTATACAGACAGCCCTCCCAACACACCATATCTCCTCAAACATCTCCACACATTTTATCATTTTATAGAACTCAAACTCAACCCTAAGGCACGCAGAGACCATCCCATTAAACAATAGTAAAGGGTATGTTATCCCCCCACCTTTGACCCTGTTCCTCCTTGTTAGCCAAATAGCTAACTTTGCCTGAGCAAACAGAAAATTTAACAAAACATTTGGCTTTCTCCTTACTCGAATACCTGTATCCCATTATAAACATCCCAACAGCAAAAAACACCCCAACCTCTCACACAGACATTCCAACAGAGACATTAATGGCATTAACCTGGTGCACACAAAAAACACATGAATCACAGTTTCTTTCATTTTACAGAAAGGACACCCCTGCCCGATTCCCGGTTCAACCCATGCCAACCAGCTGTTAGTGGCCAGGGCTCCATGAAGAACCCTCCACTGGAGGTCCCCTGACCTCTTTGGTACTGGGGGTTTGTAGAGTCCCCTCCATCTAAAACCCACCATACTCTCCGCCCCACATACCCCCTGCCACTGATGTACCTTCACTCCTGTTAGGCTTCTAATGTTCCTAACGCAGAGGTTGTAGAGGGCTTTACCTCCCACACCCTCAAACTCCCCAAGGCTCGGAATGTTAAAATGTAACAAGTCTTCCAGACCCCCTTGCCAGTCTCCAGTCTCTGCCGTCACCTGCAGTGGCGGAAACATTGGTGGCCCCTCTCCCTTTGGCCTCTCAAACACCCCCCTTACCGGCTCAGACAGTGCCTCCTGGACTTCCTCCAGGAATCTCTCCAGCAGCCTAAGAGACGTTATTCCTGTTTGTTGCGCCAAGACCTTTTCCACCCCTCCTCTCCCAGCAGTCTCAGGTCACCCAGCCTTTGTAAACCCTCTGCCATCAGTTGCCTCTGCAGGGTGGCCGACTGAACCGATCTCAAAGGGATGGCTGGGTGGTGAAAGATAGGCTCCTCCCACACCCACAGCCCAGGCTCCACACCCCCTTCTCGTGTGGGCCTTAGCAGCTGCCAGGCCCTCAGCACTGCAGAGTAAAAATCTGAGAGACCTGCTGTACTCAGCCTCTCCAGCTTCATGAGGAACAGCTGCCGGTCCAACCCTAATCCGCCAGCTCTCCTCAGCAGCGCGCATGCTGGTTCCCTCCAGCCAACATCGGTATGGTACAGCAGTCTCTGCACCGCCTTTAGCCGGAAAGCAGCCATCCTGCTCTACAGTTCCACCAGTCCCTGTCCTCCTTCGTGGACGGTCATGTACAACACTGCTGCCTTCAGCCAGTGATGGCCTGACCAAAAGAAGTCCACCAGCTTGCGTTGCAGGTCTGCGAGCAGACCGGCGGGGGGGTTGAGGACAGCCAGTTTATGCCACAGGGAAGATGCCACCAGGTTGTTAATTATCATCACCCTCCCTCTATATGACACTTGGGACAGGAGCCACCTCCACCTGGCCAGTCTTGACAACACTGCCTGTGACAGCCCCTCCCAGTTCTTCCTTACCCACTTCTCCTAGCCCAGGTACACCCCCAACACTTTAAGCTCTTCACAACCCCACTGCAAACCCCCTGGAAGCAGAGGAGGAGCCCTATCCCCCCATGCCCCACATAACAGAGCTTTGCTCTTTCCCCAGTTTACCTTGGCTGATGAAGCTCCCTCGTACACCTTCAGACTGGTCTCTAGTGCCTGCATATCTTGACCATCCTTGACCATCACAGAAACATCATCTGCATATGCTGACACTGCTATTCCTGTCACTACATCCATGCCTATCCAGCACACTCCCTGCAGTCTCCTGCGTAGCAGTCCTAAAAAAGGCTCAATGGCTAGTGTGTATAACTGCCCAGATAGAGGGCATCCTTGTCTAATGCCCCGTCTCACCCAGACTGGCCTACAGAGCCCCCCTCCCACCTTAACCATACATGACGCCCCAGCATACAACAACTTCACACAGGTCAAAAAACTCTTTTCAAACCCAAACACAGAAATCACATTACACAGATACTCATGGTCCACTCTATCAAAAAGCCTTCTCTTGATCTAAAGAGACCAGTCCAAAGTTCACATTAGAACCTCTCGACAAGTCCAAAATTGTCTACGACTGTCTGATGGTGGCAAACCCTGCATAAAGCCCCTACCCATGCCTCACTTTAAAGTGCACATTTAGCTGTTGCTCATTGTTGTTCAGAAACATAAACACTTGCCTCCGGAACGAAACAACGTGCTTAACGGCATCTGCCTGAAAGCCTGCCGACAGTACACGAAAACCGCTAGCAAACTTACCAAAACGACTCAGCACTTTCCTGATTTGATCATCCGTAATAAACATTACCTCAATTTCTCCTCTTTCCATCCCTCCATCACACGTTTGTCATGATCTCTATTCCTGTTCCTCTTCTCCCCTCATGTTCGTCCCCATATTTCTTTCTCAGTAAACTTACCTGTAAAATAAGGGTTATATGTAAAATGCTACGCTTGGTCACCTCCATCCTGGCTCTTCTCTCTCCTTTAAGTTCTGTATCCTCTGACATCCCCCCTCTCTCCTTCTCTCCCTTGCTCTTTAAAATCTATCCCTTCATCCTGATTAAGCGTTCTTCACCAGTCCCATTTGTGTCATTCAAACAGATACTATTGGTCTCCTTTACTGGTGTGTGTGTGTGTGTGTGTGTGTGTGTGTGTGTGTGTTAATAGAATAGCATAATCTGGATGGTGGATTCAGCATTTATGTAAGCCATGATACAGTTTCTACAGACTATGTCCATGCAACTAGAAGAGTCACATTCAACTGAGATCGGAGTCGGAGATCGGAGTTTAGATCGGAGTCACACTGTGAGATGTAGGCTAAATGTTGTGAGGAATTTGTCTCATATATGTTGTGAGTGCAACAAATAGCTACAACCTTGGATAAATAGACAGTAGGGATGTACACGGTTATTCGAATATCCGAACGGACGTTAGTATTCGAATACAATACAAAACTATTATAGACATTTTTTAACACTGTAAATGCCTTTTCTAAATTAAATTCATAAATCCATGTGATATTATACAAGATGATATGGAAAATAGTGTCAACTTATCAGAGCAATTTCATATATTTCCCTGTGTGTGTGTGCACGTGCGTGCTTGCTTGCATGCCGGTGTGTGTGTGTCTGGGGGATACCCCACGCACCGTCTGTCTCAGACTGATACACAGTAGGAGGGGGAAGAGGACGAGTGGATGGGAGAGGAGGAAAGGAGCAGAAGTAGGAGAGAAAAATAAGATACAGTATAAGATTTATTAAAACAAGTGGAGAAAGTAGGAGAGGAGCTGTGTTTCTGTAGATAACTTTTTCAGACTTCTTTACATCAAAACATTCCTAATTAAACTGCCACTCAACAATGAAACAGCAGTCAGAGGCTTGTCCTTTCATTTTCTCTTATCGTCCTCCTCTCCTTTCACTCTCAACTCTGTTCAAAACATGGGCCTTATTATAGATGAGAGAATGTGAACTTCAAACGGGACAGGAAAGAAAGAGCGACAAAAGAGAGCAAAACAACAACTTAAAAGGATTGCCTATTTTTTCCTTTCTACTGCAATGGCAGATCCTCTGTATGTGTGTGCGTGTGCATACATTCATGTGTTTTGAGATACTTGGCATTGTCATGACGTTGGCCTGTTTGGGTACAGCATGCCCCATCCCCCTCTCCCTGCCCCCTACAACTACGCTGCTGTGGTCAGAGAGAGGTCGTAAATTCCTGAGGAAAAGACCCTGCCACATGGCCACAACAGTATAAGAGGCAGAGGAATTTTCATAGAGAACAAAGGGATTTATTCACCTCACAGAACTTGAGGTACGAACAAATGTCATGTTCCGGAGAAAGTATAAAATATCGGTGAAGAATCTAGCTACGAACTGGTCCGTTTGTTACAGCTTGGGGAAGCTCATGGGAGACGGTGTGGCCACATTACCATATCGCTGTTTATATAATAGCATCAGATATGAGGTTTACATCTAATTGTTGTATAAGATGAATGAGTGAGTATGATACTGTTTGCAAAATTGTGTAATATGATTTTGGACTGTTTAATGAAGGAAAATCCAATTCCCTTTTGATTTGAACTAAATCAGAGGACCGCCCCTGAGCCCAGTTAGGGTCAGGCATCCTGGGACAGCCCTTTTCTGCAATTCCGAATAAAACGGAAGTTTGAGAAATTATCATCAGACCATGTTTTTCTCCATTAGGAGGGGGACGAAGGTTGCAGACCATTGCTGAATCTTTTAACCATACCACGTGGTTAAACTCTTAGACTATCGATACCGACAGAATAAGAACAAGTCTTTGATATTAATTACTAGTCTGCAGCTAGGGATTCGGTATCATTGAACGCGAAGAACGACAACCGCCGAAACATCCATTCTAAAACAACACGAATGAATGTCACTCTGAACTGTCCACTCTAACCTACAACAGAGAGAGAGAGAGAGAGAGAGGACGGAAACTCTCCAACAGAAACTAACTTTTCAACAGCGATCAAGACGACACACTGAGCGTAAATATATATATTGATTGCAATTGTTCCCGAATGAGTGGGCGTTCATGTGCAAAGGATTAGCATTTCAATTGTTATAATTTTTAACTCTGTAGTGACTTCTCAGTCGACCCCCACTTCCCTTTTGTCTAACAAGCCGCCATGCCGGTTTAGCCCACAAGGGCACATTCTCCTATCATTTCTTGTAACCTTATTTACTTTGTTTGTTTGTTTATGCATTTCTGTGAATTACTTAGTTAGTAATAAATAAATGATTTAAGACAATTGATGTATGGGTGACTCATAGTGAAGACTGGGTTTGTGCAGATAACCAACAATTTACGACGTTTGGAATGAGACTAACGTGAGGTAAAGTAAATAATTCATTATTAAGACGACCTATGGATCAGATATGAAAATATCTGAAAAGTTATTTCAGGAAATTATAACTTTGTGATCTGAATATTTTCCTTGGTGCCCCGACTTCCTAGTTAATTACGGTTACATGATAAATCAGTCTAATTGCATAATACTAATTACAGAGAATCTTTGATAAAACTAAGTCTTCAATTTAATGATAGTAAAGAAACAACATACTGTATATGACGCCCTCGTGTAAGGAATCTAATATAGAATTAGACTTTGCTGTGGAATTCTATATATTAATTGTGCAAACAGAATTGTACAAACAGACTGCTTTGTATACAAACAAATTGGTTGTGTGTGTGTTCCCATTGGAAGAGGCTACAGAGCGCCTCCGAATAGTGGTCGTTCGCATCAGAGCAATGAGTGATAAATTCCAGATTTAGTCCATTAGGCCAAACGGTACTATTTCTGTCCGTCAATATTAACTTCTAGAGGCAGTAAGGTTCGGAATTAGAGGATAGATCTTCGCTGTTCGAGCCAAAGTATTTAGCTGCCTACCGCACTACACCAGTGTGGACTGACTACAGGCATATCCGTATTATGTACTGTGTCGCTCCGGTCAACATAACGCTAGCAAAGTATGCCGAATGGTTTAATGTGAGACATCACTAGTAAACCCACCCTTTACAGGGTTAAAGGGACCCTATTTTGTGCTTGGAAGTGAGATTTCTGAACAACGTAGGATTAGCTGGAACCAGATGCTAAGCTAACAGAGAGGAAACATTTTTCACTTCCTGTGTTCCGTTTAAATTCCTCCGCCTTGCGCGAAGGAAGTCCCGCCCTTTGTACTTCCGTTTGATTTCAGCATTCTGCATCACTGGTCGTGAAGAATTGCAAGTACATCTCTTAAAAGAAGTGTTGGAAATCCAAACGTGGATCACGTTAAAATAATCCAGCAATCTCAATTGCTTGGGTATTATTGTCTCATTCAATTTATTTATTTAAATTGACGAACATACCTTTCTAGGTTCTTCCAGTTAAATGAGACACCTTAAGCTTTGCAATAGTAACCTAGATGAACCAACTTCCCAGGATAATTTAAAGTTTAATTCCCAGATAGCCTATTCAGGTTTGATTATTCATTAAATTTGATCAATCAGTAAAATCTGCTGCTGCAAAGCACAATCAATCAGTCCCGCCTCCAGCGGGAATCTTATATGGCTTTGGCCTGAGGGGAAAGTGTACCATAGTGGTAAATGTACCTAACATTACCTTTATGATAATCCAGCAATCTCAATTGCTTGGGTATTATCGTCTCATTCAATTTATTTATTTAAATTGTCGAACATACCTTTCTAGGTTCTTCCAGTTAAAAGAGACATTTTAAGCTTTGCAATAGTAACCTAGATGAACCAACTTCCCAGGTTAATTTAAGAAGACCTATGGATCAGATATGAAAATATCTGAAAAGTTATTTCAGGAAATTATAACTTTGTGATCTGAATATTTTCCTTGGTGCCCCGACTTCCTAGTTAATTACGGTTACATGATAAATCAGTCTAATTGCATAATACTAATTACAGAGAATCTTTGATAAAACTAAGTCTTCAATTTAATGATAGTAAAGAAACAACATACTGTATATGACGCCCTCGTGTAAGGAATCTAATATAGAATTAGACTTTGCTGTGGAATTCTATATATTAATTGTGCAAACAGAATTGTACAAACAGACTGCTTTGTATTCAAACAAATTGGTTGTGTGTGTGTTCCCATTGGAAGAGGCTACAGAGCGCCTCCGAATAGTGGTCGTTCGCATCAGAGCAATGAGTGATAAATTCCAGATTTAGTCCATTAGGCCAAACGGTACTATTTCTGTCCGTCAATATTAACTTCTAGAGGCAGTAAGGTTCGGAATTAGAGGATAGATCTTCGCTGTTCGAGCCAAAGTATTTAGCTGCCTACCGCACTACACCAGTGTGGACTGACTACAGGCATATCCGTATTATGTACTGTGTCGCTCCGGTCAACATAACGCTAGCAAAGTATGCCGAATGGTTTAATGTGAGACATCACTAGTAAACCCACCCTTTACAGGGTTAAAGGGACCCTATTTTGTGCTTGGAAGTGAGATTTCTGAACAACGTAGGATTAGCTGGAACCAGATGCTAAGCTAACAGAGAGGAAACATTTTTCACTTCCTGTGTTCCGTTTAAATTCCTCCGCCTTGCGCGAAGGAAGTCCCGCCCTTTGTACTTCCGTTTGATTTCAGCATTCTGCATCACTGGTCGTGAAGAATTGCAAGTACATCTCTTAAAAGAAGTGTTGGAAATCCAAACGTGGATCACGTTAAAATAATCCAGCAATCTCAATTGCTTGGGTATTATTGTCTCATTCAATTTATTTATTTAAATTGACGAACATACCTTTCTAGGTTCTTCCAGTTAAATGAGACACCTTAAGCTTTGCAATAGTAACCTAGATGAACCAACTTCCCAGGATAATTTAAAGTTTAATTCCCAGATAGCCTATTCAGGTTTGATTATTCATTAAATTTGATCAATCAGTAAAATCTGCTGCTGCAAAGCACAATCAATCAGTCCCGCCTCCAGCGGGAATCTTATATGGCTTTGGCCTGAGGGGAAAGTGTACCATAGTGGTAAATGTACCTAACATTACCTTTATGATAATCCAGCAATCTCAATTGCTTGGGTAT
This sequence comes from Salvelinus fontinalis, assembly GCF_029448725.1. Classification (NCBI taxonomy): domain Eukaryota; kingdom Metazoa; phylum Chordata; class Actinopteri; order Salmoniformes; family Salmonidae; genus Salvelinus; species Salvelinus fontinalis. Next base: position 35,281,531 of record NC_074675.1, read on the forward strand.
TATCGTCTCATTCAATTTATTTATTTAAATTGTCGAACATACCTTTCTAGGTTCTTCCAGTTAAAAGAGACATTTTAAGCTTTGCAATAGTAACCTAGATGAACCAACTTCCCAGGTTAATTTAAGAAGACCTATGGATCAGATATGAAAATATCTGAAAAGTTATTTCAGGAAATTATAACTTTGTGATCTGAATATTTTCCTTGGTGCCCCGACTTCCTAGTTAATTACGGTTACATGATAAATCAGTCTAATTGCATAATACTAATTACAGAGAATCTTTGATAAAACTAAGTCTTCAATTTAATGATAGTAAAGAAACAACATACTGTATATGACGCCCTCGTGTAAGGAATCTAATATAGAATTAGACTTTGCTGTGGAATTCTATATATTAATTGTGCAAACAGAATTGTACAAACAGACTGCTTTGTATACAAACAAATTGGTTGTGTGTGTGTTCCCATTGGAAGAGGCTACAGAGCGCCTCCGAATAGTGGTCGTTCGCATCAGAGCAATGAGTGATAAATTCCAGATTTAGTCCATTAGGCCAAACGGTACTATTTCTGTCCGTCAATATTAACTTCTAGAGGCAGTAAGGTTCGGAATTAGAGGATAGATCTTCGCTGTTCGAGCCAAAGTATTTAGCTGCCTACCGCACTACACCAGTGTGGACTGACTACAGGCATATCCGTATTATGTACTGTGTCGCTCCGGTCAACATAACACTAGCAAAGTATGCCGAATGGTTTAATGTGAGACATCACTAGTAAACCCACCCTTTACAGGGTTAAAGGGACCCTATTTTGTGCTTGGAAGTGAGATTTCTGAACAACGTAGGATTAGCTGGAACCAGATGCTAAGCTAACAGAGAGGAAACATTTTTCACTTCCTGTGTTCCGTTTAAATTCCTCCGCCTTGCGCGAAGGAAGTCCCGCCCTTTGTACTTCCGTTTGATTTCAGCATTCTGCATCACTGGTCGTGAAGAATTGCAAGTACATCTCTTAAAAGAAGTGTTGGAAATCCAAACGTGGATCACGTTAAAATAATCCAGCAATCTCAATTGCTTGGGTATTATTGTCTCATTCAATTTATTTATTTAAATTGACGAACATACCTTTCTAGGTTCTTCCAGTTAAATGAGACACCTTAAGCTTTGCAATAGTAACCTAGATGAACCAACTTCCCAGGATAATTTAAAGTTTAATTCCCAGATAGCCTATTCAGGTTTGATTATTCATTAAATTTGATCAATCAGTAAAATCTGCTGCTGCAAAGCACAATCAATCAGTCCCGCCTCCAGCGGGAATCTTATATGGCTTTGGCCTGAGGGGAAAGTGTACCATAGTGGTAAATGTACCTAACATTACCTTTATGATAATCCAGCAATCTCAATTGCTTGGGTATTATCGTCTCATTCAATTTATTTATTTAAATTGTCGAACATACCTTTCTAGGTTCTTCCAGTTAAAAGAGACATTTTAAGCTTTGCAATAGTAACCTAGATGAACCAACTTCCCAGGTTAATTTAAGAAGACCTATGCATCAGATATGAAAATATCTGAAAAGCTATTTTAGGAAATTATAACTTTGATCTGAATATTTTCCTTGGTGCCCGGACTTCCTAGTTAATTACGGTTACATGATTAATCAGTCTAATCGCGTAATACTAATTACAGAGAATCTTTGATAAAACTAAGTCTTCAATTTAATGATAGTAAAGACACGACAGCATTCATCCATGGTTCACAGTGTCAAAAAGGGTTACTTTTTCATCATTAAAAGCCTGATATTGTATGTTTGTTTTTTAAATGGACCATGTTATTCAGTTATTTGGCCTGACTCACCAGAATCAGAATACTTCAATAGTAATAATACCATAGTTTGCTGACACACAGGCACGAACTGACACACACAATGAATCATGATACATACAATAAGGATTCAAACATTTCAGGACAGGGATATCTGGACACCTAGGGAAACAGATAGCACATTGTTCTCCACACAGCACGGCTGCCCATAGCTGCTTCGACTTCATCTTGTGTAGGCCTGCAATCTGAAGGCCACGTTCTGTCAGCCTGTACACATGGCACAGCAAGCTTGCACTGATAGCCGAGGCTGTTCAGACGTGACACGAGGGGCACACCCTCACAAACACACCCCAGACTTAGCTAAGCCCGAGGGTTTAAAGGAACACAGTCCTCGTCTTTTTTTTAATAGAAAAACAGAAAAAAAATTAAGAGAAAAATGGCCACTCGTTTCTCTTCTCTTTCTGCTTGATCACCTCTATATCTACTTTTCTGCCTATCTTACTCCCTCTTCCTCTGACCTTTCTCTTATTCTTACCCTTCTCTCTCACTCCATCCCCCTCTCCATCTTTTTCCCACAAACTTTCTCATACACTTTCCAAATAGGATTTATGGTATGCCTGTAAAAAAAGGGTAATATTTATATGACCCCGTTTCAAAAAAGCCCATTTTTTACCACATTCTTGCTGGCATAAGACTTTTATAGCTCCCGTATGCATGCCGGCACCGACGACGAGTGGGAGTAGGGGTGGGCCGATGTGTGTGGTCGTCTATTTTAATAAACATCACAAAGAAATACAGTAATTTGTTTAGGCAGATCCTTCGAAATATTATTAGACTGCTAAAAAGCATTTTCAAAAGAATAGAATAACACATTTTGAATTGAATTATGTTACTGGTCTGTGCAGCATAGTACCATGTTCACATGCTAGTCGGAACTAGGAAGGTATGGAATTTCCAACTTGCTGATTCGCTGAACGCCACACTTGCTGATTCGCTGAACGCTACACAACCAGTTAGCCTGTTGGAAATTTCTGCGTTTCCTAGTTCTGACTAGCACATGAACACTGCATAGGCTACATGGCTGTGCAATGCAAATTAAATCAATAGCTTGTTATTTTGTTCATTAAACAGACCATAAAATACATATTCCCCTGCCCTGATCACAGTTAAAAACACATACACTGAATATACCAAACATTAGGAACACCTTCCTAATATTGAGTTGCGCACCCCTCCAATGCTCCAATGTTTCCCACATTTCTGTCAAGTTTACTGGATGTCTTTTGGGTGGTGGACCATTCTTGATACACACGGGAAACTGTTGAGCGTGAGAAACTCAGCAACGCTGCAGTTCTTGACACAAACCGGTGCGCCTGGCACCTACTACAATAGGTGCCGGTCTTATCCCATGTCTTATCCCGTTTAAAAAGCCAGTCTTTTTCGTATATATCTTTATCTCACTTTCTATCTACAAACTAAATATACTTTCCTGCAACCCGCCTCACCCAATGTGGTACGGATCTGCTATTCTTATTCATTATAACTGGAACTTCCATCAGGAGCTAACTAGCTACTAGTCTTTGTTAGCCACGGCTAGTGGTCTTCACCTTTTTCTCGGTCACCAGCCAGCCTTAGCTCTGACAATACCTGCCAGTTTGCACAGCGCGATATCAATCCAGAGCATATCGGACTGCTTCTCTCTACCACATCACCGGATTCATGCCACACTGGATCATTATACCGGATCATCGCAGCTAGCTAGCTGCAAAACGAGTGGCTACTGTTAGCTAACGCCTCTGTTCCAAAGCAAGCGCTAGCCTTGAGCTAGGCCCATATACCGGCTAATTCTAGGGCTACAATACCTCCTTGCCAATTGGCCTGGACCCTTTATTGTCGACACGGAGCCCCGCTGATCCATCACGATTGGACTGCCGACGTGATCGCCCGATGTGGTCTCAACAGGCTATTCTGTTACGATGTCGCCGAGGAACCATCTACTAGACCCGGCCCGCTAGCTTTTCTGAACGCTGTGTTCCCTGCTCGCCTAGCATAGTAGTGACTACCGAATGGCACCCTGACTCACCTATAGCTGCTCTTTTGACCCTATGATCCCTCGGCTACACAGCTGATGCCCCCTGGACTGTTTCAATAATACGGTACCTCATTTTGTTTACCTGTTGGCCCCAGCTTCGAACTCAGGTCCTGTATGTACCTAAATGACCCGCTCTGCCCATTCATCGCCATTTACCCGTCGTTGTCTTAGCTCTCCTGATTAACACATGTGATTGCTTTATGCCTCTCTCTAATGTCAATATGTCTTGTTTCCTGCTGTCTTGGCTAGTTCTTATTGTTTTATTTCACTGTAGAGCCCTTAGTCCCGCTCAACATGCCTTAGATAGCTCTTTTGTCACACCCCACACACATGCGGAGACCTCACCTGGTTTAACTGGTGCCTCCAGAGACGAAACCTCTCTCATCGTCACTCAATGCCTAGGTTTAACTCCATTGTACTCACATCTTACCATACCATTGTCTGTACATTATGCCCTGAATCTATTCTACCCCGCCAAGAAATCTGCTCCTTTTATTCTCTGTCCCCAACGCACTAGACAATCAGTTCTTATAGTCTTTAGCTGTACCCTTATCCTACTCCTTCTCTGTTCCTCTGATGATGTTGAGGTTAACCCAGGCCGTGTAGCCCCCAGTTTCACTCCTATTCCCCAGGTGCTCTCATTTGTTGACTTCTGTAACCGTAAAAGCCTTGGTTTCATGCATGTTAACATCAGAAGCCTCCTCCTTAAGTTGGTTTGATTCACTGCTTTATCACACTCAGCCAACCCTGATGTCCTAGCCATGTCTGAATCCTGGTTTAGGAAGGCCACCAAAAATCCAGAAATTTCCATCCCCAACTACAACATTGTCCGACAAGATAGAACTGCCTAAGGGGGCGGAATTGCAATCTACTGCAGAGATAGCCTGCAGAGTTCTGTCATACTATCCAGGTCTGTGCCCAAACATTTCGAGCTTGTACTTTTAAAAATCCACCTTTCCAGAAACAAGTCTCTCACCGTTGCCAGCTGGGCCCTGGACACCATATGTGAATTGATTGAACCCCATCTATCTTCAGAGTTCGTACTGTTAGGGGACTTAAACTGGGTTATGCTTAACACCCCCGGCCATCCTACAACCTAAGCTAGATGCCCTCAATCTCACACAAATTATCAAGGAACCTACCAGGTACAACCCTAAATCCGTAACCATGGGCACCCTCTTGGATATCATCCTGACCAACTTGCCCTCTAAATACACCTCTGCTGTCTTCAACCAGGATCTCAACGATCACTGGATCATTGCCCGCGTCCGTAATGGGTCCGCAGTCGAATGACCACCCCTCATCACTGTCAAACGCTACCTAAAACACTTCTGCGAGCAGGCCTTTCTAATCGACCTAGCCCGGGTATCCTGGAAGGATATTGACCTCATTCCGTCAGTAGAGGATGCTTGTTAATTCTTTAAAAGTGCTGTCCTCACCATCCTAAATAAGCAAGCCCCCTTCAAAAAATGTAGAACAGAAATAGCCCTTGGTTCGCTCCAGACTTGACTGCCCTTGAACAGCACAAAAACATCCTGTGGCGTACTGCATTAGCATCGAATAGCCCCCGCGATATGCAACTTTTGTGATATGCAACCAATTTACACAGGCAGTTTGAAATAGCTAGCCTTTGCTTTCCTAACAGAAATTTGCATCCTGTAGCACAAATTTCAAAACGTTCTGGGACACTGTAAAGTCCATGGAAAATAAAAGCACCTCCTCCCAGCTGCCCACTGCATTGAGGCCAGGAAACACTGTCACCACCAATAAATCTACGATAATCGAGAATTTCAATAAGCATTTTTCTACGGCTGGCCATGCTTTCCACCTGGCTACACCTACCCCGGTCAACAGCTCAGCACCCCCCACAGCAACTTTCCCAAGCCTCCCCCATTTCTCCTTCACCTAAATCCAGATAGCTGATGTTCTGAAAGAGCTGCAAAATCTGGACCCCTACAAATCATCTGGGCTAGACAATCTGGACCCTCTTTCTAAAATTATCCGCCGCAATTGTTGCAACCCCTATTGTTAGCCTGTTCAACCTCTCTTTCGTATCGTCTGAGATCCCTAAAGATAATGCTGCCGCGGTCATCCCCCTCTTCAAAGGGGAGACACTCTAGACCCAAACTGTTACAGACCTATATCTATCCTACCCTGCCTAGTATTCAAAAGCCAAGTTAACAAACAGATCATTTCGAATCTCACCGTACCTTCTCCGCTATGCAATCTGGTTTCCGAGCTGGTCAGGGGAGCACCTCAGCCACGCTCAAGGTCCTAAACAATATCATAACCGCCATCGATAAAAGACAGTACTGTGCAGCCATCTTCAACGACCTAGCCAAGGGTTTCGACTCTGTCAATCACCGCATTCTTATCAGCAGACTCAACAGCCTTGGTTTCTCAAATGACTGCCTCGCCTGGTTCACCAACTACTTCTTAGAGTTCAGTGTGTCAAATCGGAGGGCCTGTTGTTTGGACCTCTGGCGGTCTCTATGGCGGTGCCACAGGGTTCAATACTCGGGCCGACTCTTTTCTCTGTATACATCAATGATGTCGCTCTTGCTGCTGGTGATTCTCTGATCCAGCTCTACGCAGACGACACTATTCTGTATACTTCTGGCCCTTCTATGGACACTGTGTTAACAAACCTCCAGACGAGCTTCAATGCCATACAACACTCCTTCCATGGCCTCTAACTGCTCGTAAATGCAAGTAAAACTAAATGCATGCTCTTCAACCGATCGCTGCCCACACCCGCCCACCCGTCTAGCATCACTACTCTGGACGGTTCTGACTTAGGTATTTGTAGTTGTCCACATATTCTAAGTGTCTGGTTAGATTGTAAGCTCTCCTTCCAGACTTCTTATGGCTGCAGGGGCAGTATTGAGTACCTTGGATGAAAGGTGCCCATAATGAAAAGAAATGAATACATCTGATCTGGCTGAACCTCTGTAGGATTATTTGAGTATCATCATCATGATACCGATAGAAAATAATAACAATCCATATTTTCAAAAGCATGTGAGTCTCATATTCATATTTCACAACCTATGCAGGCTTTTGGAGTTGCCTATACGCAATAGAGCAAAATAATAGGCCTACACTTGATTTAGTTTATACATTATTGCATGCTAAATTTTTCTGATCAGTGATAGATGAGCAAATTAATAGATTAATAGATGGTGTAAAAAAAAAGAAAAAAAAATGTCATAAAATGTATGCACTCTACTGTAAGTCACTTTGGATAAGAGCATCTGCTAAATGACTAAAAAAATGTAAATGTAATGAGCTACCCTCTCCATTATTTGCCCATCTTGAGACTAATTAACCAAATATATAGACAGAGATTCAGTGAAACAAAATCAAGGTTAGGAAACTACGGTGTCCATACTTCAACAGCAAAGTTAGATAAGACTGAAGTTAATGAAGTAGGGCCTTGTAAATGAAAAAGGAGTAATGTAGAAACAGTATGTGTACCAGGCATTTGATCTACCTTTACCTCGTAATATTTTGAAGGGAGGCTGATTATCCACAATAGTATTGAAGACATCTGCAACAAGGCTCAAAGCTAAATCAGGTTCAGGGATAGTTGAAATACAAATCAAGGTCAATAAAATAAAGATCATGTTAAAATAAACTTGTTCACTGACGTTTTTAAAATTCCTCTTTGTGATGACATGAGTATTAGATTTTTGTATTTTGTATATTTTTGAGATACAGCACTTTCAATCAGTGGCCAGTGGAAATTTCCATTCATCAGCCATGTGCCTGATCGGGAACGCGCCTTTCTTGTTTCTCCTTTCCTATTGACGAAGCTTTTGTCCGGTTGAAATATTATCGATTATTTATGACAAAAACAACCGGAGGATTGATTTTAAACATCGTTTGGCATGTTTCTAACTTTTAATGTACTTTAAAAATAAACGTTCCGTCTGGACTTATTAGTGCACGCGCCTTAAGCATTCGGACTACTGGACAAAAGTCGCGAACAAAAAGGAGGTATTTGGTCATAAAGAGGGACATTATCGAACAAAACAAACATTTATTTGTCTAACATGGAGACCTGGGAGTGCCACCAGATGAAGATCAAAGGTTAGTGATTAATTTCAATGCTATTTCTGACTTTTGTGACTCTCTTTGGCTGGAAAAATGGCTGTATGTTTTTCTGTGACTAGGTGCTGACCAAACATAATCGGATGGTGTGCTTTCGCAGTAAAGCCTTTTTGAAATCGGACACTGCGGTTGGATTTACAAAAAGATCATCTTTAAAATGGTGGATAATACTTGTATGTTTGAGGAATTTTAATATTGGGATTTCTGTTTTGAATTTGGCGTCCTGCAATTTCACTGGCTGTTGTTTCAGAGAGGTTAAGCCATTTTGCCACAACTTTTCTTGCAAGTATGCTTGGGGTCATTGTTCATTTGGAAGACCCATTTGCGACCAAGCTTTAACTTCTTGACTGATGTCTTGAGATGTTGCTTCAATATATCCACATAATTTTCCTCCTCATGATGCCATTTATTATGTGAAGTGCACCAGTCCCTCCTGCAGCAAAGCACCCCCTCAACATGATGCTGCCACCCCCGTGCTTCATGAATGGGATGGTGTTCTTCGGCTTGCAAGCCTCCCCCTTTTTCCTCTAAACATAACGATGGTCATTATGGCCAAACAGTTCTATTTTTGTTTCATCAGACCAGAATATATTTCTCAAAAAATAACCATAGTTGTCCTCATGTGCAGTTGCAAACCATAGTCTGGCTTTTTTTATTGCGGTTTTGGAGCAGTGGCTTCTTCCTTGCTGAGCGGCCTTTCAGGTTATGTCGATATAGGACTCGTTTTACTGTGGATATAGATACTTTTGTACCCGTTTCCTCCAGCATCTTGACAAGGTCCTTTGCTGTTGTTCTGGGATTGAATTGCACTTTTCGCACCAAATTACGTTCATCTCTAGGAGACAGAACGTGTCTCCTTCCTGAGCGGTATGATGGCTGCGTGGTGCCATGGTATTTATACTTGCGTACTATTGTTTGTACAGATGAACGTGGTACCTTCAGGCGTTTGGAAATTGCTCCCAAGGATGAACCAGACTTGTGGAGTGCAGCAAAAAAAAAATTCTGAGGTCTTGGCTGATTTCTGATGTTAAGCAAAGAGGCACTTAGTTTGAAGGTAGGCCTTGAAATACATCCACAGGTACACCTCCAATTGACTCACATGATGTCAATTAGCCTATCAGAAGCTAAAGCCATGACATATTTTCTGGAATTTTCCAAGCTTTTTAGGGAGTAGAGGCACAGTCAACTTCATGTATGTAAATTTCTGACCCACTGGAATTGTGATACAGTGAATTATAAGTGAAATAATCTGTCTGTAAACAATTGTTGAAAAAATTACTTGTGTCATGCACAAAGTAGATGTCCTAACCGACTTGCCAAAACTGTAGTTTGTTAACAAGAAATATGTGGAGTGGTTGAAAAACAGGTTTTAAAACCTAAGTGTATGTAAACTTCCGACTTCAACAAAAAAAAAAAACTCACAAAACAAATTGTACAATTGCATACTTGGATACCTATGCTTTATCATAAAACATATTTGAAACAAAAAATGAAGTTTGAAAAGTATGAAAATGCTCAATCTTTCTTAGGGATGACTCCAGGCATCTCAGCGTCCACATTGCAGGCACTGTGTGGACTGATCAGAAACACACAGCATGCACAATGAGGACTCCGGGAAAACCAACAATGAAGCAGCCCATTGGCGGGCTGACAGACAAATCTGTTAGTTGATTGGCTGACCGAACAGTTAATGGATTTTAGTTGGTCAATCCTTTTAAGATCATTATCAAAGACTGTATAATCACAAGAGACCACTTAGTATAATACGTGTGGCGTGCTGACACTATAACCAAGATTGCAAAAATGTTCTGGACCGCTGAAGGGGTGCTCAGTCCTATGATTATAAAACTGCAATTGTTAATTTTTTATATTCAACTAGGCAAGTCAGTTAAGAACTAATTCTTATTTACAATGACAGCCTACCCCCGGCCAAACCCTGACACGGACGACGCTGGGCCAATTGTGCGCTGCCATATGAGACTCCCAATCACGGACGGTTGTGATACTACAGACCCTGGTTTGATTCCAGGCTGTGACGCCTCTAGCACTGAGATGCAGTGCCTTAGACCACTGCACCACTCGGGAGCCCCAAAGGAAGGTTCAGGTTATAGGAAGGTTCAGACGGCAGCTTAATTTCCTTCAATTATATTTCTTGCTGACACGTGTTGCAAAAGTGCTTTGATAAAGAAGCTTTCTAAGAAACACATGAGCAATACATTGAATGGAGTTAAGCAATTATCACTTAATATAAGTGACCCTCCTACATCACCAAGACGATAATAGCTGTTCTGCAATCTGTCCTTTTGTGATCTTTTGCCAGTGATAACCAATACACGTTCATTTTGGATGGTATTACTGCAATGTTGGAGTTAGAAACAAGCATTTCGCTACACCTGCGGTAATATCTGCAAATCTGTGTAGGCAACCAATAAACTTTTTTCATTTTTTCATATAGTCCACTTCTGAACATCACTTCGAACACTTTTAGAGATCAATAGACACTACTTAATAGCAGTGACCAATGACAACCCTAAGATGGTAATAGCTGTTCTGTAGTGATCACTCGCCAGACACAACCAAGGCACAGCCAGACTCAACTGACCACTTGCTGTAGTTGGACATCATAAGACACATCTACAAGGCTTCAAACAAATTATCACAAGACACCACTTACATGAACGTAATAGAGACCATCTTATGGTTATTGTTCAACAATTTTCTCAAGAGAAGCAGGGCACAATGTGTGCTTCAGACCTCTATCAACTACTGTACTAAATGTAATTCGCTGGTCTGTAATCTGTCAACTAATACAACCGAGACACGCCTAAAAGTACCACTCTAGGCCTACAGGTGGACTTAATCAGATACATTTAAAAGGCTTCAGATACAATATCAATAAAACCCACACTCCTACTGTACTGTAACTACAGTATGACAGGATAAGAGACACAGGTCCCTGTCCATGTCTCCCTCTCTCACACCCTCTCTTTCACCCTTACCCCTCCTTTATTCAGTGGTACTAGTCTAATAGGCAACAGGAGAAATTCAACTCACAAACACACACTGCACGGTATAACTCAACGTATTCTGACAGTAAAGATTAGATTACAATAGGCCAGACACTTAAAACTACTCAAGCTGGTGCGTTTAAATTGACCGGCGCAATAGAACCAATTCAAATCAAACGGCATTTTATCGGTCACATACACGTTTAGCAGATGTTATTGCGGGTGTAGCGGAACGCTTGTGTTTCTAGCTCCAACATTGCAGTAATATCTAACAAGTAATATCTAACAATTTCACAACACACACACAAATCTAAGTACATATAAATATATATAAATATATGGATGAGCAATGTCAGAGTGGCATAGACTAAGATACAATATAATAGAATTCAGTATATACATATGAGATGAGTAATGCAAAATATGTAAACATTATTAAAGTGACTAGTGTTCCATTTATTAAAGTGGCCAGTGATTTCAAGTCTATGTATGTAGGCAGCAGCTTCTAATGTGCTAGTGATGGCTATTTAACAATCTGATGGCCTTGAGATAGAAGCTGTTTTTCAGTCTCTCAGTCCCAGCTTTGATGCACCTGTTCTGACCTCGCCTTCTGGATGATAGCGGGGTGAACAGGCAGTGGCTCTTTTGGCCTTCCTGTGACATTGGGTGCTGTAGGTCAGTGATGTGTACGCCAAGGTCTCCACTGTGGTCCCGTCGATGTGGATAGGGGGGTGCTCCCTCTGCTGTTTTCTGAAGTCCACGATCATCTCCTTTGTTTTGTTGATGTTGAGTGAGAGGTTATTTTCCTGGCACCACACTCCCAGAGCCCTCACCTCCTCCCTGTAGGCTGTCTCGTCGTTGTTGGTAATCAAGCCTACTACTGTTGCGTCGTCTGCAAACTTGATGATTGAGTTGGAGGCGTGCATGGCCAAGTAGTCATGGGTCAATGAGCCTGGAGTGTATTATGGTGTTGAACAGCAATCTTACATAGGTATTCCTCAAGTCCAGATGGGACAGGGCAGTGTGCAGTGCGATGGCATCGTCTATGTATCTATTGGGGCGGTAAGCAAATTGAAGTGGGTCTAGCATGTCAGGTAAGGTACAGGTGATATGATCCTTGTCTAGTCTCTCAAAGCACTTCATGATGACAGAAGTGAGTGCTATGGGGCGATAGTCATCTAGTTCAGTTACCTTTGCTTTCTTGGGTACAGGAACAATGGTGGACATCTTGAAGCACGTGGGGACAGCAGACTGGGATAGGGAGAAATTGAATACGTCCGTAAACACACTAGCCAGCTGGTCTGCGCATGCTCGGAGGACAAGGCTATGGATGCCGTCTGGGCCGGCAGCCTTGCAAGGGTTAACGCTTAAATGTCTTCCTAACGTCGGCGACGGAGAAGGAGAGCCCACAGTCCACAAAGCGGGTAAAGAAGGTGTTTAGCTTGTCTGGAAGTAAGACGTCGGTGCGCACGACGTGGCTGTTTTTACTTTTGTAGTCCGTGATTGTCTATAGACCCTGCTTCATATGTCTCGTGTCTGAGCCATTGAATTGTGACTCATCTTTGTCTCTATACTGACATTTTGCCTGTTTGATCGCCTTACGTAGGGAATAACTACACTGTTTTTATTCTGCCATATTCCCAGTCACCTTGCCATGGTTGCAGCAGTCACCTTGCCATGGTATGGCAATTGCTCGGCCTCTGACCGCAAGGCACTACAGAGGGTAGTGTGTACGGCCCAGTACATCACTGGGTCTAAGCTGCCTGCCATCCAGGACCTCTACACCAGGCGGTGTCAGAGGAAGGCCATAAAAATTGTCAAACACCCCAGCCACCCCAGTCATAGACTGTTCTCTCTACTACCGCATAGCAAGCGGTACCAAAGTGCCAAGTCTAGGACAAAAATGCTTCTCAACAGTTTTTACCCCCAAGCCATAAGACTCCTGAACAGGTATCAAATGGCTACCTGGTCTATTTGCATTGTGTGCCCCCCCCAACCCCTCTTTTTACGCTGCTACTACTCTCTGTTTATCATATATGCATAGTCACTTTAACTATGCATTCATGTACATACTACCTCAATTGGGCCGACCAACCAGTGCTCCCGCACATTGGCTAACCAGGCTATCTGCAATTGTGTCGGGTGAACAAAAGTTAATCACGAAACATACAACCCCGCCCTTCTTCCCAGAGAGATATTTATTCCTGTCTGCGCGATGAATTGAGAACCCAACTGGCTGTACGGACTCGGACAGTAAATCCCGAGAAAGCAATGTTCACGTGAAACAGAGTATGTTACAATCCCTTATGTCTCTCTGGAAGGAAATCCTCGCCCTCAGCTCATCAACTTTATTATCCAGAGACTGAACATTAGCGAGTAATATACTCGGAAGCGGTAAGTGGTGTGCGCGCCTCCTGAGTCGGACTAGAAGTCCACTCAGAGTACCTCTTCTGCACTGGCGATGTTTTGGGTCAGCCTCTGGAATCAGTTCAATTGCCTTGGGGGGGAACGGACAAAGGATCCGATTCGGGAAAGTCCTATTCCTTGTCGTAATGCTGGGGAGTTACCTTCACTCTGATATCCCAAAAGTTCTCCCCGGCTGTATGTAACACAAAAGAATGGCCTAAAAATTTAATAAACAAACACATAAAATAAACATAATTCTGCAATGTTGTGTCATGACTCTGCTGGCTGTGTTCCAAGGCCTCAGATCAGCTTGGCAAATTTGCTGACGATGACCAGACCCCTCTCACCTCTCACTGTACACAAACCTTCACCTGAATGCACTCTGGCGCAATTCTTTTTCCACATACACTGACCAGACGCTAGCTAAGTTAATTTTGTTTTGTTCTTTTTGTTTTACTCTGCCTGCAAACACGCTGGATGATTCAGAATCCATTGAAGAGCTTGAACGATTCATTGACGAGAGATACTTACGAACTAAACATGTCGCTGGTTTCGGGGGATTCAAGCATTGTTAAGGACAACAAACTCAATCAACAAAACAAACCCAAGTTGGCCAAATGGTACCTACGATGGAACCAAACCATCCCCAAGCAAGAGGGCGCGAGTTGGTAGAGGTTTACGGATATGGATGTTGACTTGATGTTAAAATCCATCAATGAAAGGCTTGCCAAACTTAATATCTTGGATATATTACGAGAGGACATCAATGCATTATATGTCAGTCTAGAATTCAGCCAATGTCAGATTGATGATCTAAGGAATGAGAACACAGAGCTGAAAGGTACTGTAGACTATATTCATGGCAAGGTGGAGGTGGTGCAAAGGGAGAACAAACAACTTAACTTCTTATGGATAGGGGCCAGCATTTTCACGTTTGGATGAAAAGCGTGCCCAAAGTAAACGGCCTGCTACTCAGTACCAGTTGCTAATATATCATATTATTAGTAGATTTGGAGCGAAAACACTCTGAAGTTTCTAAAGCAGTTTGAGATCTGCCAGCAACCACGAGCTGGTCACGCGCATTCACATGAGAGATAGCTCCCGTTCCATTTGCTTTTCTGAAGACAAAGGAATTATCCGGTTGGAACATTATTGAAGATTTATGTTAAAAACATCCTAAAGATTGATTCTATACTTCATTTCACATGTTTCTACGACCTGTAATATAACTTTTTGGACTTTTTGATAACACTTGTATCGTTTATCAATGTTAAGTATGAGTATTTCTGCGATTTGATGTGGCTCTGTGCAAATTCACGGGATGTTTTGGAGGCAAAGCCAAATGTAAACTGAGGTTTTTGGATATAAATATGAACTTGAACGAACAAAACATACATGTATTGTGTAACATATTGTCCCGGGAGTGTCAACTGATAAAGAATATAAAAGGTTATTGATTCAATTTATCAATATTTCAGCTTTTTGTGACTCATGTCTTTGGCTGGAAAAATGGCTGTGTTTTTCTGTAATTTTGCAGTGACCTAACATAATCGTTTGTGGTGCTTTCGCTGTAAAGCCTATTTGAAATCGGACATTTTGGTGAGATTTTTTTATCGTTAAAATGTTGTCTAATACTTGTTTGTTTGAGAAAATTGAATTATGAGATTTCTGTTGATTGAATTTGGCGCCCAGCAATTTCATTGGCTGTTGACGAGGGGTTCCGCAGTCCGAGACAGGTTAACCTGTTTGGGCTGCAGGGGCAGTATTGAGTAGCCGGATAAAAGGTGCCCATTTCAAACGGCCTCGTACTCAATTCTTGCTCATACAATATGCATATTATTATTACTATTGGATAGAAAACACTCTCTAGTTTCTAAAACCGTTTGAATTATATCTGTGAGTAAAACAGAACTCATTTTGCAGCAAACTTCCTGACAGGAAGTGGAAAATCTGAAATCGATGCTCTGTTCTACGGCCTGCCTATTAATGTCCTTGATATTTATTAGTATAGATGCACTTCATACGTCTTCCACTAGATGTCGACAGGCAGTGAGAGAAGAAATGGAGTGTGTAACTTGATCTGGGGTCGAATAAAAGCTCTCGGCATGACGTGTCACCAGTTTCCTGTTTTCTGGAGAGCGCGTGAAGGGGCTGGATTTGCCTACTGATAAGCTGTCGTTATGGATGACTAATATCTCCGGCTTTGATTTTATTTGATACATGTGACAATATCATCGTAAAGTATGTTTTTTCAATATAGTTTTATTAGATTATTGAAATTTATTCGGGACGTTAGGTGTGTTGCGTTGTGTGCCTTTGTTCAGGAAGGAGAGCTTAGCGCCACTTTGCTAGCTTTCCGTGCTAATTGACTGGAGAAGAGGACATTCTAAATACAAACAACGATTGTTCCCGACAAAGGACCCCTTGTACAACATTCTGATGAAAGATCAAAAGTAGGACCCATTTTATGATGCTATTTCATATATCTGTCGAACATGTGAAATAGTTGTTTGCGCCCAGATTTTGGGTACTCTCTCACTATACCTAAGCTGGATGTCGTAATGAAGTTATTTTTAGAATTCTAACACGACGATTGCATTAAGAACTAGTGTATCTATCATTTCCTATACAACATGTATTTTTTAGTAACGATTATGTATAGTTATTTGGTCAGAATAGTTGAGTGCCATAAAAATATCCGCACATTCTGGGAAAAAGATGCTACGTAAGCACAATGTATAACCACTGATTTCAGCTCTAAATATGCACATTTTCGAACAAAACATAAGTGTATGTATAACTTGATGTTATAGGACTGTCATTGATGAAGCTTATCAAGGTTAGTCAAATTATATATCTTTTGCTGGTTTATTCGCTATCGCTAACGTGCCTATTGCTATCGCTAACGTGCCTTGATGAATGAAAACGGTAGTGTGGTAGGCTATTGTGGTAAGCTAATATAATGCTATATTGTGTTTTTGCTGTAAAACACTTAAAAAAATCGGAAATATTGGCTGGATTCACAAGATGTTTGTCTTTAATTTGCTATACACCATCGATTTTTCAGAAATGTTTCATGATGAGTATTTAAGTATTTGACGTTGGTGTCTGTAATTACTCTGGCTGCTTCGGTCCTATTTGTGACGGTAGCTGTGATGGTAGTTGCAATGTAAAACTGATTTATACCTCAAATATGCACATTTTTCGAACAAAACATAGATTTATTGTATAACATGTTATAAGACTGTCATCTGATGAAGTTGTTTCTTGGTTAGTTTGGTTGGTTCTTGGTTAGTTAGGTTGGCTTTGTGCATGCTACCTGTGCTGTGAAAAATGTCTGTCCTTTTTTGTATTTGGTGGTGAGCTAACATAAATATATGTGGTGTTTTCACTGTAAAACATTTAAAAAATCAGACATGTTGGCTGGATTCACAAGATGTTTATCTTTCATATGCTGGATTCACAAGATGTTTATCTTTCATATGCTGTATTGGACTTGTTAATGTGTGAAAGTTAAATATTTCTAAAAAATATATTTTGAATTTCGCGCCCTGCACTTGAAGTGGCTGTTGTCATATTGTGCCCGGCTTCGGGCTTGCAGCCAGATGAAGTTAAACTTCTTCTTCTGTGGTGCCCCAAATTCCTAATGAGTTAATTGTTACATGACTAATTTAATTGGGTAACAATTAAACATAGCTAGTGGATTGAATAATTAACAGTCATCACGTTAATGAAAGTCACGACCGTTGCTTAGGGGCTAGAAGCACGGCTGCCCTCTCTATCGGCGCCATAGTTATAAATGTGAGCAGCGAGTGTCACGTTCCTGACCTGTTTTATGTTATTTTTGTATGTGTTTAGTTGGTCAGGGCGTGAGTTGGGGTGGGCATTCTATGTTTTGTGTTTCTATGTTTAAGTCATTGGAAATTAGCCTTATATGGTTCTCAATCAGGGACAGGTGTTTGACGTTTCCTCTGATTGAGAACCATATAAAGGTAGGCTGTTCACACTATTTGTTTGTGGGCGGTTGTCTTCCGTGTCTGTGTATGTAGCACCACACGGGACTGTTTCGTTGTCGTTCGTGTATGTAGTCTGTTCCTGTTCGTGAGTTCTTTGTGTATTTATGTAAGTTCCATGTTCAGGTCTGTCTACGTCGTTTTGTTATTTTGGTAATCATTTCAAGTGTTTATCGTGTTTAGTCTTTTCTTATATATATTCGTGATGTCAAATTATCATGCTGTGCTTTGGTCCAATCCCTACGGACGACCGTTACAGCGAGCTTACAAACTCAATCAAGAATTGGCTTGAATAATCTTTCTTTACTGAATGCCATTTTCAGTAGACTTATGCTTACTTCTGTTTCCCCACTATGCCCATTTTATCTATCCAGACCTACAGATTGAACATCAGAAGAATCCATGCAAATTGCATGCAGAGTGTCCATACAGACAGTATACAATACAGTCACTAAGGGCGTTTTCACACTGTTTTGAGCCACAGTTCGAATCAGAGTTAGATTATTTGTTATTTTTTTCATTTGGTCCGGTTGGTTTCACATTGCCAAATGTCAAACAAACTAAAATGACTTAACGGAAATATAAAGTTATGATGCTGCGTTTTGCATTTAATCAAATTATCACAACCAACAATACTGCGCGACTCAGGTTCTTTCCTGTGTTTGGTCTGGACTGCAGAATGTGTTCTCACCTGCAGTGAACCAGACCATGGTAGGAATTTAATCAGACTGAGACCACCCATTTCAAGCTGTTAGATTCTGGGTGAAACTTGGTTAAGCTTCTCTTGTGTCCGTGAGTTATTTACTCTGAAAATTAGAACCTAACAGATGGCGCTGCGAGCAGGGATCACCACGATTTGTAGTCAAACCAAAGAGGCCAGATCAGTGGAGCAGGAGTTGGCAACAAACAAGGTAGGCAAAAAACTATACCTGTTTCCACTCGTTTTGACATCTTGGGGAGATGAGAATTGTAGGCTGAATAATTATAGGATATGGACCTGGAGAGCCTGAGTATAATTCGGTAGGCCCATTGTGTAACGAACGGTCATAGCTTTGTGGTAGATGGTAAGTCCCGGAAAGTAAACCCGAACAGGTTGGTACCTGTAGGGTAAGTCCTAGGGGATAAATCCCAATTGGGTTAGTTCATGTGACTACTATAAGAATAGGGTGAGTCCCGGAAGGTAAACCTATGCAGGCTGGAACCTGCGAAGGGTAAGTCCTAGGAGGTAAATTCTGGGTGGTGTTGGTTCCCTGCTAAACCTATAACGAGAGGGTGGAAGCCCAGTCGCAGTGGCCGTGAGAGTGCAGGGTGTGAGTGTGTGTGTGAAAGAGAGGTTTGTTTAATGCCCTGTTTGGGTAGTGAACCATGACAGCTTATGTGGAAATAGGAAGACAAGTGTGAGTAATTTTGGTAATGTGGGTTATCAATTATAGTGATATGAGGACGTACTGGAATAAGACATTAAGTCGTCCGTATTCTCCAGTAATACATTTGCATAAAAATATAATTATAATTAATACTTTTGGATTGCTGATTAAATGTAGCATAGTGAATGCTAACGAAATGTACACTTTCTTTTCCAAAAGAGGGAGTTTCATTACTTCTCATTGGAATGTCCCCGGAGACTGTGGGCTTTGGGGAGAGCAGTTAGTGATATTAAGCAGTTTTTAGTGTAAAAGTAAAAAAAGTAAAAGACAAGTGATGCACTTTCATGTGTGTTCCGGACCTACGGTTCACCAGCACACACACACCATTTGCTGGTTACGAATATGCGTTAGTGGTGTTGATACTGTGGGATTAATTTTGGATGGGGTCTTTTCAATTCAGTTTTAAATTGGGTATGCAGAAGGATGAAAATGTTTGAAAAGGTCATTAAAACCTCTTGAAGCTAGGGGGCAAAATTTTTATGTTTGGAAAAATAACGTTCCCATTGTAAGCTGCCTATTTCTCAGGTCCAGATGCTAGAATATGCATATAATTGACAGAGTAGGATAGAAAACACTCTAAAGTTACCAAAACTGTCAAAAATATTGTCTGTGAGTATAACAGAACTGATTTTGCAGGCGAAAACCTGAGAAAATCCAACCCGGAAGTGACTTCTATTTTGAAAAATCCCTGCCTATCCTCCATTTAATGGGATATCAACCAGATTCCTTTTCCTGTGGCTTCCTCGGGGTGTGCACAGTCTTTAGACATAGTTTCAAGCTTTTATTTTGAAAAATGAGTGAGATTTATCAAAGCGCGTCAGTGGATAGACGGATGTCCCTCCATTAGTTCTTGCGCGCGACATGGTTGCTCGACATTTTCTTTCTCTCCATTATTGAATACTTTACAGTCCGGTTGAAAAATTATCAATTATTGATGTTAAAAACAACCTGAGGATTGATTATTAAAAACGTTTGACATGTTTCTATGACCTTTACGGATACTATATGGAATTTGTCAAGCCTTGATGACTTGCCTAAGGCTGTGGAATACTGAACATAACGCACCATACTTTATCGAACAAAAGGAACATTTATTGTGTAACTGGGAGTCTCGTGAGTGCAAACATCCAAAGATCATCAAAGGTAAGCGATTCATTTTATTGCTTTTCTGGCTTTCGTGACCAATCTACATGGCTGCTACGTGTTCTTAATGTTTTGTCTAGTGATCGATAAATTCAAACGCTTGGATTGCTTTCCCTGTAAAGCATATTTTCAAAATCTGACACGATAGGTGGATTAACAACAAGCTAAACTGTGTTTTGGTATATTTCACTTGTGATTTCATGAAAATAAATATTTTTAGTATTTTTTTATTTATTTGGCACTCTGCAATTCAGTGGTTGTTTACGAAAATGATCCCGCTAAAGGGATCCGTGCGTCAAGAAGTTAAATGGTTTTGGAAGGTCAGAGAAAGAAAAGGGAGGGGAAATATTTTAATGGTGTCGAATGCCCTGTATCCTGACTTTCTGGAACAAGTGGGATTTCATTATAAAATGAATGAGAAACACCAGTCTCTATTCAAAGTGTACCATTACTTTATGATATATTATTATTTCCGTAGGGAGTTATAAAGAGTTGTAATTCTAAGTTGATTAGTTATTCGAATTTGTTTATTTTTTATTTAACATGTTTTTGAATCATGTGTCCGAGGGGAAAATTACCAGTTCCCTGGGGGTCATGGTTTTTGGGTAAATATGCAAAGGTACTTTGTTCAGTCTGCATATAGAAGGGAAATATATGTTAATAAGGATGACAGTTACTCCAAATGGATTGTGATATACAGTGAGCACCATAATTCATTGGACAGTGACCATTATTTTGTTATTTTGGTTCTGTACTCTAGCACTTTGAGTTTGAAAGGATACAATGACAATGAGGGTGAAGTGCAGACTGTCAGCTTTAATTTGAGGGTATTTTCATATATATCGGATGAACCGTTTAGAAATGACAACACCTTTTGTACATGGGTCCCCCCATTTTAAGGTACTACAAGTATTTATTGAATTGGCTTCACAGATGTGTGTTAGGCAGGTGTATTCATTTGTGTCGTTAGTGAATGCAGGAGAGCTGTTGATGAATAGTATTGATTCTAGAATTGGCTATTGCCTTTGGAGGTTGTTGTTGGGGTGTGAGAACATGACAGCAGTGTCGATGCAAATGAAGCTGGTTGTCATAAGGCTCAGAAATGAAAATCAATCAATCAGGAACATTGCAAAAACCCTAGGCATGCCCAAGTCAACAGTTTAGTTCATCATTAACAAGAAAAAAACAACCGGTGAACTCAATTATGTCAAAAGACCCGGTAGACTGAGGAAGACCACTGTAGTGGATGACCGGAGAATACTCTCTGTGGTGAAGAAAACCCCCCTGACAACAGCCCAGCAGATATAAAACACTCTCCTGGGTGCAGGTGTAAATGTGTCAAAGTCTACCATATGTAGAAGACTACACCAGCAGGACTACAGAGGGTACACTACAAGATGCAAACCACTGATAAGCCTGAAGAACAGAAAGGAGAGATTACAGTTTGCTAAAAAGCACCTAAAAGAGCCTCAAGAGTTCTGGGGAAAAAAGTATTGTGGACAGACGAGACAACGATTAACATGTAGCAGAGTGATGGAAAGTGTGGAGAAAAAAAAAAAGACATGCCCATGATCCAAAGCATACCACCTCATCCGTGAAACATGGTGGAGGGGGTGTTATGGCTTGGGCCTGTATGGCTACCAGTGGAACAGGCTCACTTGTCTTCATCGATGTGACTGCAGACAGAAGTAGAACAATAAATTCTGAAGTCTACAGAAATATTTTATCTGTTCAGATAAAAACAAATGCCTCCAAACTCATTGGACGGCACTTCATCATGCAACAAGACAATGACCCTAAACATACTGCTAGAGCAACGAAGGGGTTTTTGATGGCCAAAAAGTGGAAAATCCTTCACTGGCCGAGTCAATCACCGGATCTGAATCCAATTGAACATGCATTTTACATGCTGAAGAGGAGACTGAAGGCAATAAGTCCCCGAAACAAGCAGGAACTGAAGAGGGCTGCAGTACAGGCCTGGCAGAGCATCACCAGGGAAGATACCCAGCGTCTGGTGATGTCGATGCATTGCAGACTTCAAGCAGTCATTGCATGCAAAGGATATGCAACCAAATATTAACAATGATTACCATATTCTACATTATGTTAAACAGTCCAATGTTTTTTGATGCCCGAAACTGGGGGGGACTATGTACAAAAGCTTCTATAATTTCTAAACGGTTCATCCGATATGTATGAAAATACCCTCAAATTACAGCTGACAGTCTGCACTTCACCCGCATTGTCTCCTTTCAAACTCAAAGTGCTAGAGTACAGAACCAAAATAACAAATAAATGGTCACTGTCCAATGAATTATGATGCTCACTGTATCTATTGCTGATTTCATTTTGTTTCGATACAAATTTCACAAGATTGAGATACTGATCTTTCATTACCAGGCCACTCGTGACAGGAAAACAGGGACAAAGTGGGGCTGTAATGAGATGAGTTATTACCGGCAATAAAAGGTTTCGTTTATAAATGTATGTTCTAACAGGATGATGTGTGCTAAATTGAGAAGCTGGAATTCGAGTCCTATACTCAAAGTAAGCAGTAAGGACTGTCATTCTAAATTTGAGTTGGTTAATTTATAAACTGTTTTTAGTTATGATTTGGATACAACGAGAGAGAGTTGCTATAGAACGTGAGGGGTGGGGGCGCTGTTAAAATGTATTTGGCCAAGGGAGGCTCCAGAAATCTCATCTCCAAGTGTTCTCCGACAGGGAGGTTGTTTGTTAGAGAAATCACTGGATGATCCCTTGGGTCAACCATGAAGGTTTTCTTTTTCCGTTCTGTGTTTTACCATGTAATCAGATTTATGTTAGTCGCATCAATGGGTGGTGTGAAGTTATTAAACATGTACTTATTTTCTCTTTCCTTTTCAAGTTAATATGTTTTTAGGTTTCGTGGAACATAAGAGTGATGATTGTTCCAGAGGAGGGACTGATGTATATTGACTAATTTATTTTATAACTGAACAAGTGCATTAGGAGTTTTGACTAGTGTGTAATGGGTTAGATGGAATTATATGTGCAAATGTATCTGCAGCAGTAGGCGAGGTGTTTGAGACAGAATATTTACATAGGGCTGTTAAGTGGGATGGAATGTGACTGCAGTGATGATCTGTGGGGGCTCATAAATTAAGGTTGTGATGATAGAGGAGTATCATTCCCAGAGAGTGTATATTGTTACAGGAGATAGCTCATAGGAGACGGGGGACAGCTAACTATACACAATATAGGGATTTAATGAAGTTAAATTGAACATTACACATAGTAACTAGTAACTGGGAGACCGACGAGTACAGGGGAGGCTGTTATTCAAATGTCACAAATTAGTGATCTTTCCATAACAGGAGAGTCTATGTTGTCAGGAAATGACCCATGTGTTGCAGTGTGTATATCCTCAGGTGAAAGCAGAGATAACCAAGGGCACGGGCTGAATTCTGGCTGAATTCTGGAGATTGAGTGTACATCAAGATACACCAGGCGGGGGTGTTGGGACAGCGTTGATCTGGTCCACACACACTACTCCTTACAGCACCTGCAGCGGTAAAGATCGTCATGTCTCTCCTCAGTGGGTGCATAGTTCTTACATGAAGTGAGGTCTAGTTGCATAATTGGTGGGCTTGAAGACACCATGACAGAGGAAGCAGAGCGAAAGAGAGAGAGAGTCTAAATTCCACTGTAAGACATGCAGATGGGTTGGGTCTGGGAGTTACTTTAAACATCATAGTTGAGTTGGGTTAGCTGCTTTATTGGTTAACCTCACTAGGGTATATGGGATGGTGGCATCCCACCTCGTCAACAGGCTGTGAAACTGCAGGGCGCCAAATTCAAAACAGAAATCCCATAATTAAAATTCCTCAAACATACAAGTATTTTACACCATTTTAAAGATACACTTGTTGTAAATCCAGCCACAGTGTCCGATTTCAAAAAGGCTTTATGACGAAAGCAAACCAAACGATTATGTTAGGTCAGAGCCAAGTCACAGAAAAACACAGCCATTTTTCCAGCCAAAGAGAGGAGTCACAAAAAACAGAATAAAGAAAAAATGAATCACTAACCTTTGATGATCTTCATCAGATGACACTCATAGGGCTTCATGTTACACAATACATGTATGTTTTGTTCGGAAAAATGTATATTTATATCCAAAAATCTGAATTTACATTGGCGCGTTATGTTCAGTAGTTCCAAAACATCCGGTGATTTTGTAGAGAGCCACATCAATTTACAGAAATACTCATAATAAACATTGATAAAAGATACAACTGTTATGCATGGAATTTTAGATCCACTTCTCCTTAATGCAACCGCTGTGTCAGATTTCAAAAAAACTTTACGGAAAAAGCAAACAATGCAATAATCTGAGTACGGTGCTCAAATGACAAATCAAGCCAAACAGATATCTGCCATGTTGGAGTCAACAGAAGTCAGAAATAACATTATAAATATTCACTTACCTTTTATAATCTTCATCAGAATGCACTCCCAGGAATCCCAGTTCTACAATAAATGTTTGTTTTGTTCGATAATGTCCATAATTTATGTTCAAATACCTCGTTGTTCGAGCGTTCAGTACACAATCCAAACTCACGATGCGCGTGCAAGTCCAGCAGAAAGTACGGACGGAAAGTCCAAAAAGTTATATTACAGTCCGTAGAAACATGTCAAACGAAGTATAGAATCAATCTTTAGGATGTTTTTAACATAAATCTTCAATAATGTTCCAACTGGAGAATTCCTTTGTCTGTAGAATTGCAATGGAACAGAGCTCGCTCTCACGTGAACACGCGAGACTGAGCTCGTGGCTCTCTGGCAGACCTCTGACTCATTCCCCTCTCATTCGCCCCCACTTCACAGTAGAAGCATCAAACAAGGTTCTAAAGACTCTTGACATCTAGTGGAAGCCTTAGGAAGTGCAATATGACCCCATAGACACTGTGTATTCGATAAGCCAAGAGTTGAAAAACTACTAACCTCAGATTTCCCACTTCCTGGTTGGATTTTTTCTCCGGTTTTTGCCTGCCATATGAGTTCTGTTATACTCACAGACATCATTCAAACAGTTTTAGAAACTTCTGAGTGTTTTCCATCCAAATCTACTAATTATATGCATATTCTAGCTTTTATGGCTGAGTAGCAGGCAGATTAATTTGGACACGCTTTTCATCCAAAATTTCCAATGCTGCCCCCTACCCTAGTAAAGTTAATGCATTGTATGAAAGAGGATAGATGTTGGGGTATTGTACGCTAAACAACATTTTGAGTGTCACGACTTCTGCCGAAGTCGTTGCCTCTCCTTGTCCGGGCGGTGTTCGGCGGTCGACTTCACCGGTCTTCTAGCCATCATCGATCCATTTTTCATTTTCCATTGGTTTTGTCTTGTCTTCCCACACACCTGTTGTCAATCCCATTCATTACCTGTTGTGTATTTAACCCTCTGTTTCCCTTCATGTGTTTGTCAGAGATTGTTCGTTGTCAAGTGTTGTGTTGATTGTGTATAGGTGTGCGACGGGTCTTCGTACCCAGATTTGTTTTATATTTTTTCCGTGACTGTTATGGAGCAGATTACTGGGACTTTAATTAAAGTACTCCATTCTACACTCTATTTGACTCTCCTGCGCCTGACTTCCTCTGCCACTTATACACGCCATTGTGACATTGAGATGGAAATAAAATTGTGTGTAGTTTGATCATAGAACAGAGGCCATAAGTCTCTGAGTTTGTAAACCTCACGGTGAATGTTTTATTATTGTTCGTTCATTTATAATCATGTTTTATCTTTAAATTTTTTTTAAATTCATGTTTGTTAATTTATAATTAATTTCCAAGTTTATGTAAGTTGAACATTAGGCAGCTATTGTTCCATACGGGGGACTGTTAGATTCTGGGTGAAACTTGGTTAAGCTTCTCTTGTGTCCGTAAGTTATTTACTCTGAATATTAGAACCTAACAAAGCGAAACACAGCGCCTTGTTTAGTGCTCTCTGGAGTGTGGATAGAGTGTTCACAGTAATCGAAACAAACCAAACAAAGGGGGTAAAAGCACCAGAGTTTGGAAAAAACACTCCAAACCAATTAGAAGTGAACGCCCCCAAATGTTGTAAACGTTAGTAACCTGAAACAAGTAGTTCATGCACGAAAACTCACAAATGTCGCTGAGTTAAAGCAGTTCTGCATGGAAGAGTGGGCCAAAATTCCTCCACAGCAATGTGAGAGACTGATCAACAACTACAGGAAGTGTTTGGTTACAGTCATTGCAGCTTAAGGTGACACAACCAGTTATTATCAATGTAAGGAGGTAATTACTTTTCACACAAGGGCATTGGGTGTTGCATAACTTTGTTTATTAAATCAATTAAATAAGTATCGCATTTTGTGTTATTTGTACACCCAGGTTCCCTTTATCTAATATTAGGTATTGGTGGAATCAAATCAAATTGTATTTGTCACATGTGCCGAATACAACATTTACATGTGCCGAATACAACAAAATTAAGAAATAAAAGTAACAAATAATTAAAGAGCAGCAGTAAAATAACAATAGCGAGACTATATACAGGGGGCTCCGGTACAGAGTCAACGTGCAGGGGCAACGGTTAATCGAGGTAATTGAGGTAATATGTACATGTCAGTAGAGTTATTAAAGTGACTATGCATAGATAATAACAGAGAATAACAAAAGCGTAGAAAGGGGGGGGGTGCAAATTGTCTGGGTAGCCATTTGATTAGATATTCAGGAGTCTTATGGCTTGGGGGTAGAAACTGTTTAGAAGCCTCTTGGACCTAAACTTGGTGCTCCAGTACCGCTTGCCGTGCGGTAGCAGAGAGAATAGTCTATGACTAGGATGGCTAGAGTCGGACAATTTTCTGGCCTTCCTCTGACACTGCCTGGTAAAGAGGTCCTGGATGGCAGGAAGCTTTGCCCCGGTGATATACTGGGCCGTATGCACTACCCTCTGTAGTGCCTTGCGGTCGGAGGCCGGGCAGTTGCCATACCATGTAGATCTGATAACATTCAGTGTGTGAGCACACACAGGCACGCACACAGAGATAAATATAGCCCATTATCCATTTATACCCAACTCCCCAGAAACTATTGATCAGAACCAGTCACACACTGATCTCTTTCACCTGTCTTGTGCTCGTCTCCAACCCCCCACCAGGTGTCTCCCATTTGTTCCCATTATCTCCTGTGTATTTATACCTGCGTTTTCTGTTTGTCTGTTGCCAGTTCGTCTTGTCCAATCAAATCCTACCAGCGCGTTTTCCCGTATTCAAGTTTCTATAGCTGATGTTTCCTAGTCCTCCCGGTTTTGACCATTCTGCCTGCCCTGACCCTGAGCTTGCAGGGCATTCTGTAACTTTCCGACACTGCCCTGGATTACTGACCGCTGCCTGACCTGACCCTGAGCCTGTTCTGTACCTTACTGACACTTCCCTAGATTACCGACCTCTGCCTGCCCTTGACCTGTCATTTGACTTCCCCCTGTTTTGTAAATAAACAGTCGTGTTTCAAACTATCTGCATCTGGGTCTTATACTGAGTCCTGATAGAATCAGTGTTTTATAATGAATGAAAGATATGCACGCAGTTCTCTGTTTGTTGCTTGGTCCTATAGAGATTGTGCAAAGCTACAGTCCTCAAAGGCTACATAGTCTAGTCTCCAACAAATCTAGCTATCATAAATACTGTCTGATCCCATAGACATCATGATACAGTAACTGAGAACAGTATAATGGGTGGTTAGTTTCATCCTTACATTTAAGTCAGAGAAAGGCTCAGGCTCTATAGCTAATCAATAACACTAATAGCTAAATTCAGTGCCAGGGACAGATAAAAGAACCAGCAATATTTAAGTTCTCTGTTTGTTGCCTGTTTGTTGCGTAATCCTATAGATATTGTGCAGGGATGCAAAACTGCAGAGGGTGAGATAGGTGGTTAGTTTCCATCCTTTTTTTAGGTGTGATGTCATCACTTCCAGCTGTTTTTATCGACACAATATAGTTAAATAGGAACGCACCGTAGCAGGTCACATCTATTTTCTATGCAAACTTTCTAAATGTTGACAACAAAAAAAAAATCACTGGACTACCAGCTCAAGTCATTGCCAGAAAGCAACAGTGGTTGGTCTGTTGGTCTATAGCCTGAAGGTGTAGCAGGACCAGTAACACACACACACACACTTTGATTAAATGGACAGGTATCCCTGGGGTGCTTTTATGCACTCATAAACTTCCTTAAATCCTGGCGTGACTGAAACACACACAGACACAAACACACACATCCCTCCTGAGCAATAGGGTGATTCAGGAGCTAAATATACACCACAGAGGCTAGAGGACCAGATGAGTAAAACAACCGCTGGTATAGCTGCTCAGTTAGAGAGAAAACACACTAATACTGCATCCCAAATGGCACCCTATTCAGCCAGGTTGCTCAAGATTCACTTCCAAAGTGGACGTTCATCCATGTCCCGAGTGAGTCAAAACCTACCATTATGAGCGCTATTACCATTAACCTGTTTGGGCTGCAGGAGCAGTATTGAGTAGCCAGATAAAAGGTGCCCATTTCAAACGGCCTCGTACTCAATTCTTGCTCGTACAATATGCATATTATTGTTAATATTGGATGGAAAACACTCTCTAGTTTCTAAAACCATTTGTGTTTTCGCTGTAAAACACTTAATAAATCGGAAATATTGTCTCGAATCACAAGATGCCTGTCTTTCATTTGCTGTACACTATGTATTTTTCAGAAATGTTTTATGATGAGTAATTAGGTATTTGACGTTGGTGTCTGTAATTATTCTGTCTGCTTTCGGTGCAATTTCTGATTGTAGCTGCAATGTACTCAACTCCTTTCTTTGCCACCCTATTTTCCCAAGACTGCTTCCTAGCTCTGCTGCAATGACTGCATTTCATCAACAATGCTACTGCCACCCATAATGACCTGTTTTGCAAAATAAGAAATGTCAACAGCTGGCAGTAAAGTAGCCTGACAAACGAGACATCCATGTCCTCTCTATTGTTCATACAGTAACCATGTCGGCCCCAGGGAAGGTGGACCACCTAACGGAAGAGAGAAAAATCAAACCAGACTGCGTGCTTGACTATATCCTCAAAATGGGGGCAGTGGATAAGGCGACATGATGAACAGCTTTGTGGAATGCACTAGGAAAACGA
Source organism: Salvelinus fontinalis (assembly GCF_029448725.1). Taxonomy (NCBI): domain Eukaryota; kingdom Metazoa; phylum Chordata; class Actinopteri; order Salmoniformes; family Salmonidae; genus Salvelinus; species Salvelinus fontinalis. The sequence continues at coordinate 35,310,740 of NC_074675.1, forward strand.
AAAAGTGTTATAAGAAGATATTTTTCTATTTTTCCAGGGTAGCTTCAAAATACAACAAGCCAATACTTCTCTGATGCAATTAGCATTGTTTTACAGAGCTAATAGTAGAATGTAGCTACCTACATAAGCACGATTGAATATAACACCATAAAGGTTATGAAATGAGTAACGTTACCTCGCGTTTCCGCGGTTATAAGGAACATACAGAAATGTATTATGCTCCATACACACTGTGAGCTACAGTAGAAACGATATAACACGACATGCAGAAACTATTATAACGTAATAAGGCACTTACTTTGATAGAAACGCACACATTTTAAAAGTTATTATTGGTAACAAAAACAACTATGACTGTGATGCAGGCAACAGACGGAAAATGTGAACACGTGTGTGCAGGACGGGAGATGAGAAAACATCTCCAGACTTGAACTGCACAAACAATTGGGAAGTGTTTGGGAAATTTTGTCCGAGTCAGAAATGTCCAAAAAATGAATTGGTCCCCAAAAGTAAAAATTACTACTTTTATGTGAATGAACACACCTCAATTCAAACTGTTGTTAGAAAATAATTTGAAATTGACAAATTTAAAAAAGCCTATAAATAAAAACAGGCTGAGTGCCTTGGTTTGAGGGCAGAGCAGATTAAATGTACTGCTGCGTAACAATCACATTCTGGAATGGAGAGAACGTTCTAACATCACGTGCATAAAAAAAACTATTTGGAACTCACGCACGAAAGGGTTAAAAGTACATTTACAGTTGAAGTCAGAAGTTTACATACACTTATGCTGGAGTCATTAAAACTCGATTTACCCACTCCACAAATATCTTGTTCGCAAACTATCGTTTTGGCAAGTCGGTTAGGACCTTGTGCATGACACAAGTAAATTTTCAAAAAATTGTTTACATACAGATTAATTCCCGTATAATTCACTGTATCACAATTCCAGTGGGTTAGAAGTTTACATACACTAAGTTGACTCTGCCATTAAAAAGCTTGGACAATTTCAGAAAATTATGTCATGGCTTTAGAAGCTTCTGATAGGCTAATCGACATAATTTGAGTCAATTGGAGTTGTACCTGTGGATGTATTTCAAGGCATACCTTCAAACTCAGTGCCTGTTTGCTTGACATCATGGGAAAATCAAAAGAAATCAGCCAAGACCTCAGAAAAACAATTGTAGCCCTCCACGTCTGACAGCCAACTTTCTAACTTTTGGACTATATAGCACTCCCAGAAGGCATGAATCATTGACTCATTGTTAGTTTTACACTTAATACATTACTGCCATTGTGCTCTCAAATTTGTGAATTTTGTTTATGTATAATAAATTCAGTACATTAGTTTATACTGGATTAACTTCTCTAGGGTAGGGGGCAGCATTTTCACGTTTGGATGAAAAGCATACCCAAATTCAACTGCCAGCTACTCATCCCCAGAAGATAAGATATGCATATTATTTGTAGATTTGGATAGACAACACTCGGAAGTTTCTAAAACTGTTTGAATCATGTCTGTGAGTATAACAGAACTTATTTAGCAGGCGAAACCCCGAGGACAAACCATTCAGATATCTTTTTTTTTTAGGTCACTCTTTTCAATGGGTTTTCATTGGGAAACCAGATTTCTAAGCAACCTGCTTGCAGTTCCTACGGTTTCCACTGGATGTCAACAGTCCTGAGAAATTGGTTGAGGTTATTGCTTTGTGTAATGAAGAAGTACGGCCATCTTGAAGTCGAGTCACTCGACGTGTCCTGTTTGTTAGAGGCGGGAGACCAGAAAGCATGCTACACATTGTTTTTCTCTGGTGTTGAACACAGATCATCCCGTCTTCAATTTTATCTGATAATTAACGTTAAAAAAATACCTAAAGTTGTATTACAAAAGTAGTTTGACATTTTTAGGCAAAGTTTATAGGTAACCTTTGAGATATTTTGTCGTCACGTTTGAGCAAGTTGGAACCTGTGTTTTTCTGGATTAAACGCGCCAAATAAATTGACATTTTGGATATATATTGATGGAATTAATCGAACAAAAGGACCATTTGTGATGTTTATAGGACATATTGGAGTGCCAACAACAGAAGCTCGTCAAAGGCATGAATTATATTTTTATTTCTGCGTTTTGTGTCGCGCCTGCAGGGTTGAAATATGCGTATCTCTCTTTGTTTACAATGGTGCTATCCTCAGAAAATAGCAGCGTATGCTTTCGCCGAAAAGCATATTTGAATTCTGACATGTTGGCTGGATTCACAACCAGTGTGATTTTAATTTGGTATCTTTCATTTGTGATTTAATGAAAGTTTGATTTTATAGTAATTTTCATAGTAATTTATTTGAATTTGGCGCTCTGCATTTTCTCAGGCTTTTTGCCACGTGAGACAGTAGCGTCCCGTCTAAACTCAGATGTTTTATATAAATATGAACTTTACCGAACAAAACATACATGTATTGTGTAACATGAAGTCCTATGAGTGTCATCTGATGAAGATCATCAAAGGTTAGTGATCAATTTTATCTCTATTTCTGCTTTTTGTTACTGCTTTCTTTGGCTGGAAAAATGGCTGCCTTTTTCTGTGACTTGGCTCATACCTAACATAATCGTTTGGTGTGCTTTCGTCGTAAAACCTTTTTGAAATCGGACACTGTGGCTGGATTTACAACAAGTGTATCTTTAAAATGGTGTAATAAACATGTATGTTTGAGGAATTTAAATTATGGGATTTCTGTTGTTTTGAATTTGGCGCCCTGCAGTTTCACAGGTTGTTGACGAGGTGGGATGCTACCGTCCCACATACCTTAGAGAAGTTAAGCATACATTTTCGATAACTGCAATTTTGTTAGTTATGTTCCAACACTGCCTCCATCTTGTGCCAAAATCAGTTATTTTTAGGTCTTGGATCCAATAGTTTATATTGTTTTGTAAAGATTGTCAGTTGGATAGGCTATCTGCAAGGTTTTGTATATATGTTACATATCATATAAGTATCATTTTCTGACTCGAATTAAACTACCTCAACATTTCGTTAATATACAGTGCATTCGGTGCATGTTTTTTTTAATGTTTGCAAATGTATAAAAGAAAACGACTTAAATACCATTTACATAAGTAATCAAACCCTTTATTCAGTACTTTGTTGAAGTACCTTTGGCAGCGAGTACAGCCTCCAGTCTTCTTGGGTATGACGCAACAAGCTTGCACAGCTATTTTTCAGGTCTATCCACAGATGTTCGATCAGGTTCAAGTCCGGGCTCTGGCTGGGCCACTCAAGGACATTGAGACTTGTCCCGAAGCCACTCCTGCGTTGTCTTGGCTGTGTGCTTAGGGTTGTTGTCCTGTTGGAATGTGAACCTTTGCCCCAGTCAGAGGTCCTGAGCGTTCTGGAGCAGGTTTTCATCAAGGATCTCTCTGTACTCCCAGTCCCTTCCACTGAAAAACATCCCCACAGCATGTTGCTGCCACCACCATGCATCAACGTAGGGATGGTAATGGCCAGGTGATGAGCTGGCCTGGTTTCCTCCAGACGTGACATTTGACATTCAGGCCAAAGAGTTCAATCTTGGTTTCATCAGACCAGAGAATCTTGTTTCTCATGGTCTGAGAGTCCTTTAGGTGCCTTTTGGCAAACTCCAAGCAGGCTGTCATGTGAAATTTACTGAGGAGTGGCTTAAATCTGGCCACTCTACCGATCAGGCCCTTCTCCCCCGATTGCTCAGTTTGGCCAGGCGGCCAGCTCTATGACGAGTTCTTCCATTTAAGAATGATGGAGGCCACTTTGTTCTTTGGAATCTTCAATACTACAGAAATGTTTTGGTACCCTTCCCCAGATCTGTGCCTCGACACAATCCTGTCTGTCTCGGAGCTCTACGGTCAATTCCTTTGACCTCATGGCTTGGTTTTTGCTCTGATATGCACTGTCAACTTTCAGACCTAATATAGACAGGTGTGTGCCTTTCCAAATAATTTCGAATCAATTGAATTTACCACAGGTGGAATCCAATCAGGTTGTAGAAACATCTCAAGGATGATCAATGGAAACAGGATGCACCTAAGTTAAATTTCGAGTCCCACAGCAAAGGGTCTGAATTCGTATGTACAGTGGGGCAAAAAAAGTATTTAGTCAGCCACCAATTGTGCAAGTTCTCCCACTTAAAAAGATGAGAGAGGCCTGTAATTTTCATCATAGGTACACTTCAACTATGACAGACAAAATGAGGGAAATAAATCCAGAAAATCACATTGTAGGATTTTTAATGAATTTATTTGCAAATTATGGTGGAAAATAAGTATTTGGTCAATAACAAACAAGCAAGATGTCTGGCTCTCACAGACCTGTAAGAACTTCTTCAAGAGGCTCCTCTGTCCTCCACTCATTACCTGTATTAATGGCACCTGCTTGAACTTGTTATCAGTATAAAAGACACCTGTCCACAACCTCAAACAGTCACACTCCAAACTCCACTATGGCCAAGACCAAAGAGCTGTCAAAGGACACCAGAAACAAAATTGTAGACCTGCACCAGGCTGGGAAGACTGAATCTGCAATAGGTAAGCAGCTTGGTTTGACGAAATCAACTGTGGGAGCAATTATTAGGAAATGGAAGACATACAAGACCACTGATAATCTCCCTCGGTCTGGGGCTCCACACAAGATCTCACCCGGTGGGGTCAAAATGATCACAAGAACGGTGAGCAAAAATCCCAGAACCACACGGGGGGACCTAGTGAATGACCTGCAGAGAGCTGGGACCAAAGTAACAAAGCCTACCATCAGTAACACACTATGCCGCCAGGGACTCAAATCCTGCAGTGCCAGACGTGTCCCCCTGCTTAAGCCAGTACATGTCCAGGCCCGTTTGAAGTTTGCTAGAGAGCATTTGGATGATCCAGAAGAAGATTGGGAGAATGTCATATGGTCAGATGAAACCAAAATAGAACTTTTTGGTAAAAACTCAACTCGTCGTGTTTGGAGGACAAAGAATGCTGAGTTGCATCCAAAGAACACCATACCTACTGTGAAGCATGGGGGTGGAAACATCATGCTTTGGGGCTGTTTTTCTGCAAAGGGACCAGGACGACTGATCCGTGTAAAGGACAGAATGAATGGGGCCATGTATCGTGAGATTTTGAGTGAAAACCTCCTTCCATCAGCAAGTGCATTGAAGATGAAACGTGGCTGGGTCTTTCAGCATGACAATGATCCCAAACACACCGCCCGGGCAACGAAGGAGTGGCTTCGTAAGAAGCATTTCAAGGTCCTGGAGAGGCCTAGCCAGTCTCCAGATCTCAACCCCATAGAAAATCTTTGGAGGGAGTTGAAAGTCCATGTTGCAGAGCAACAGCCCCAAAACATCACTGCTCTAGAAGAGATCTGCATGGTGGAATGGGCCAAAATACCAGCAACAGTGTGTGAAAACCTTGTGACTTACAGAAAACGTTTGACCTCTGTCATTGCCAACAAAGGGTATATAACAAAGTATTGAGAAACTTTTGTTATTGACCAAATACTTATTTTCCACCATAATTTGCAAATAAATTCATTAAAAATCCTAAAATGTGATTTTCTGGATTTTTTTCTCATTTTGTTTATCATAGATGTGTAACGGTCCTGACCTGTTTTATGTTGTTTTTTGTATGTGTTTAGGTCAGGGCATGTGTTTTGGGTGGGCAGTCTATGTTATCTGTTTCTATGTTGGTTTTGGTTGCCTGGTATGGCTCTTAATTAGAGGCAGGTGTTTTGCGTTCTCCTCTAATTAAGAGTCATATTTAGGTAGGGTGTTCTCACTGTTTGTTTGTGGGTGATTGTCTCCTGTGTCTGTGTCGATGTTACACCATACGGGATTGTTTCGGTTTGTTCGTGCGTTTTTGTAGTAAGTACTTGTTCGTTCGTTCTGCGTGTGTTATGTCAGTTCGTCGTACTAGTCTGTCTATTTTCGTTTTGTTATTTTGTTAGTTTATTCAAGTATAGTTTGTTTCGTTTTGTCTTATAAATAAAACTCATCATGTTTTCACAACCCGCTGCGCCTTGGCTCGATCACTACACCTCCTCTTCTTATGAAGAGAGAGAGGAACGCCGTTACAAGATGAAGTGTACCTATGATGAAAATTACAAGCCTGTCTCATCTTTTTAAGTGGGAAAACTTGCACAATTGGTGGCTGACTAAATACTTTTTGCCCCACTGTAAATAAGTATTTAATTTTTTTCAATTATACTTTTGAAAAAAAATATTTTAAAAACCTGTTTACACTTAGTCATGATGGGGAATTGTGTTTTCTGAATACTTTCCGAATGCCCTAAAACTTTTAAATTGCAGGTATTCTAAAATGTCTACATTGGTCAGTCCAAAATCGCTTATTAAATCTGTCATGGAAATAATTGTATTACAAATCCGACAGTCACAAGATGGGGACTTCAAGTAGGCACGTCAAGGGAACTGTAGCTTACTGTTCAGATGGGTTAAATGGAAACTGAAATCTGAACACTGACTGTAATGTAGGTCGATAACCGATTACAGAGCCGTAATATTAACTCCTGCAGAGTTAAGCATTTCTTGCAGTAAAGTTATACACCAAATGTAAGCTAAATTCTGACTCGGGAACAGGAGTGGAGAAACGTGATTTCTTTCTTTCAGCATCTTGAGAGAATGTGAATGTGCAATTACGTCTATATAAGTGCCATCTTCACAGCAAAACTTGTACTGAGAGATGACGCAACCCCAAAATTCTGCAAAGCCAGTTCTGTTCCATACTCCCTGAGACCAAAGGTGGAAGCAGAAATCGATCGCTTGCAGGATACAGGGATCCTGACGAAAGTGGACAGAAGCGAATGGGCCACACCCATAGTTCCTATTGTGAAGAAAGACGGGTCTGTTAGAATGTGTGGGGACTTCAAGGTAACTGTGAATTCAATGTTGCATGTGGACCAATACCCCCTGCCACGTCTGGAGGACATCTTTGCTGCACTAGCTGGTGGGAAACACTTCAGTAAAATCGATCTGAAACAGGCTTACCTGCAGCTACCGGTTGAAGAGAGCTCCAAACAGTTCCTGACAATAAACACACACAAAGGTCTATACAGGTATAACCGCCTGGTTTTTGGCATTGCATCGGCCCAGCCATTTGGCAACGAACTATTGACCAGATTTTGCAAAGGAATCCCAGGAACCCAGTGTATCCTGGATGACATGATCATAACAGGACACACCGACAAAGAGCACCTGGCTAACCTGGAAGAGGTCCTGAAAAGACTGAAAGAGTATGGTCTACAGGCAAACTTACAGAAGTGTGAGTTCTTCAAAGAGAAGATTGTCTTCTGTGGACATGAAATTGACCGAAATGGATTGCACAAAACACAGGACAAAATCGAGGCAGTGGTACAGGCACCACGACCACAAAATATCACAGAAGTGAGATCTTTTGCAGGACTGATCAATTACTACAGAAGATTCCTCCCAAACTGTTCAGCAGTACTCCAGCCTCTAAAATCAGCTCCTGGAAAAGAATAGGACATGGCGGTGGACAGAACAGTGTGAAAATGCATTTCTTAAGGCAAAACAGCTCATCACATCTGAGCAGGTCCTGATGCATTATGACCCTGAACTGCCAGTGAAGATGGCTTGTGATGCGTCCACTTATGGCTTAAGGGCCGTCCTTTCACACCCACTGAAAGATGGGTCAGAGAGACCAGTTGCATTTGCGTCACGAACGTTGAATGATGCAGAGAAAAACTACTCACAAACCGACAAAGAAGCACTGGCGCTAGTGTGGGGCGTCAAGAAATTCCACGCATACCTATATGGAAAGCGTTTCCCACTGGTTACGGATCACCAGCCGTTGCTTTCCATTTTCAGTCCAAAGAAAGGCATTCCGGCAATGACAGCAGCTAGGTTACAGCGATACGCCTTGTTCCTTGCCAGTCATATGTATGACATTGAGTTTAAGCCGTCGTCCCTCCACACAAATGCAGATGGATTATCCAGACTGCCATGTACAAAAGAAAGACAAAGGAGTGTGGATGCAGTGGACATTTTCCATACCGCTCAGCTCGAGGCACGACCGGTCACAAGCACAGTTATCAAACAGGAGACAAGGAAAGATGTGACCTTGTCAAAAGTGTACACCTACACCATGTCAGGATGGCCAGCTACTGGCAGAAAGGAGCTGACTCCGTATTTCTAGCGGAGAAACAAAATTACAACGTTCCAAGGATGTTTGATGTGGGGAATGAGAGTCATGATACCCCAGAAATGCCAACATCAGGTTTTGCAGCAACTACATGAAGGTCATGTTGGAATTGTCAAAATGAAGCTGCTCGCAAGGAGCCACTTCTGGTGGCCAGGTCTGGATCAACAGATAGAAAACATGGCGAAGAACTGTAGCGGATGTTTGGAAACCCTTCACATGCCTGCTCCTGTCCCAGTCCACCCATGGAAATGGCCCACAGAGCAATGGCAGAGAATTCATGTGGAATACGCTTGTCCCTTTGAAAAGCACATGTTTCTGGTTATAGTTGATGCCCATTCCAAATGGCCAGAGGTATTTTGCACTGACTCCTCCACCTCAGCTCAGACGATAGAATGTCTCAGAACAACGTTTGCACGCTTCGGATTGCCGCTGCAACCGGTAAGTGACGAGTTTACAAGATTCATGTCAGTAAATGGAATCAAACACTCAACCTCAGCTCTGTACCACCCTGCCACCAATGGGCTGGCAGAACGCTTTGTGCAAACCCTAAAGCAAGGACTCCGTGCAGCAAAACGAGACGAAGGGACTTTGCAAACAAAACTGGCCAAGTTCCTGGCCTCCTACAGAAACACCCCACATGCCACGACAAATGAAAGCCCAGCCTCACTGATGTTCGGGAGGCCTCTCCGCACACAGCTGGATCATGAAGCCAAACAGGCGTAATGAGGTGCTGAACAAACAAGCCAAGATGCTCTCCGGTGGCCGGGAGCGCCATCTCCAAACAGGACAGGAAGTGGTGGTGCGAGACTACAGAAGGGGAGGGAAATGGACAAGAGGGACCGTACATACAGGACCCAGAACTTACCAGGTTCAAGTGAGCCCAGACATAAATGTGGCGGCGTCACATTAATCAAATGCATTCCACGGAAAACAGCACAACAATCGAGAGAGAACAGGCACAGAGAGCTCCTGAGAGTGACACACAGGGACCTGTAGAGGACGGTGGGGCAGTAAAGAGACCCCAGGCTGAAAGAAGGGAACATGTTGATGAAGGTGCTGCTATAGCAGAAGCTATAATGGAACAAGCACACACTGAGGATGTTCAGGAGCCTCCAGACAATCCTAGGTGCTACCCAGAACGAAGGCACCGTCCACCAGACAGACTGGACTTATAAAACAAACAAAAAATAACTGTTCAAGTTCAAATTAAAAGATGCAAAATAACTACAACAAGTTCTGGGAAGTGTTTCAGTTGTGGTTTGGTAAAAGTAACTCTGATTGAATAAGAGAAGGAATGTTATGTTCTGTTAATTACTAACGTCCCCTTTAAGAATGGAGCACCCTTGGTCATGCACAGTGTTGTTCTATGTTATTCTGGTACTAACTCATTTTATTAAATGTGAAGCTCCAGTTCCATTTCTTGTATTCAGAGTCTTTCTTATTATATAAATAAGTAATACGAGCTAAGACACTACAAACGTCATGAAAGCTGATAGTATTTCAAATCACATAAAATGTGACATTTTGTACATTAGCAGGTTAGGGGTGGGTCCAGGCCTCAGATTTTCACTTTATCACATACAGTTGGGTGGTTGCGGATGGGTTATTAGCAATTGCGGGCGGGTGAACAATCAGCTGACTTGCGCACCACTAGTGTGTTAATTCCCAGTACTGGACACTTGCTTAAAATATGTTTGGGTTTTAACATTACACATTATATAATTTTTCTGTCTCCCGTTCTTTCACACCTTTCCTACTTCCTCTCCTACCCTACCCTCCTCTGACCATCTCCTTTTCTCATTCCCTCTTCGCTTTCCTCCCCTCTCTAACTGTCTTTCGCCCATCCTCTCCTCTCTTTTCTCTCCTTCATTGCGTGAGCAGCTACAGCCGTATGCAGCATTCACACTGCCCAATTATGATTCACACAATGCGAGAGAGGGAGAGACACCCTATAGGTTAGCTTTGGAATATGATGGGGAAAGAACGAAAGAGGGAAAGAGAGGGAATGATCATATGCTGAAACATTTAAAAGGGAAATGTACAAATGTAGAAAGGGAGATGTCCATATGTTTGGTTAGGAATGACGCATGTGAGGGAGGCAGAAAGGGAAAAGGAGATCGGAATCTTCACACACTTCCAGAGGGATGTCACCAACAGTCATGCCATAAGAAAGAGATATAAAGTGACACACACACACAGTGGATTACCCCAGTAAGTTCATGGGTGAGTGGTGAAAGAAGGTGACATCTATATTCTCAGGTTGACACATTGGGGTCTGAGGGCCTTCTTTATTTTTCTGTCCTCTCATTCATTACTTTCCTGCTCTCCTCCATCATCCTCTGTTTTTCTCTCCTATTCACCCACTCCCTCCACCCTCTATCCCATACCTCCTTTCCTCCATTGATGTCACAGGGCAAGTGTGACAAATACTTTCAGTCCTCACCGTTCGCCCATCCCCTCCTCTCCTATTTTGAGGTAAGAGGGCAAGAATTACAAGTATTTAATTCACTCACATCCTTCTATCATCCTCTTATTCCATTCTCTCTCCGTTCGCTTCCTCCCTCCTCTCCTCCATCACTTCAAAATTAACTCCTGTCTTTATCCCCCTCCTCCTCTCTCATATTGAGTTCAGAGGGTTAGTGTGACAAGTATTTCATTCCTCCTCTCATCATTTCCCATCACTCATTTCCTCTATTCCTCTCCACCCCCCTCCTTCAGTAGGATTGTCTGGTGTTGACAGTGAGGGCACTGTAGGTGCACCATCAAAGGATAGGAAAGAAAGAAAAAAGACAGAAATAAAGACAAAAAGAGAAGAGTGTGGAAGGTGAGGGAAGAGAAGAAAAATAAAGGATAGAATAGGCAAGACGAGGTCACACAAACATACTATGATTGTTCACTTCTTTGTGATAGGGGGCAGCATTTTCACTTTTGGATGAATTGCGTGCCCATAGTGAACTGCCTCCTACTCTGTCCCAGATGCTAATATATGCATATTATTATTACTATTGGATATAAAACACTCTGAAGTTTCTAAAACTGTTTGAATGATGTCGGTGACTATAACAGAACTCATATGGCAGGCAAAAACCTGAGACAAAATCCAAACAGGAGTGAGAATTCTGAGACTGGTCGATGTTCAACTCATTGCCTATTCAATTCCCTGTAAGATATGGATCTGCTTGCACTTCCTACACCTTCCACTAGATGTCAACAGTCCGTAGAACGTGGAATGAAGCCTCTACTGTGATATGTGGCCGGATGGGAGGTGTTTCAGTCATTGGTCTGGCTAGTTCCTGGTCACACGCATTCCAAACGATATCCTCTTACTTTCCATAACTTCTAGAGACACAAAGGAATTCTCCGGTTGGAACGTTATTGGATAGTTATGACAACAACATCCTGAAGATGGATTCTATACTTAGTGTGATCAGTTTATTCGACCTGTTATATAACTTTTTGAAGTTTTCGTCCGAGTTCGCCTGCATCTGCGCGAGCGTTTGGACATGTGCACAAAACATGCTAGCAAAAGTAGCTACTTAGACATAAGTAATGGACATTATCGAACAAAACAACGATTTATTGTGGAACTAGGATTCCTGGGAGTGTATTCTGATGAAGAAAAATTTATGATGTAATTTCGTATTTCTGTTGACTCCAACATGGCGGAGAAATGTTGTTATATCTGAGCGCCGTCTCAGATTATTGCATGGGTTGCTTTTTCCGTAAAGTTTTTTTTAAATCTGACACAGCGGTTGCATTAACAACAAGTGTATCTTTAATTCCTTGTAAAACATGTATCTTTCATCAAAGTTTATGATGAGTATTTCTGTTATTTGACGTGGCTCTCTGCAATTTCTCCGGATATTTTGGAGGCATTTCTGAACATGGGGCCAATGTAAACCGAGATTTGTGGATATAAATATGCACATTATCGAACAAAACATGTGTTGTGTAATGTATTGTACATGTATTGTAATGTACATGTATTGTGTAACATAATGTCCTATGGGTGTCATCTGATGAAGAACATCAAAGGTTAGTGATTCATTTTATCTCTATTTCTGCTTTTGTGACTACTATCTTTGGCTGGGAAAATGGCTGTGTTTTTCTGTGGCTATGTACTGAGCTAACATAATCGTTTGGTGTGCTTTCGCCGTAAATCCTTTTTGAAATCAGACATGTTGGCTGGATTCACAACATGTGTAGCTTTAATTTGGTGTCTTTCATGTGTCATTTCATGAAAGATTGATTTTTATAGTAATATATTTGAATTTGGCGCGCTACATTTTTTCTGGCTTTTTGGCCAAGTGTGACGCTACCGTCCCACATATCCCAGAGAAGTTAATTTGCTTTCTACAGTTGTTAACCTTGCAAAACATTTCTCTAGTCTAGACTAATGCAATTACCAACAGAGCTCAAATCTGTTACCTTGTCCCCCTGCCACGACAAGGACAGGAGGCATACAGAGGTGATTTTGAATTCAGAGTGAAATGAAAGAGGCAGGATGAGAGAGAGAAAAAGAGAGATAGAGAGAGATGGAGAGGGAGAGGGGCAGGCAGGGAGAGACAGACAGTACACGCAATTACCATGACGACCCAAAAACCTGCAGGATAGAACAGAAGTCAAATCTGTCTCCCTGTCAAGGAAAACAGAGGTAACAAGGTGATTAGAATATAGAGGACAGAGGGAAGTAGAGCGGGAGGGAGAGAGAGGGGAAGCACACAAAGTCAAGAAGGTGATTAGAATAGAGGACAGAGGGAAGTAGAGCGGGAGGGAGAGAGAGGGGAAGCACACAAAGTCAAGAAGGTGATTAGAATAGAGGACAGAGGGAAGTAGAGCGGGAGGGAGAGAGAGGGGAAGCACACAAAGTCAAGAAGGTGATTAGAATAGAGGACAGAGGGAAGTAGAGCGGAAGGGAGAGAGAGGGGAAGCACACAAAGAAGGTGATTAGAATAGAGGACAGAGGGAAGTAGAGCGGGAGGGAGAGAGAGGGGAAGCACACAAAGTCAAGAAGGTGATTAGAATAGAGGACAGAGGGAAGTAGAGCGGGAGGGAGAGAGAGGGGAAGCACACAAAGTCAAGAAGGTGATTAGAATAGAGGACAGAGGGAAGTAGAGCGGAAGGGAGAGAGAGGGGAAGCACACAAAGAAGGTGATTAGAATAGAGGACAGAGGGAAGTAGAGCGGGAGGGAGAGAGAGGGGAAGCACACAAAGTCAAGAAGGTGATTAGAATAGAGGACAGAGGGAAGTAGAGCGTGAGGGAGAGAGAGGGGAAGCACACAAAGTCAAGAAGGTGATTAGAATATAGAGGACAGAGGGAAGTAGAGCGGGAGGGAGAGAGAGGGGAGGCACACAAAGTCAAGAAGGTGATTAGAATAGAGGACAGAGGGAAGTAGAGCGGGAGGGAGAGAGATGGGAAGCACACAAAGTCAAGAAGGTGATTTGAATACAGATAGGACTATGAATGGCTAAAGTCTCTCTCGCTCTCTTACTCTCCACTTCTCTAACTCCTGTGTGCGTTTATAGCAACGCACATGCCCCCGCCCAACTGAGGATCTGTTATTCTTTTTACCTTCGTTTGACGGATGCAAAATCCACTTGTCACTTAAATCTCGCAGGATTCATTGCTTTCATTTTACTACTGTGACTCTCTTACTCTTGTTTGTGCCTGTATTACCCCCCCCCCCCCGCCATTAATGTTACGAGCGCGGAAATGTTTGCAATGACCTGTCAAACACACCCCGGTAATGGCTGAAATGGGCAAAATTTAATACATTTTCTTTCCGTTGCATCTACAGTTCCAGTCAAAAGTTTGGACACACTTACTCATTGAAGCGTTTTACTTTATTTTTTTACTATTTTCGACATTGTAGAATAATATTGAATACATCTAAACTATGAAATAACACATATAGAATCATGTAGTAACCAAAAGAAAGTGTTAAACAAATCTAAATATATTTTATATTTGAGATTCTTCAAAGTAGCCACCCTTTGCCTTGATGACAGCTTTGCACACTCTTGGCATTCTCTCAACCAGCTTCACCTGGAATGCTTTTCCAAAAGTCTTGAAGGAGTTCAGCCTTGCCCCACCCATTTATGTTAATTTAATAGTATATGTAAATACACCCCGTGTATTTATGTAAATGAGGCACATATAATTTCCTTTAATTTAACCCAAAATATTTTTAATACATTAGAAAATGTATGTATATATATATATATATATCGTTTTAATTGAATCATTACTTAACTAGAAAAGTCAGTTAAGAACAAATTCTTATTTACAATGACGGCCTACACCAGCCAAACCCTGGCGACGCTGGGCCAATTGTGCGCCGCCCTATGGGACTCCCAATCATGGCCGGTTGTGATAGAGCCTGGATTCGAGCCAGGGTGTCTGTAGTCACGCCTCTAGTACTGAGATGCAGTGCCTTAGACCGCTGCGCCACTCAGGAGTTTGTGTGTGAACACTATATATGTGCAATTTAAGAAGAAAACAATGTCAAATTTGACAATAAACTGAATACCTGAATTACCACAGCTATAATTCAGTCAATATCTGATGGATTTAAAATATTCAAAATGTTTGGAGTATCTTCAGTCATTGTCCAACTGTTGCATTTATTAGAATTGTTTGTAAAACCTTTTAACAATTTTGATGACCTTTGCTAGTGTTTAGGGAAATGGGAAAGAGACACACAGAGAGAGAGAGAGACACACACAGAGACAAGAGGTAATCGGCATTTTTGGACACCGATTATGGTTGATTACATTGCACTCCACGAGGAGACTGTGTGGCAGGCTGACTGCCTGTTACGCGAGTGCAGCAAGGAGCCAAAGTAAGTTGCTAGCTAGCATTAAACCTATCTTATAAAAAACAATCAATCTTAACATAATCACTAGTTAACTACACATGGTTGATGATATTACTTGTTTATCTAGCCTGTCCTGTGTTGCATATAATCGATGCGGTGCCTGTTCATTTATCATCGAATCACAGCCTACTTCGCCAAATGGGTGATGATTTAACAAGCGCATTTGCGAAAATAAGCACTGTCGTTGCACCAATGTGTACCTAACCATAAACATCGATGCCTTAAAATCGATACACAAATATATATTTTTTAAACCTGCATATTTAGTTAATATTGCCTGCTAACATGGATTTCATTTAACTAGGGAAATTGTGTCACTTCTCTTGCGTTTTGTGCAAGCAGAGTATATGCAGCAGTTTGGGCTGCCTGGCTCGTTGCGAACTGTGTGTAGATCATTTCTTCCTAACAAAGACCATAATTAATTTGCCAGAATTGTACATAATTATGACATAACATTGAAGGTTGTGCAATGTAACAGCAATATTTAGACTTAGGGTTGCCACCCATTCGATAAAATACGTAACGGTTCCGTATTTCACTGAAAGAATAAACGTTTTGTTTTCTAAATGAAAGTTTCTGGATTTGACCACATTAATGACCTAAGTCTCGTATTTCTGTGTGTTATTATATTATAATTAAGTCTATGATTTGATAGAGCAGTCTGACTGAGCGGTGGTAGGCAGCAGCAGGCTCGTAAGCATTCATTCAAACAGCACTTTTGTGCGTTTTGCCAGCAGCTCTTCATTGTGCATCAAGCATGGCGCTGTTTATGACTTCAAGCCTATCAACTCCCGAGATTAGGCTGGCAATACTAAAGTACATCCAATAGTATAAAAAAGGTATATGAAAAACAAATGGTATAGAGAGAAATAGTCCTATGATTCCTATAATAACTATAACCTATAACTGCTTACCTGGGAATATTGAAGACTGTCAAAAGGAACCACCAGCTTTCATATGTTCTCATGTTCTGAGCAAGGAACGTTAGCTATTTTACATGGTAAATGTTGATTTTATTGATGTATTATATTAAGTTTAACCTGTCTAGGATCAGCGTGGCGCTAGCGGCACCCCCCCCCCCCCCACTGAAAAACCAGTGCCGCGAAATTCAAAAACAATATTTTTTTTAAATATTTAACTTTCACACATTAAAGTCCAATACAGCTAATGAAAGACACAGATCTTGTGAATCCAGTCAACATGTCCGATTTTTAAAATGTTTTACAGGGAAGACACAATATGTAAAGATGTACATCTATTACCTAAAAAGACATTAGCATAATCCACCATCTTTTATTTGTCCACCAACACCAGTAGCCATCACCAATTCGGCTAAACTAAGATATTTATAGCCCCTAACCAACAAAAAAACTCATTAGATGACAGTCTGATAACATATTTATGGTATGGGATAGGTTTTGTTAGAAAAAAGTGCATATTTCAGGTAGATGGCATAGGTTACAATTGCACCCACCGTCACAAATGGAATAGAAAAACTACTTAGAGCAACGTGTTTACCTACTTACTAATCATCAAACATTTCGTAAAAATACACAGCATACACGAATCGAAAGACACAGATCCTGTGAATACAGACAATATTTCAGATTTTCTAAGTGTCTTACAGCGAAAACACAATAAATCGTTATATTAGCATAGCACATAGCACATAGCAGCCCAGCATTGATTCTAGCCAAAGTGAGCGATAAAAGTCAACATCGCCAAAAGATATTAATTTTTTCACTAACCTTCTCAGAATTCTTCCGATGACACTCCTGTAACATCATATTACACAATCCATATAGAGTTTGATCGCAAATGTTTATATTTAGCCACCAAAATCATGGTTAGACAATGTGAAATGTAGACAAGCTGGTCAGAAAATGTCCTTGCGCCACTTAGACAGTGATCTACTCTTATACATAAATACTCATAAACGTGACTAAAAAATATAGGGTGGACAGGGATTGATAGACAATTTAATTCTTAATACAATTGCGGAATTAAATTTTTTAATTTATCCTTACTTTTCAATACAGTTTGCGCCAAGCGAAGCTACGTCAAAAAACATGGCGTCCTAAGCCACTAAAATGTTTCGACAGAAACACGATTTATCATAATAAAAATGTCCTACCTTGAGCTGTTCTTCCATCAGTATCTTGGGCAAAGGATCCTTTCTTGGGAGTAATCGTCTTTTGGTGGAAAGCTGTCCTCTTGCCATGTGGAAATGCCAACTACGTTCGGGATGAACTGAAAAGCGTGCCCAACTATTCACATCGTTGCAAAAATAAATGTCCCAAAATCGCACTAAACGGATATAAATTGCTATAAAACGCTTTAAATTAACTACCTTATGATGTTTTTAACTCCTATAACGAGTGAAAAGATGACCGGAGAAATATAACAGGCTAAACTAACGCTTGGAACAGGAGAGGGTCGGTGTCCTCCACGCGCGTGACGCACCAAGAAAAGACTTGCTAGCTACAGCGTTTTTTGATTTATAGGGCCTGTGAACGCGCAATCGACCCCATTGGAATCGTCATCACGTAAAGGCATCCAGGGGAAGACGTAAGAAGTGTCCGTACAGTCATAGCAATAAGAGTGCCCTTTTAACTGACTTCAGAACAGTGGCCAACATTTCTGAAATCTGAATCCATGTCAGGGAAATTGCTGTAGAATGGGCTCTGTTCCACTTAGAGACAAAATTTCAACTCCTATAGAAACTATAGACTGTTTTCTATCCAATAATAATAATAATATGCATATTGTACGATCAAGGATTTTGTGGGAAGCCGTTTCAAAAATTACCCAATTAGCATAAATTGTCTCAACAGCGCCCCCATCCCCAACAGGTTAAATAAAAGTGTTCATTCAATATTGTTGCAATTGTCATTGTTACAAATATATATATATATATATATACACACAAATCGGCATCGGCTTTTTTTGGTCATCTAATAATCGGCATTGGAAAATCATAATCGGTCGACCTCTAACAGAGACACAGAGAAACAGAAAGAGAAACAGAGATACAGAGAGTGAGCGAAACAGAGACACAGAGAGTGAGCGAAACACAGAGAGAGACACAGAGAGACAGAGAGAGACATAGAGAGAGAGAGAGACAGAGAGAGACATAGAGAGAGAGAGAGACATAGAGACAGAGAGAGACAGAGAGAGACATAGAGAGAGAGAGAGACATAGAGACAGAGAGAGACAGAGAGAGACATAGAGAGAGAGAGAGACAGAGAGAGACAGAGAGAGACAGAGAGAGACAGAGAGAGAGAGACAGAGAGAGACAGAGAGAGAGAGAGACAGAGAGAGACAGAGAGAGAGAGAGACAGAGAGAGACAGAGAGAGAGAGAGACAGAGAGAGACAGAGAGAGAGAGAGACAGAGAGAGACCGAGAGACCAAGAGAGAGACCGAGAGACCAAGAGAGAGACCGAGAGACCAAGAGAGAGACCGAGAGAGAGAGAGAGACCGAGAGAGAGAGAGAGACCGAGAGAGAGAGAGAGACCGAGAGAGAGAGAGAGACCGAGAGAGAGAGAGAGACCGAGAGAGAGAGAGAGACCGAGAGAGACCGACCGAGAGAGACCGACCGAGAGAGACCGACCGAGAGAGACCGACCGAGAGCGAGAGAGACCGACCGAGAGAGAGAGACTGACCGAGAGAGAGAGAGACCGAGAGAGAGACTGACCGAGAGAGAGACTGACCGAGAGAGAGACTGACCGAGAGAGAGACTGACCGAGAGAGAGAGAGACCGAGAGAGAGAGAGACCGAGAGAGAGAGACCGAGAGAGAGAGAGACCGAAAGAGAGACTGACCGAGAGAGAGAGACTGACCGAGAGAGAGAGACCGAGAGAGAGAGACTGACCGAGAGAGAGAGACAGAGAGAGAGAGACCGACCGAGAGAGACTGACCGAGAGAGACCGACCGAGAGAGAGAGACCGAGAGAGACCGACCGAGAGAGAGACCGAGAGAGACCGACCGAGAGAGAGACCGAGAGAGACCGACCGAGAGACCGACCGAGAGAGAGACCGAGAGAGAGACCGAGAGAGAGACCGAGAGAGACCGACCGAGAGAGACCGACCGAGAGAGACCGACCGAGAGAGACCGAGAGAGACCGACTGAGAGAGAGAGAGAGACCGAGAGAGACCGAGAGAGACCGAGAGAGACCGACCGAGAGAGAGAGAGACCGAGAGAGACCGACCGAGAGAGAGAGAGACCGACCGAGAGAGAGAGAGACCGACCGAGAGAGAGAGAGACCGACCGAGAGAGAGACCGACCGAGAGAGAGACCGACCGAGAGAGAGAGAGACCGAGAGAGAGAGAGAGACCGAGAGAGAGAGAGACCGACCGAGAGAGAGAGAGACCGACCGAGAGAGAGAGAGAGACCGACCGAGAGAGAGAGAGACCGAGAGAGAGAGACCTACCGAGAGAGAGACCGACCGAGAGAGAGACCGACCGAGAGAGAGACCGACCGAGAGAGAGACCGACCGAGAGAGAGACCGACCGAGAGAGAGACCGAGAGAGAGAGAGAGAGAAGTCATGCAGAAGAACAGCTCCTGACTTGTTATAACTTTTTGGTTGTTAAGAGCGAGATTGACACGATTCAATTAGCAAAAAATGTATAGGTAATCAAATTGTACAACTGAAGATCAACACAGGAGGAAAAGATTGACAGAGAGTGAGTTAAAAGACCAATCTACATCGTGGTAGCTAGCCAAATTCAAATCGGTCAGCTAGCTTACCGTCTAGCTCTAACTGTTTACTGGTGGTAACCATAGCAACATGGCCACTGAGGCAGCGCTAGCAGCGTTAGCAGCGACAGAAACTGAGAGACTTTCCCCACTTTTTTTTGAATACCCAGCAGAAATCAAATCAGAGAAAGGAAGAATCAATTTTAAACACAGAATTCTGAGGGAGAATCCAGAAACTTTGTTTGCCGACTGCTCACAAAACAGGACTGTTACAAACCTGTTATTTTACACAGACCACACTACTGCCTGGCATACAGCTATAACCAGGCATTTCAGCTATACCACGAAGAAAGGCATCTGCAAGGGAAGGCAAATCCACATTTTTGAGGACAGCGATAAGGACCAGGAAAACAGGTTTCTGGCGGTAAATATGTATCAGAACGGCACTGTCATGGTCCAGGGCAGTGAGGCTGCACTCAGCTCTGTTGTGCAGGACTTCCCCACCCTAACGAAGACAGCGGAAAGCAACAAAGAAAAGGACAGCACCCCGACCTCTCCCGTCACCTCAGGCACCCCAACAGCAGGACCATCCTCCCCCCTGCCTGCCTACAACCACCAGAGCCAAGACCACACTACCATCAGCCTGTTGAGAGACAGGCTGGCTGTGATAGAGGTATGGGTTACTGAGCTGAAGGAGCAGCCCCCCAGCTACACCACCACCAGCCCAGACACAGAGCTTCTACAGGACCAGATCAACCAGTGCAGGACCCAGCTGAAGAACTCTGTCCAGCAGCTGAGAAAGAGCCTTACCACAGCACTTCAGGAGGTAGAGGCCACCATGAGGAGAGAGCTGGTGCAGGTAAAAGAGGAGATGGCAAAGGAGTTGTCTGTCATCAAGAGGGTGCCACAGCACAGAGAACACACTGTAGAGACTCCCAGAGAGAAGCTGCAGCCCCTCACGACCCCTAACACCCCACCTTTACCCACACCCCCAGTCAACAAGGAGGCTCACATGGAGACACCTACTACAGAGAGAAGCTCTCTGGCCCCCCCTGACACACCCCTCCATGTACACAGGCCCTGTGTACTCCAGCCCGAGACCGTAAACGCACTAATCTGGTAAAACCCACTGAGGTGGCCATCCTCATTGACTCAAATGGGAAATTCATCCAAGAAGATAAACTCTTCCCCCAACACAAGGTGTGCAAAATATGGTGCCCAAAACACAGGATGCACTCCACATCCTGTCCCTGCCTGACTTTGGCACACCAGGCCACATTATTATTCACACCGGCACCAACAACCTGCGAGAGGAGCAGGAGAGAGTAGGCAGCCTGGTCAACAGAGTAGCAGAGAGGGCCTCTGAGCGGTTCCCCAACTCCCACATCACCATCTCCACTCTGCTGCCCAGCAAAGACTTTCATCCCCGTGCCATTCAGAAAGTCTACGCTGACATCACCAGAGGGTGTGGCCTACTCCCGAACGTACACGTTGCTCACCACCCAACAATCACCCCAGAGCATCTGCACGACCACTCCCACCTGAGGAAGCAGACAGTAGGGATGTTTGCCAAGTCTCTAAAGGACGTGGCACTTGGTAACAAACACCCCATGCTGCACTGGACAGAGGACCATCCAGAGACCCCTACCAGACCACTGCACCACCAAGGAGCCCCAGGCCCTTTCAACGCCACACCAGACCCAGCGCACCCCACCCACCACCAGAGCATCACCACTTCCATCGGTTTAGCCAGACCGGACCGGGCCCAACCTACTACCCCGCACCAGACCACCACCCCTACCAGACCAGAGAGGAAGCCCCACGGCCCAGAACTGGCCCTCCTCAACTCCACAGGGCCCAACAGCAGGACCAGCGCAGCTACGCGGAGGTCGTCAGAGGACAGGAGAACCCTGTAGGATTAAGTGAGATTAAACAGCTCCTCCAATACATCTGCACTACACACACACACACACACACACACACACACACACACACACACACACCTATTGTACTAGAATTTACTTGTTCAATGAATAGGAATATTTATATATATATAACGTAATTTTGTTGTTGTTGCTGTTATCCTGTTTATCTCACTCTTAACTTATTAGTTAGTAGTTACTGTATTTCTGACTGCTATTCTTTCTGTTGGAACATGCAATCGCTATCAGTTAGCATGTGGAACATTCAGGGCCTAAACTCATCAACATTTGGACTGAAGAGTTTAGCACTGGAGTTCAACAAAAATCTTAAAGATGTTGACGTCATCATTCTGCAGGAGACATGGTGTAAGGCTGACATTGTCACTCACTGCCCCACAGGCTACAGAGAGGTAATTGAGCCGTCACAGAAACACAGCTCTGTCAATAGAGGCAGAGACTCTGGAGGACTGATCATTTGGTACAAATCCAAACTACAACATCTAATTGATCCCCTCATAATTGGCAAATATCACATTTGGTTAAAACTGAAAAAATAACTTGTACTGACAGAAAAGGATGTGTTCCTTTGCGCAATATATTTCCCCCCTCAGAATCCCCATATTACTCAGAGATCTTCCCCACCCTTGAGGAAGAGACGTGCCATTTCCAGGCCCAGGAAAATGTGCTCATCTGTGGGGACACAAATGCGCACACAGGAACACTATCTGATCTAACGAGCACACGAGGGGACAGCTTTATTACAGGCCATACTGTTTCTAACTGCCTTAATCTCCCCCATAGAAACAACAGTGACAGCACCATCAACAAAAACAGAAGGGATCTTTTGCAGCTCTGTAGAAGCCTGGGTCTGTACTTTGTCAATGGTAGGTTACGGGGGGACTCTTTGGGGAGATTCACCTACTGCTCACCTCTTGGCCACAGTACAGTAGACTATATGATCACAGACATTGACCCTTTCTCTCTCAGCTCATTCACTGTCAAGCCACTAACACCTCTGTCTGATCACAGCCAAATTATGTTGTTCCTCAAAAGAACAGACATGGAAACAACCACACATTCACAGCCCAGTAAGCTGTACAACATCAGAAATGCATAAAGATGGGCCCAAAACAGCACAGAAGAATACCCGAAAGCAACCCTGTAACCAAAATATCCAAACACTCTTAGATAACTTTCTGGATACCACATTCACTCACAGTAAAGAAGGCATCAATCTAGCAGTACAAAACATCAACTATATATTCAGGCAAACGGCAAAAGAAACACAATTGAAATTGATAAAAAAACAAAACAAAAAAGACCACAGATGACAACTGGTTTGATGCAGATTGTAAAATTATAAGGAAAAAACTTAGAACACTATCTAACCAAAAGCACAGAGACCCAAATAAATGGTGAATTACGCCTTCATTACAGAGACTTTAAAACTATAAACGTACACTCAGAACCAAAAAAGCACAGTACAACAGCAAGCAGCTGACACTAATTGAGGAGTCCATAAACACAAACAACTTCTGGCAAAATTGAAAAAAAATTAAATAATCTAAACAAGAGGAATTAGCGATACAAAATGGTGACATATGGACAACCCATTTTAAAACACTCTACAACACCGTTCAAATTGACTCAAACGCATAACAACGCCAAATCCATGAGAGGTTGAATGGATTAGAAAAAGCTATAAAAGGTCAATCAAAATCTATTGGACTCCCAATTACTGACCAGGAGCTCTATAAGAAACTTCAGGCTCTCAAATTTAAAAAAGCATGCGGACCTGATGGCATCCTAAATGAGATGCTCAAACTCACTAGTGCAACATTTCAATTGGCTATATTAAAACTGTTTAATTTGATCCTGAGTGTAGGTTATTTCCCTGACATCTGGAATCAAGGACTCATAACCCCAATCTTTAAAAAAACGGAGACAAATTTGACCCTAACAATTCACAGAGGCATTTGTGTGTACAGTAACCTGGGGAAGGTTTTCTGTAGTATTATAAATGTAAGAGTTCTAAACTTCCTTAATAAGCACAATGTCTTGAGTAAAAGCCAAATTGGATTTATACCAAAACATCGCACAACTGATCATATTTACACCCTAACACCCTGATAGATATACATGACCACCAAAATAATACCAAAATATATGCTTGCTTTATCGACTTCCAAAAAGCATTTGATTCTATTTGGCATACAGGACTGTTCTACAAAGTTATTGAAAGTGATGTAGGGGGTAAAACATATGACATAATTAAATCAATGTATACTGGCAATACGTGCAGCATTAAAATTGGTAAGAAAATAACAGAATTCTTTAACCAGGGGCGGGGCCTTTGCCAGGGTTGCAATCTGAGCCCTACACTCTTCAATATTTACATTAACAAATTGGGCACTATTTTTGAAAAATCCTCATCCCCTGGTGTTAGTCTCCACAATTCAGAGGTTAAATGTCTACTCTTCGCAGATAACCTATGCCTACTGTCACCCACAGCACATGGCCTACAGCAGAGCCTGGACCTGCTAGAGCAGTACTGCCAGACCTGGGCCCTGGCAGTAAACCCCAAAAAGACTAAAATAATGATTTTCCAGAGAAGATCCAGATCTCAGGGAATTAGACCAAAGTTCTCAATTGGTACAAAATATATAGAGTACTGTACACACTACAATTACTTCGGTTTAAAAATAAGCTCAACTGGACACCTTAAAGGAGGCAGTGAATGAACTGAGAGAGAAAGCACGAAGGGCATTCTACGCCATTAAAAAGTAAATTCAAATTGAAATACCTATTAAAATTTGGTTAAAATTAATTGAATATGTCATTGAACTAATTGCACTTTATGGCAGTGAGGTGTGGGGTCCACTTGCAAAACAAGATTTCATCAAAATGGGACAAACACCCCATTGAAACCCTGCATGCAGAGTTCTGTAAGATTCTCCTACATGTCCAGAGGAAAACTACAAACAAATGCATGCATGGCAGAATTAGGCCAATATCCACTAATAATAAAAACTCAAAAAAGAGCAATTCAGTTTTGGAAACATCTAAAATACAGTGACCCCCTCTCATATCGTTACCAAGCCCTGCAATGCCAAGAGCTGAGCAAAGAAATAGTCCCCTCATCCAGCTGGTCCTGGGGCTGAGTTCACAAACCTGTTCTACTAACACACTGAAGCCTCAGGACCAGAACATCCAATCAATCAGAATAAACCAAATTACAACACAGTCAAAACAAAACTACATTGCTTATTGCGAAACACAAGGACAAACACAAAGCAAATGCAGTGATATCTGGCCCTAAATCGACAGTACACTGTGGCAAAATATTTGACCATGGTTACTGATCAAAACCTTAGAAAAACCTTGACAAAGTACAGGCTCAGTGAGCACAGTCTTGCCATTGAAAAGGATAGACACAGGAAAACCTGGCTCCCTGTAGAGTAAAGGCTGTGCAACCACTGCACAACAGCAGAACCTGAGATGGAGCTGCATTTCCTGACAAAATGTCAAAAATATAAAACAATTAGAGAGTGTCATTTTCCCAAATTTGAAACCCTTATTCAAGGTTTCAAGACCTCTCTGATGAGGATAGGCTACCCGTCCTGTTGGGGGAGGACGCAGAGAGCTGTGGGTTGGCAGTGCACTACATTGCTGCCTGCCATAAGTTGAGGGACAGTGTCTGACAGACCAATCAACCTGCACATGTACTCTACTGTATGCTTATTGTTATTGTTGAATGTATGGTTATTTTGACCCTTGGTTATTGTTGTTACTGTTGTCCCATTGACAATTTTGATTCTCATTTTTATATTGTAAATAAGCTTTGGCAATATGTACATTGTTACGTCATGCCAATAAAGCAAATTGAATTGAATTGAAAATTGAGAGACAGAGAGAGAGAGAGAGAGACAGAGAGAGAGAGAGAGAGAGAGAGAGACAGAGAGAGAGACAGAGAGAGAGACAGAGAGAGAGACAGAGAGAGAGACAGAGAGAGAGACAGAGAGAGAGACCGAGAGAGAGACCGATACAGAGAGAGACAGCGAGACACAGCGAGACACAGAGAGACAGCGAGAGACAGCGAGAGACAGCGAGAGACAGCGAGAGACAGCGAGAGACAGCGAGAGACAGCGAGAGACAGCGAGAGACAGCGAGAGACAGCGAGAGACAGCGAGAGACAGCGAGAGACAGCGAGAGACAGCGAGAGACAGCGAGACAGAGAGAGACAGAGAGAGACAGCGAGAGACAGCGAGAGACAGCGAGAGACAGCGAGAGACAGCGAGACAGCGAGACAGCGAGACAGCGAGACAGCGAGACAGCGAGAGACAGCGAGAGACAGCGAGACAGCGAGAGACAGAGAGAGACAGAGAGAGACAGAGAGAGACAGAGAGAGACAGAGAGAGACAGAGAGAGACACAGAGACACACAGAGACACAGAGACACAGAGACACAGAGAGACACAGAGAGACAGAGAGAGACACAGAGAGACAGCGAGACACAGAGAGAGAGACAGAGAGACCGAGAGAGAGACAGAGAGACCGAGAGAGAGACCGAGACCGAGAGACACAGAGAGACAGCGAGAGACAGCGAGAGAGCGAGAGACAGCGAGAGACAGCGAGAGAGCGAGAGACAGAGACAGCGAGAGACAGAGACAGCGAGAGACAGAGAGACAGCGAGAGACAGAGAGACAGCGAGAGACAGAGAGACAGCGAGAGACAGAGAGACAGCGAGACAGCGAGAGACAGAGAGACAGCGAGACAGCGTGACACAGAGAGACAGAGAGAGAGAGCGACAGAGAGAGAGAGGGAGAGACAGAGAGAGAGAGACAGAGAGAGAGAGGGAGAGACAATTCTTTCCGCTATTCTTTATTTTTGCAACACGAAATCACTATCAGTTAGCATGTGGAACATTCGGGGCCTAAACTCATCAACATTTGGACTCAAGAGTTTAGCACTGGAGTTCAACAAAAATGTTAAAGATGTTGATGTCATCATGCTGCAGGAGACATGGTGCAAGGCTGACATTGTCACTCGCTGCCCCACAGGCTACAGAGAGGTAATTGAGCCATCACAGAAACACAGCTCTGTCAATAGAGGCAGAGACTCTGGAGGACTGGTCATTTGGTACAAATCCAAACTACAAAATCTAATTGATCCCCTCATAATGGGTAAATATCACATTTGGTTAAAACTGAGAAAAAAAAACTTGTACTGACAGAAAAAGATGTGTTCCTTTGCGCAATATATATCCCCCCTCTGAATCCCCATATTACTCAGAGATCTTCCCCACCCTTGAGGGGACACTAATGCGCCAACAGGAACACTACCTGATCTAATGACCACACGAGGGGACAGCTTTATTATAGGTCATACAGTTTCTAACTGCCTTAAACTCCCTCATAAAAACAACAGTGACAGCACCATCAACAAAAACGGAAGAGATCTATTGCAGCTCTGTACTGTAGAAGCCTGGGTCTGTACCTTCTCAATGGTAGGTTAAGGGGGGAGTCTTTGAGATTCACCAATTGCTCACCTCTTGGCCACAGCACAGTATACTATATGATTACAGACATTGACCCTTTCTCTCTCAGCTCATTCACTGTCAAGCCACTAACACCTCTGTCCGATCACAGCCACATTATGTTGTTCATCAAAAGTGCAGACATGGAAACAACCACACATTCAAAGCCCAGTAAGCTGTACAACATCAGAAATTCATATAGATGGGCCCATAGAAGAATACCAGAAAGCAACATGTAACCAAAATATCCAAACACTCTTAGATAACTTTCTGGATACCACATTTACTCACAGTAAAGAAGGCATCAATCTAGCAGTAAAAACATCAACTATATATTCAGGCCACACCTGACAACTGGTTTGATGCAGATTGTAAAAATTATAAAGGAAAAAAACTTAGAACACTTTCCAACCAAAAGCACAGAGACCCTAATAATGGAGAATTACGCCTTCATTACTGTGAGACTTTAAAACTCTATAAACGTACACTCAGAACCAAAAAAAGCACAGTACAACAGCAAGCAGCTGACACTAATTGAGGAGTCCATAAACACACACAACTTCTAGCAAAATTTGAAACCAAAAAAATAGCAATACAGAGAGAGAGAGACACGGAGAGAGACCGACAAAGCGACAGAGACAGAGACATCTAGAGAAAAGGAGGATGCTTTTTGGGGCAGTCATGCGGTTTAGATAACCATCAAGACCTCATTCTCTCCTGAATACATCCTGACTGAAGCAGCCGTGGGTTATTCCTCACACACACACACAGACACACACAGACAATGCATCCTAACCCAAGCTGCCCCGGGTCTGTGTTTCACACACTGTGGTACATTCGACTAAAGTAAAGTCAAACAAAACATTTGGCTCATCATCCCTGCACTAACACAAGCCCTAATACTTCATAATGGGATCCTAAGGGGGTGTGTGTGTGTGTTTGTGTGTGAACACTATTCTAACTCAGGCACTAACACAAGCCAAGCCATAATGCTTCATAATGGATCCTTTATGGCCCATTTTACAACATAATATAAAGGAGGGACAGTCCTACCTCTCATATAATTTTTGTTTGGATAGGTTAGAAAGGAAAGTACGGGGGGGAGAGAGGATGCTAGAGTAGTGGGTCAGATTCAAACTCGCAGCTGTACACAGTATGTGATCAAGAGGCAGCGGCTTCGACCACTACACTACCCCAGGCCTCATTTTTCGTCTCAATTGTCTTGTTTTGAACGCGTTGTACAAAATAATCAAATGCATTACGACAGGATCTTTATAAAACAGAGCTCTTTATTAGCTCGCTATAACTGTCTCCGGCCATGATCAATTGAAAATGACCTCACGACCTGGGTGGTATACCAATCAAAAACCAATCATAGTGCAGTATGATACGACAGTAGTACGCAACCAATTAAAATTCAGTATGTTGACACATATGAATATTATATCCCTTCTTTAAAAAAACATTTAAGGGTTCTTCTTATAACTGCTCTGTAGTTTGAACTCAAGGTAAGTAACCATATATACTGCACCAACTGCATAACGCATCAACGTAAGACTCTGAGACAATGATTCAACAAACTGTTACTTTGATAACAAAGATTTCTCGGCAACTCAGCTTTTCACTGTAGCAATGACAACATTTCAAACAAATACAATACCAAAGCATTTCAAGTTAAGTTTTCAATAACAAGTATACAGTCTGGGACAGATTTAGGGCTGCGATCCGCCTACACCCTTTGACATTTCACAGGTCTAGGACAGCTCTAGCCTTGAACCCCTCCTGACCTTGTGTGGTATGAAGCTGAGCATGCCTCTGTCAGTCAACAGTTCTTGTGGTGTTGCAGGTAAGTATGGTGTGTGTGTGTTTTTAGTCCATTATGCAGTATTTCAGGAAAACAGTTAATTTCGTCAGTTTGTTGTTCTTTTGTGTTCAGTAGGTGACAATGACAATGTCTATTAGTTTGCACATTCCAAAACAAAAACGGCCCGTTCTCTCTGTTTACACTTTTCCATGCCCATGTGTAACGTTCCTGACCTGTTTTCTGTTGTTTTTGTATGTGTATATGGTCAGGGCGTGAGTTTTGGGTGGGCAGTCTATGTTTTCTGTTTCCATGTTGGTTTTGGGTTGCCTGGTATGGCTCTTAGAGGCAGGTGTTTTGCGTTTTCCTCTAATTGAGAGTCATATTTAGGTAGGGTGTTCTCACTGTTTGTTTGTGGGTGATTGTCTCCTGTGTCGTCGATGTATGTACCATACGGGACTGTTTGGTTGTTCGTTCGTTTTGATGTAGTCTGTTCCTGTCCGTGAGTTTTACGTTTTAGTTATGTAAGTTCATGTTCAGGTTTTCGTCTACGTCGTTTTCTTGTTTTGTAAATTTGTAAGTGTTTTGTTTTCGTGTGCCGTCGTGTCAAATAAAAAGATGGCATATTTCCCTAATGCTGCGTATTGGTCCACTGATCCTTCTCTCCTCTCCTCGTCCGAGGATGAGGAGAACGACAGCCCTTACACCATGTGTCCAACATGGATCTTTGTCAAACTACATTTTTTGAAACTGGTAGGAATTATGTTTTTCTGGAAAGTAATGTTGTGTTGCTTGTCCCAGAGGAACTCACTGGACTGCTTTAGCAGCTAACGCAGGAGTACATTAGCATTAGAGAGGCTGGGTGTGAACTTGGCTAAGTAGTTGACCATGCCAAGCACTGTTTCCAGCTCTGCGCGGCTCTTTGGTGGATCCATGTCCTTTATGGCTGAGATCTGCTTTGGATCTGGCTTGATTTCATTCGCAGTGAGAAGACGTCCGAAGTAGCTGACCTCTGAAGCGCCAACTGTGTTCTTCTCAGGGTTGAGCCGGACTCCTCTCTCGCGGGACCTTTGCAGCATCGCGCGGTTTCTGCCGTGTTCCTCTTTGGTTCGACCATAGACAAGGATGTCATCCACAATTGCCACAACTCCATCGAGGCCTTCGTACATCTCATTGTTCTTTCGCTGAAACTCGTCTTGGACTGAGATACTCCCAAAAGGCAGGCGATGAAACCTGTAGTGTCCAAACAGTGTGTTGAACGTTGTGAGCTTAATTTACTCTTCTGTGAGCTTGATAGCCCAGTAGCCTGATCTGGTGTCCATGACACTGAAGTAGAGTGCTTCAGCTAGCTTGTGTGTGATGTCATCTAGCATCGGTAAGGGATAACGGGGGCGTTTGATAGCCTTGCTCAAGCCTCTTGGGTGAAGACATACTCTGAGCTTGCCTGTGCCTGGTTTCTCCACCACCACCACTGACCCAATCCATCGGTTCTGTAACCTTGGTGACGATGGCAGATTGAAGAAAAAGTTGGAGAGCGTGGAGCAGATGGGCACAGAGAGCAAGGGGAATCTGTCTCGGTGGGTAGACCACAGGGGTTGCATCTGGGTCAAGATGAATGGTACATTCCTACAGTGGTTCTTCCTGTAAAAGTTGCGTCATACTGCAGCACACCTTGAGGCTGCAGCATAATTCTATGGCATGTTATTTAAATGTCAGCAATTGTTACCATTAATGCGCTACCATTAAGGCGCTGTACAACGTGACGGTCGGGAGTAGGCTACAGTACTAAGAGCATAACATTTCTACACCCTAATTGTAGTCTAACCAATACCAAAACGAAGATTCAGTGAAAATAAAAATCTATTTGATTTACCAAGACCAGTCCCCATGCTTGTCTCAGAGCAGTGTGAAACGGCGCTGAAATAGTTGACCACAGTAGGTAGGCTATTGCGTCAAATCCTATTGCTTCTAATTTCAATATGCTTTTAAATAAATAAGACCTACACCACGTTGAACAGCACATTACTCATCAGTAGTGAGACTCATGTCGCCTACGGTAGGCCTACAGTATATTGAAAAATACTTTTTTCAATGACGTGACCCTCTGACAATAATTACATGTAGAGGAATGGAGGATTCTAAATTAATATCTAAGTGGCATTTTTCATTTCGAGCAAATCTGATCTGTGAGAATATCTAAGGGGCTTAATCGTACTACACCGGCTCTGACGCTCGTCAGATGTGACAGGGCTTGCAAACTATTACAGACTTCAAAAAGGGAAGCACAGCTGAGAGCTGCCCAGTGACATGAGCCTACCAGACAAGCTTAACTACTTCTATGCAAATAACACTGAAACATGCATGAGAGCACCAGCTGTTCTGGAAGAATGTGTGATCACGCTCTCCGCAGCCGATGTGAGTAAGACCTTTAAACAGGTCAACATTCACCAGTCCGCAGGGCCAGACGGATTACCAGGACATGTACTGCGAGCGTGCGCTGACCAACTGGCAAGTGTCTTCAGTGACATTTTCAACCTCTCCCTGTCCGAGTCTGTAATACCAACATGTTTTAAGCAGACCACCATAGTGCCTGTGCCCAATAACACTAAGATAACCTGCCTAAATGACTACCGACCCGTAGCACTCACGTCTGTAGCCATGAAGAGCTTTGAAAGGCTAGTCATGGCTCACATCAACACCGTTAACACAGAAACCCTAGAACCACTCCAATTTGTATACCGCCCCAACAGATCCACAGATGATGCAATCTCTATTGCACTCCACACTGCCCTTTTCCACCTGGACAAAAGGAACAACTATTTTTTTTTTTTTAACCGTTATTTTACCAGGTAAGTTGACTGAGAACACGTTCTCATTTGCAGCAACGACCTGTGGAATAGTTACAGGGGAGAGGAGGGGGATGAATGAGCCAATTGTAAACTGGGGACTATGTGAGAATGCTATTCATTGACTACAGCTCAGCATTCAACACCATAAGCTAAGGACTCTGGGACTAAACACCTCCCTCTGCAATTGGATCCTGGACTTCCTGACTGGCCGCCCCCAGGTGGTAAGAGTAGGTAACAACACATTTGCCACACTGATCCTCAACACAGTGGCCCCTCAGGAGTGCGTGCTCAGTCCCCTCCTGTACTCCCTGTTCACTCACGGCCAGGCACGACTTCAACACCATCATTCAGTTCGCCGACGCTACAACAGTGGTAGGCCTGATCACCGACAATGATGAGACAGCCTATAGGGAGGACGTCAGAGACCTGGCCGTCTGGTGCCAGCACAACAACCTATCACTCAACGTGATCAAGAAAAAGGAGATAATTGTGGACTACAGGAAAAAGAGGACCGAGCATGCCCTCATTCTCATCGACGGGGCGCAGTGGAGCAGGTTGAGAGCTTCAAGTTCCTTGGTGTCCACATCACCAACAAACTAACATAGTCCAAGCACACCAAGTCAGTCATGAAGAGGGCACAACAAAACCTATTCCTCATCAGGAGACTGAAAATATTTGCCATGGGTACTCAGATCCTCAAAAGGATCTACAGCTGCACCATCGAGAGTATCCTAACTGGTTGCATTACTGCCTGGTATGGCAACTGCTCGGCCTTTGACCGCAAGGCATCACAGAGGGTTGTGCGAACGGTCCAGTACATCACTGGGGCCAAGCTTCCTGTCATCCAGGACCTCTATACTAGGCGGTGTCAGAGGAAGGCCCTAAAAATTGTCAAAGACTCCAGCCACCCTAGTCATAGACTGTTCTCTCTGCTACTGCATGGCAAGCGGTACCAGAGCGCCAAGTTTGGGTCCAAGAGATTTCTAAACAGCTTCTACTTTGTGCAAGACTCCTGAACATCTAATCAAATGGCTACCCAGACTATTTGCATTGCCACCCCCCTCCTTTACACCACTGCTACACTGTTGTTATCATCTATGCATAGTCACTTTTAACTCTACCTACATGTACATATTACCTCAACTAACCGGTGCCCCCTCACATTGACTCTGTACTGGTACCCCCCTGAATATAGTCTCGCTATTGTTATTTTACTGCTGCTCTTTAATTACTTGTTACTGTTATTTCTTATCTGTATTTTTTTTAACTGCATTGTTGGTTAGGGGCTCGTAAGTAAGCATTTCACTGTGAGATCTACACCTGTTGTTAAGGCTGTCTTTCTCCTCATCCTCGGACGAGGTGAGGAGAGAAGGATCTTCAGACCAAAATGCAGCTTGAGGGAAATAAGCCATCTTTTTATTTATAACGCTGATGGCAACACGAAAAAACAAAACACTTTCAAAAATACAAAACAAGAAAACGACGTATACGAAACCTGAACATAAACTTACATAACTAACACGTAACACTTACGGACAGGAAACATACTACATCGAAACGAAACGAAACGAACAACCGAAACAATCCCGTATGGTGTAAGACATAACACAGACACAGGAGACAATCACCCACAAACAAACAGTGAGAACGCCCTACCTAAATATGACTCTTAATTAGAGGAAAACGCAAACCACCTGCCTCTAATCAAGAGCCATACCAGGCAACCCAAAACCAACATAGAAACAGATAACATAGACTGCCCACCCAAAACACATGCCCTGACCATAAACACATAAAAAACAACATAAAACAGGTCAGGACTGTTACACCTGTTGTATTCGGCGCATGTGACTAATAAAATTAGATTTGATATAATTCTAAATGAATTAATAATAACAATCGCTTTGTTTTAAAAAAAAAACGATATTGGAGATTATTTCGTTTTCAATTAATCTGAAGTGAGCGAGAAAAAGGCCATTCTTGAACATGGGGTGAGACATTCTTACTAATTTGTAAATAAAGCCAATTTGTTATTTAGAATTATTTATCGGTTTTAAGAGGGAGAGAAACCAAAAGCCCACTGTCACCACATGGGTCTCCCGGTCGCAGCCAGCACGGGTATCGAACCAGCATCTGTAGCAACGCAGTTTGCATTGCGATGCAGTGTCTTTCGAGAGGTCCCACTCGGGAGGTCCCATCCACAAAGTTTTTAATGCCGATCAATTGCCTTGCAAAGTATCAAAATACAGAGAGGTGTTGGCAAGAGTCTATTGTCGTGCTAATAGCCCAATATTTCAATATGGATGTATTATAATACATCGTGCCCAGGTCAGGACAACGATTTTTTTTATTTTTTATTAAAGACTATCAGAAAGAATGTTGGTACTTATTTATTTTGATCCAAAGCCATGAATGAGTGAGTCACTCAGCTTTATGTAGGTGCCAAGGCTATATGACTGCACCATCAACTTGATTATTTAGCAGACATCACTTGCTTTTATATTCAGTCAACACATATATCTTAAGAATATAATTGATAATTTTAGTATCTCTTAGAATAAAAACCTTAGTGTAACAACAGTTTTAGTAAATAATACTGACGAGTAGAAACACAAAAACAAGTGTATTTTTCAGGGTGTGCACGTGCAAGACAGAGGAACAGCAATTCTTAGGCTATTGTTCTAAATTAAATCACCTTCTTCATCCTCATCATTCAGTTAATTGAAATTCAATGTTAAAGTTGTGCACGATTATCAGTTTCTATTTGTCAGAGACACATTAGTGCCTCGGGACCCAAAAGCATAATCAGTGCTCCAACTCCCTTGCGCAGGTCTGGAGCAATGAAGCAGTGACGCAGGGTACCGTACTAAACCACAAATTACCTCTAAATCCCGCAGCATAATCTCAAAACTTTTAGTTGAGCAGCCACTGTATTCCTGTAAACACTTCAGCAAACTTCTCCATTACATTTTCTGTCTCTACTGATGCTGTCACTGATAAAACTAGCTTGATGAGGTCCGTGTTCTGTCTCTACTGGTGCTGTCACTGATAAAACTAGCTTGATGGAGGTCCGTGTTCTGTGTCTACTGGTGCTGTCACTGATAAAACTAGCTTGATGAGGTCCGTGTTCTGTCTCTACTGGTGCTGTCACTGATAAAACTAGCTTGATGAGGTCCGTGTTCTGTCTCTACTGGTGCTGTCACTGATAAAACTAGCTTGATGAGGTCCGTGTCTAAAAACATGATTTAAGACCCAGCACTGCAGGTGATGTGTCAACAACTAAATGTAAAAATCCAACATCATGTCACTTTGCTTGTATTTGCATTTGAAAGCGCATGTGCCTTTTACTGCTGTTCACCACCATAACCAGTCAGTCTGCGCGTAGCAGGCTGTAGCTCGCACTCCGATGTCAAGCTGCTGTACCTATTCAGAGGAATAATGTTTACTTGTCCACCAGTGTCTAGTCTCAACTTTAGCTCTGTGCCTTGTGTTCCTATCTCAATGTCAGCAAAGGCTTGCTCTGTCTCCGATATCACTTTTGTGTCACTGAATCAATAAACAGTTAATATAAACATAAAACATAAACATCAGCGTTTGACATTTCATCTTCACTCACTGTGTGTACTGTTTTCCCAAGGTAAGCTCTGCACATTTTTGCTAAGTGATTCCATTTTCGACATTTAGTACACTATTTGCCTTTAGCTGATGAATTTTCCTGTTCGCCATGCACCTTGTATCCACATGTGTTGCTCTGTTTTG
Organism: Salvelinus fontinalis; assembly: GCF_029448725.1. NCBI lineage: Eukaryota > Metazoa > Chordata > Actinopteri > Salmoniformes > Salmonidae > Salvelinus > Salvelinus fontinalis. The sequence goes on from NC_074675.1 coordinate 35,346,368, forward strand.
GAGTTCTATCTTTCTCTATTCTGTAGCGCACTCTCTGGGCACCGGAGGTGTGCTTTGATGTCTGCCTGACTGCATGCACTGCTTTTGAAGTGATGCGCTTGTGCTGCCGCCCGGAATGGTTTTCGTGTGAGCTTGTACTAGCTCGTGAGATCTGGCTATATCGATAGCTTTGTCCAGCGTTAGCTCAGATCCAACATCCAAAAGTTTCACACTCGTGTTGAGTGCATTCCAAATACAATACTGCTTAATCACAGTCTTTCACAAGCAGACGCAGCTCAGTCACAAACTGATCCAATGATTCGCTAGCTCCCTGTACTTTCTCGTGGAATTTGTACTTGGTCTTTGGCCCTACATATGCTTCAAAACAATCATAGTATGTTTTCAGTAGTTTTGATTCCGCCTCGGTAAGTGTCAATGTGTTGTAAATGTCTCTCCCTTTTTCACCGATCCAGAGGAACAGGTAGCTGCACTTTTCCTCTTTCTTTCAAAAGGACCCATGAATATTAGCTCCGCACGCTGCTTGAACTTGCGTCGGGTAAGTTTGTAGACTCTCAGTCCATTCGAGGTGAAGGAATTCCAGCAAAATCCATCTTTTAGTCCTTTTACTCTGACACCATGTCTTGTTTTGCGCGCTTTGTACAAAATAATACAACGCATTATGACAGGATCTTTATAAAACGTAGCTCTTTATTAGTTAGCTATAACTGGCATTTTCATGTGTCTCCGGCCATGATCAACTGAAAAATATCTCACGACCTGGGTGGTCTTAAGGCCAGGCACCACATGCAAAAATGTAGAATTTGCTTCCATCTGTCAATTGAAATATTTTGGGATATCTTCCAACTTTAACTTCCATACTTTCATGAAATGTAAAAATAAAAAAAAATCTGAAATAATGTATATAAATACTTTATTTGTATCATTTTATCCCAACTCCGTCAACATCACATACCATAAATGTCGTTCTTGATAGCATGTTTCATGTAGAACTTCAACCACTATGAATCATATATCGTTCAAAAGCTTGTTTCCGGAGCATATTGTTAGCTAGTCTATACATAGCTATTCCTTTGTAGACGTAGCGCTTCCAGACATCCGATTGGTTACTGGCATTTAAAGGCTCTTTCAGGCATCCTGATTTGTTTAAAAAAATCTCCCATGTAGAATCCACGTAAAAGAGAGACAAAATGAGAAACCCAGAGTAAAAATAGGCAATGCGAGAAAATCTGTGAATGAAAGAAAAACATTTGCCAGTAATTCTGTCATGATAGACTGTGAAGGTGATCGTGATGAATTTAGGAGTGTTTACACTTACTCCAGGTTGCAGAAGTGCTCGAAGGGAGATGTGGCATTTGATATTATGTGAGGATGGTTCTTCTAGCCCATGAACTTGGACTTGTTTATGCAGCTCTAAAAGAAAATAAGCAAATTCCTAGGGATTCCTTCCTTGTGTCTCAGCTCATATCAGAGACATGACAGGAGAATGACAGTTAAAAAGGGAGAGGCCCATTGTCAGGTGACTTGCTGTGTATAAATAATATTATTTCCTTGCTCCAGCAGATATATTCAAAGTTAATTAAACAGAGTGATAGGAAAACATAACTATACAATGAGACTAACATTGGCCTAAAGTGTCAGGGGGCTGTAGCCTAATGTGATTAGTGAGAAATTAGCTTTACATTAAGTAAATACATGCTGAAATGCTAATATTTACATAGGGTACCATGCTGATATTTAGTCCTGCTGTTTAGACTAATGTCGATAGACATTAGTACTTCCCCCCCACACTTTAGTTGCAGAGATTCAGAGAGGGCTACAGTCAATGGAGAGTGCTGCAAAGATATTTAGAAGAGCATACGCAGATATAGACCCAGACATAGTAGAGTTGCTGAAGGAGGATGCCATCATAGACATTCATGTATCCTTCGATGGCACTTGGCACGAGAGGATTCACTTCCAACTACAAGATCGGTGTGTGCATTGGTGCTGGTACCGGCGAGCCATAGAAAATGGTGAAGATCCACGCTGTCACAAAAACCTTGGAGGACATACATTTTTTAATAGAGGTTGCACAGAAAATGTTAGAGAGGAGTTGTGAGAGCTGATGCTGCTTCAATGGAGTGTGCCAAGTGTAGGCGCAGGTCCCATGACACAGTCAAAAAAGTAAAGCGGCACCAGCAACAAATAAATGATTTGCAGTATATTAATAGGTGTGCCAAATAATTGTATATCCCATGGTTCAAAAAAGGTTGGGAACCAGTGTCCTAGACCAGTGGTTCCAACCCCTTTTCGTTTACTGAACCACCAACTCAATTTTGATCTGCCTGGAATACCCCTGAAGTACCCAGTGTTCTCAAGTACCCCTGTGGATAAGCCAAGTACCCCCCCAGGGATCCTAGTACCCCTGGCTGGGAACCACTGTCCTAGACTACAGTATGGTGCCAAACCAAGTGCAATGGACATTGTTATAGGATTATATTTTGCTGTCATATAACCTTATCCCCCAGGCTACCTCACACACGAGAGGCTGGAAGCAACCTCTCGATCAGGCACAACGCAGGGTCAGTTGGAGAGTTTAAGTATAGGGATTATATGGGCACAACGCCAGTCGGTGGCACCGGAGATATGATTTCACCTCACATTTAACCAGTTATTTCCCGTCAGACCTGGAATATGACGATATACCTGCCAAACTCCAATGAATCCTCTCCATCTTTTCTTTACAATAATAATATTCCATCTTCCCCTTGTCTCGTCTCCAGTCCTAGACTGCAGTGCCAGAAATCTATATTTCTGTCCATCTCCCTTGTCTTTTAAATACATAAAATTATAAACCAACAAACTTTTAAATGTAATTTTATAACCGTGCATTGAGCATCTGTTGCACATTAGGTCCTCCAGTCTGCCCTGACTTTGGTATGCTATTCTCCCCACTTCAAATACCAATTACAGGCACAAACCTAACAAAATTTCGACAAGACGTGACACAATGCAAAACACTTTTGTAACAGAATCAGTTCCATCATAGGGAAAATCAGACATATCTTTCACTGCTTTTAGCAAATAAATACCAGAGAAAGCAGCCTTACACTGTTTACCACACAAACACACACACACAAACTGTCCACTTAGGAAGCAACACTGATTGACAATACATTTCACATGCTGTTGTGCAAATGGAATAGACAACAGGTGGAAATTATTGGCATTTAGCAAGACACCCCCAATAAAGGAGTGGTTCTGCAGGTGGTGACCACAGACCATTTCTCAGTTCCTATGCTTCCTGGCTGATGTTTTGGTCACTTTTGAATGCTGGCGGTGCTTTCACTCTAGTGGTAGCATGAGACGGAGTCTACAACCCACACAAGTGGCTCAGGTAGTGCAGCTCATCCAGGATGGCACATCAATGCGAGCTGTGGCAAGAAGGTTTGCTGTGTCTGTCAGCGTAGTGTCCAGAGCATGGAGGCGCTACCAGTAGACAGGCCAGTACATCAGGAGACGTGGAGGAGGCCGTAGGAGGGCAACAACCCAGCAGCAGGACCGCTACCTCCGCCTTTGTGCAAGGAGGAGCACTGCCAGAGCCCTGCAAAATGACCTCCAGCAGGCCACAAATGTGCATGTGTCTGCTCAAACGGTCAGAAACAGACTCCATGAGGGTGGTATGAGGGCCCGACGTCCACAGGTGGGGGTTGTGCTTACAGCCCAACACCATGCAGGACGTTTGGCATTTGCCAGAGAACACCAAGATTGGCAAATTCGCCACTGGCGCCCTGTGCTCTTCACAGATGAAAGCAGGTTCACACTGAGCACATGTGACAGACGTAACAGTCTGGAGACGCCGTGGAGAACGTTCTGCTGCCTGCAACATCCTCCAGCATGACCGGTTTGGCGGTGGGTCAGTCATGGTGTGGGGTGGCATTTCTTTGGGGGGGCCGCACAGCCCTCCATGTGCTCGCCAGAGGTAGCCTGACTGCCATTAGGTACCAAGATGAGATCCTCAGACCCCTTGTGAGACCATATGCTGGTGTGGTTGGCCCTGGGTTCCTCCTAATGCAAGACAATGCTAGACCTCATGTGGCTGGAGTGTGTCAGCAGTTCCTGCAAGAGGAAGGCTTTGATGCTATGGACTGGCCCGCCCGTTCCCCAGACCTGAATCCAATTGAGCACATCAGGGACATCATGTCTCGCTCCATCCACCAATGCCACGTTGCACCACAGACTGTCCAGGAGTTGGCGGATGCTTTAGTCCAGGTCTGCGAGGATATCCCTCAAGAGACCATCTGCCACCTCATCAGGAGCATGCCCAGGCGTTGTAGGGAGGTCATACAGGCACATGGAGGCCACACACACAACTGAGCCTCATTTTGACTTGTTTTAAGGACATTACATCAAAGTTGGATCAGCCTATAGTGTGCTTTTCAACTTTAATTTTGAGTGTGACTCCAAATCCAGACCTCCATGGGTTGATAAATTTGATTTCCATTCATAATTTTTGTGTGATTTTGTTGTCAGCACATTCAACTATGTAAAGAAAAAAGTATTTAATAAGAATATTTCATTCATTCAGATCTAGGATGTGTTATTTTAGTGTTCCCTTTATTTTTTTGAGCAGTAATATATATATATATATATATAGCATCAATAGCATCAATATATATATATATACACACACACACATATATATATATATATGTGTGTGTGTATATATATATATATATATATATATATATATATATATATATATATATATATGTGTGTGTGTTATAATACATAT